>NC_083358.1:10385599-10698326 GCF_030254825.1 Meriones unguiculatus | reverse complement strand
GACAACAACGACACCCAGCTGCAGATCATCTCCACACTGGAGAGCACGGACGTGGGCAAGCGCATGTACGAGCAGCTGTGCGACCGGCAGCGGGAGCTGAAGGAGCTGGTAAGTCTTCGAGTCCGCCCAGAGCGTGAGACGGCCCCCTAGTGACTGCTGCTCCACACCCAAAGAGCTGGGGATTGTCGCCTGTGCTTCTCACAGGACTCTAGGTGGACACAGAGAGGTAAAGCAGGCGGGCCACTTCAGTGCAGGGCCCCACGGGTCACTGCCGTTCCCAGTCGAGGCTGAGGGGCTGGCTCTCTACATGTGTGCGCACTCAGGCCCGTCCTTTCCTCTGAAGCCACTCTTCCGTCCTCACTGTGGCTCTTGGCAAAAGGTATGCACAGCCCAGGTCCTCGCCATGACACATCTGGTATAAAACTTCTCGGTCACTTGCCAGGGCTCTTGGTGGAAGTTACCCCAAGATCTGGATGGGTGTCATCCCCTCTGATCAGAGCGCTTGGACTCCCACCCTCTGCTAGTGTTTCTCCGTGTCACGTAGGCCCTCAGCTGCCTGTGCTGTGACCGCCATGGTGCCTTCTGCCCAAGAGGAGCCGTGTCTCCATGAGGCTGGTGGCAGACATGGACAGGTGGCTCAGCTGGTCTCATTTCTATTGCAGCAAAGAAAAGGCGGGCCCACCAGGCTAACACTGCCCTCCAAGTCCACGGTGAGTAGATTTCGGTCTCTGGGTGGGCATGGGCGGTGGAGTAGGGCAAGATGGAAGGCGGGAAGGTGAACTGTCCGGCTGCTGGGATGCCCAAGAGGGGAGAGCAGAGAGGCCTGCAATGGGGCAGGGAGACGGGCCAGCTCTTCTAGGAGGTGAAGGGACCGAAGGGAGAGAAATGAAAACTAAGCAGAATTAAGGTGTTGGCAGTGGGGTTGCAGCTCACAGGTAGTGTACCAGTTTGTCATGTGTGGGGCTCCAGGCTTCTTCTCCAGTACCTCAGAAAGACAAAAGATTCCTGGTGACATCAGCAGTATTACTGAAGGGTTGCTGGTAACCATGGTTACAGTCACTAATAGGCAGTGGATTGTTAGTCTGGACCAGGAAGCCTACCCAGGCTCCAGCCAGCAGGAAGAAGGAAGTGGTGGGGAACAGCCCTCCCTTCCCTTGGAGCTTCTTCCTAGAAGTTTTTGTCTCATTATTCGTATTCGGCACCTGGCCATATTTAGGTGCAAAGAATGCTGGGAAATTAGCTGTAATTCAGGGGACAGCTAAATGTCAAAGGGAAGACGCTCAGTTCAGGGCATGTGGCATGTGTGGTCCCCTGCTGGCTTGGGGCTGAGGGTGGTGACCAGCTATTCACATGGAAAACACACAAAAGCTGTGACACACACACACACACATACAGAGAGAGTCACTACACGCTTGTGCATGTGCAAGCTCTGCTTGGGAGAGTGCTGGCCTCGGTCGCCGCCCAGCTGTGACTCAAGCTGTGAGTCACACCACAGGCCGAGCCACCACCCCGCAGTTCCTGGGGACACGAAGCCCTTGGTGTGGTCAGAGACAGTATCGGCGGCAGACAGGGCAGAGGGGAGAGGGCGTGAGGCTCAGCCGATAGATCCCCCGGCCTGCCCTGAGCACCGTGCCACCCACCCACTGCAGGATGCGGACCTGGCCCGCCTGCTGAGCTCTGGCTCCTTTGGAAACCTGGAGAACCTCAGCTTGGCCTTCACCAACGTCACCAGTGCCTGCGCCGAGCACCTCATCAAACTGCCTTCCCTCAAGCAGCTCAATCTGTGGTCCACGCAGGTGCCGCTCCGCCCACGCCGCCCTCTTCCTCACCCCCCCCATACCTGATCTTTGTACTCAGAGCCCACCTGCCCAGCCACATGCTCTATACATATAACCCTAACCCTCTCCCCACGACAGGAGGAGGTTGGAGGCCTCATAACCATTTCCCACATGGGAACACAGAAGCCCAGGGCAAGCCCTGCATAGACCCAGGTCTGGGTGCTCACCTCAGTTCACCTCTGCAACCTGTCAGGGAAGGGCCTGCTGGGTTCCAGCTTGGTACCACTGGTCTATTGGCTACACAGGCACTTCCATTTCTTGAAAAAGCCCCCGCCCAAGTACCTCCTTCAGGCTTAGGAGCCTGAGTTCAGAACTCTCAGAGAAGCCCTTTCCTGGTCTTTTGTCCCTGTCAGAAACTAGATCTGAAACTCTGAAAAGAGGGCCATGGCCTCATAGCTAGATTTCGCCAACTCCCACTCGTACCCCAGGCTTAGGGTCCCCCTCCCCTGGGCCTGGAGAAGCTAAGAACCCCTGTGCCCCCACAGTTTGGAGACGCCGGCCTGCGGCTCCTGTCGGAACACCTCACTATGCTCCAGGTGCTGAACCTGTGTGAGACCCCCGTCACCGACGCGGGCCTGCTGGCCCTCAGCTGTGAGTACCGGGTCCGCAGCAGGTGGGCTGACCCCTGCTGGGCACCTTGGAGAAGGAGCATCTTGTAGCAGGCCTGTTGCATGCTGGCACAGGCCAGGTGCGGGCAAGAGGCCTAGAGGGGTGTCCCCGCCCGCAGGGAGCTAGGAGTCTAGAGGAGAGGGGCAAGTTTGTGGCAGTAGCCTGCTCCTTCCGTCCAGCCACCTTAAACCACTTTGGAGGACAGTTCTCTAGGGTACCATTGTCACTGGTGTGTCCCAGCCAGCAACTCCAGCCTTGCTAATTGTGCAGAATAACACCTCTGTGCTGCTGGGCCCGACTTGAGAAGCGTTTAGTGACAGGAGCCTGGGGGAGGGGCTGGGATGCTGGTTCCACAGAGCTCTGACCAAGGGGTCTGTGAGCCTGGCAGTCTGCCAGTGTCCCTGTTTTCTAACCTGTCAGCTTAGACAAGAGGCCTCATCCCTGGGCTGTGAAATGACGAAGGAGGCTTCTAGGAGGTGGCAGAGAGGGTTTGACAGTAGATCACAGAAATGGCTGTGACAGTGCAGGCTTGTGGACCAGGTCTAGATGGTGGGAAATGAATGACACTGAGCAGCTCCCTACAGGATCCTCCTGGGAGTCACATGTGGCTGGGTGGCTTCTCTGCAGGATCCCCACTGGTCTGGCCGCCCACGGCATCTCGGCATATGCGTCTGGACATGTTTCCAGGAAGCACCTGTGTGGCTCCAGCAGTAAACCCCGAGACTTGATATTTGCTCTTGAGACTAAAAGTCAGAGATGTGAGCCAGCAAAACCAGGAAGTGCCCATGATCCCCAGGGGGCAGGGACAGATGAAAGGGAAAGAAGGTCAGAGGCCAAGAAAAGACCCAGCCCTGAAGCCCAGAGCATGAGGTGGGCTTCCTGGTGGTCGTGGTAGCTAAACCCATGCCATTGCAGCTCCCTCACAACATCCTCACTGAGAGTTGGCCTGTGGCTTGAATGTTCCTATCCTGCCATAGTCCTTCATGGAGGCTCACTGTCTGTGTGTCTGTCCTTACCCAGCCATGAAGAGTCTTTGCAGTTTAAATATGAACAGCACCAAGCTCTCGGCTGATACCTATGAGGATCTGAAGGTAAGCCCCCACCCTTGCTCGCCTCCTCCTTCCCTCCCTGGCCGTCCTTAGAGCTGCTTCTCCAGAGCAATGGCTGGCACACTAGGAGCGGACAAAGATGGGTAGGGGTGAGGGGGGGAGTGACCAGGAAAGCCATCCTAGAAATGAGGATCTGTGTGGCAGAGGAGAACTAAGGACCATTCCTTCCAAGAAGACGCCACATATGTTAAATGAAGAGGATGAGAAGCGTGGGATGGCCAGAGTGAAAGGAAGGCGATGCAAAGGTCCTAAAGCAGAGAAGCAGGCAGGCAAGCCCTGGCCCTAACAAGCACAGCTAGAAAGAGAAAGAGAAGAGTCCTCGTGGAGCCAGGCGCATGCCTTTAATCCCAGCACTCAGGGAGGCAGAGGCAGGCGCATCGCTATGAGTTCGAGGCCAGCCTAGTTTACAAAGCAAGCCCAGGGCAGCCAAGGCTACACAGAGAAGCCCTGTCTCCAAAAGAAAAAAAGAAGAAATTCTCATGGGTCACAGAAGGACTGGATTCTATCCAATGTCAGAACACCCCTGGGGCCTCTTGGTGGGGTGCCAAGTCCTAGTTTTAAAACTTTAGCTGTTGTCTGGAAGCTGAACTGTGGAACCAGGAGCCAGGCAGAAGCAGGGCCATGTGTTCACTAGAGTGGTGCAGGCCCTCCGGGGGCTGGCCTGACAACAGAGCAGGGAGAGGAGGAGGCCCAGAGTGTGGCAGCTGGGACACTTTATCCATCAGAGAATGTGCTTGAGCACTTCCTCCTTTGGGTCCCAGAAACACCCCCACATCCTGGAAGCCACTGTCAGAGGGTCCCCTGAAGACTTTGCTCAGGTTCCTCCTTCGCTAGGGTCACCTGGTAGCCCTCCAAGCCACTGGTCCCACGGCCAGGCTTGTTGTCTAGTCAAGGTATGGACACAGCACCTGCCAAGCCCAGGCGGGGAACAAAGAGAGCAAAGAACAGCTGCCTTGATGTGTGACCAGACAGGTCACTGAGCCCCAGAAGGCACAGAGCGTAGGAGGCTGAGGGGGAGGGCAGTCAGTTGCAGGGCAAGGCTGTGAAGTTGGATGCAGCCAGGATGCCTCTGCGCACCAGTGCTCCTAGCGTTGGGTCAGCTTGGAAGAAATATGGCCCCCAGGGGTGGACCCACACCTGCTCGCTACATCTGTGTGCTTACACACAAAGGCACTGGAGTCAGGGGCCAGCGCATAGTCCTCATGGCCTCCTGCACTCAAGTTCCCAGAAGCCACAGAGCCACTGATTCTTTTCATTGAGAGCGCGTGCATGCGTGCTCTCAGAGGGCATTAGATCCTATGGATCTGGAGTTAGAGGTGGTTGTGAGGCGCCTCCCATGGGTGCTAGGAACCTAACTCGGGTCTCTGGAGAAGTAGTAGCTGATCTCTAGGCTTTACTATCTTCAGGATGGCGAGCCTCTACTATCTTAATAAAAAAAATATTGTAGTGTGTGCCTGTGTGTGTGTGTGTGTGTGTGTGTGTGTGTGTGTGTGTACTGGCCACAGTACTTTGTGGACTCGCTTGTCTTTTTCCACCTTTTTGTGAGTTTCAGGGATGAAACCCGGGTCACTGGGCTTGCACAGCAAACACCTTTACCTGCTGAGCCATCTGACCAGCCCCTTAGTTATTTTTTATGCTGCGGAGGCACATGGTGCCAACCCAATGCCAATGGTACTAGCTTTTGAACAACCTCCATCTTTTCTTCTCCTGGGGCCTCTGGGAACAGCCCGACTGTTGAAGAAGAATGTTTTGTGCTTAAGTGTTAGGCAGGCAAACCCACATGGTTCAATCTGCCCCAGTCTTCCTGGTTTGGGGTTTTGTTTTTGTTTTCTTTTGTTTGTTTGCTTTTGTTTTCCAAGAGAACCTAAAAATCTGTATTTTTTTGTACAGCCTCCTAACCTGGCAAGTGTGGCTTGAAGCTATTTCTCAGCTTTCTACCGGTGACCACGGGCCCCCCAGTTTGCCACTTCTGCCGGGGCAGGGAAAACTGTTGAAGACTGTGTGTGTGTATGTGTGTGTGTGTCCACAAATGCGTGGAGGTGCATGTGTGTTATTGACTCATGCTGGTGGGTATGCAGGGATGTTGGGAAGGCAGGAGAAAGTCTGCCGACAGGAACGGAGAGCAGGGCCTAAGAAGAACCTTGCAAGTGGATTGGGCTGTGGGTGGGGCTCAGTTGGTAGAGCACTTGCCTGGTGTACACAAAGGCCCGTGTTCCATGGCCAGTACCGTACCAACTGATGACATAGTACATGCTTATAACCCCATCCCTAGGAGCTGAAGGCAGAAGGATTAAAAGTAGGTTATTTTTAGCTTCACAGCTGTTTGAGGCTAGCCTGGACTACATGAGGCTCTGTCTCAAATAAATTTATTTTATTTAATAACTTTATTAAGATGTATCTATTAAATAAGTTTAATAAAAGTATCAGGTGGGACCTTATTGTGGTTTAAGGATAAAGGAAGCCAAGAGGAAGAGTCCAGGCTGGCTGCTGGTGCTGCCCTGGTCCCTCACCCACTCTGCCCATTCCCAGTTGACAATGGGAAGGGACCTAGGTATATAGAGTCTATCACACGATGCTCAGGGCTTTCCTGGACTGTCGTAATCCTGAATACCACCCGGGAGCCAAGGACAGGACACGGTTTAACTTCAGTCACCAGAAAACAAGCCTCAGGACACCAGATGCGGAAGCCAGTCTCATACAGCAACTATAATTGTGTCTGCTCTGTGTGTGGTTTCTGCAGCCACTTCCTCGGTGTCTCTGAGGCCTCCTGCCCTGTGCTCTCTCTGTTTACTGTCACTAGGCTCTTCCAGAGCCCTGAGAGCCCACAGCGTCACAATGGAGACACCTCTACCCTTGCCGCACCCCTCAGGGTTGGGGGGGGGGTAGTGGCTGGTATGTGAACAGGTATCTTCTTATTGCCCACAGGCCAAGCTTCCTAATCTGAAGGAGGTTGATGTCCGCTACACGGAAGCCTGGTGAAGCCCCCTGTGTGCACAGGATGGGGTCGCACAAAAAAAAAAAAAAGAAAGAAAGAAAGAAAGAAAGAAAGAAAGAAAAACCGACTCTTGACTAATAGCCGTAGAGCAGTGGGTCCTGGGGTGGCCCCAGCACCTGACTGTGGGATAGATGGGGGAGTCTTGGGGGGCGGAGGGGGGAGGGGTGGGGGATCCTCAGCACGCCCAGCCCCCGCCTAATTCTTAGAGCTTCATATCGGAACCTTTGACCTTGATCAAAAGCGGCCTTGGTGGCAACAAGTGGAGGAACAAGCGGGTAGGGAGGGCGGGGGAGGGGCGGGCGGGGATCCCTGTGTGGATTTTCTTTGCCTTTGTCGTGTGATGCCCTGTGTGGGGGCATTCATCCAGCCTGATGCCATCGACTCGGGCCAGAAGGAGGACGCTTTCTTCCGGGAGGTGCACCGAGCCGAGATTTCGCCCCTGCCATTGGGACAGGAATACCCAGTCATGTCTGCCCATCGTCCTTTGTCCCCACCATCGCTATGCAAAGTGGTTCTTGTACATAAGATTTAAATAACGCACCTATTTAAGAAATGTTGACAAATTGCGGGTCTGGGACCCGCTCTTATTTATGAAGTCTTTGACCGGCCCTCCCTCCCCACCTGCCCCTGGCCTGTAGTACTGTCTGGACCAGTCAGCTGTCGGGTTAGTGCTAGTGGTTTGGTTTTGGTTTTGATTTTTAAAGGAAACAAACAACAACAACAACAGAAAAAACAAAAAAAGACCTTTGGAAAATCAGTTGCTTTTTTTCTTAACGGACTCTGTATGCTAATGCTCTCCCTGTCAGTCAGTCTGCCCACCTGCTACTCTGTATTATTTCCAGATGTTTCCAGCTTCCTCGTGGGTGGGGGGGTCAAACGGGGGGGGGGAAGAGGAGGAAAGAGATGGATCTCCATGTTGTAGCTCATTCCTCCCCTCTGCTGCTTCTGTAAATCTGGAATGGTCCCGACCTTTCCTCCCTCTATACCCCATAGACCATAGAGTCGGTCCTCCAAGGTCCTGTTGCCATTCCTTTTAGCCGTCCCTGTTTCCTACTGAGACTTGCAACCTGTGGCCTCCCCACCCTGTGGTTCCCTCACGCATGCCCCATGCCCACTTCTTTGCATGGTCTCTTGGGAGAGAAGAGCTATGTCACCCAGCCAGCCCGACCCGACTGTCCACACCTCCCCTACCAATATGGTCGCCTCGGCACCCCCTGGCCCTTGTGCCCTGAGGCAGACCAACCTCGTTTCTTTTTACAAACAGTCAGCTTTTTCTTACCAAGCCCTCACTGTACAGAACATCCCTTTGACAATTCTTTTGGGGTCCCCTCTCTTCCCTGACTTCCAGCCCTTTTTATGTTGGTTTAGCACAAAACTTCCCCTCCCTGGCACCTCCAAACCAAACCTACCAGTCGATGTTAATTGTTTTATATCTATTTAATCTTATTCGATGGAAACCATGCTTTAGTTGTTTTATACTTTGCCAGGTAGACTTTAATGAACAGCCCCTCCCAACTACGCCCTCATTTTTTTAAAAAAGGAAAAAAAAAAAAACCACACACACAAAAAAAATAGAGACTTTGGGTTTCAGTCTCAGTCTTAATTCACTTTCCGTGGCAGGTTTTCTTTTGTGCGTGTGCCTGTGTGTGTGTAGAGTGAGTTCTGTTTTGTGTTTGTTTCTTTGTTGATTTCTGTCGTTGCTTTCCTCCCCAACCCCAGCCCCCGGTTCCGTACTTCACAGCACCCTGGTGCAGAGAGAAGCAGAAGCAGAAAAAAATAAATAAAATAAAATAAAAAAGGAAAAAAAACAAAAGAAAAAAAGGAAAAAAAATTTAAAAAGAAAAAAAAAACCCGAAGAACTGAGACATGCCCCCTCCCCCCTCCCCGCACTGTTGCTTTCTTGATGGTTTAATAATACATACTGTCACGTAGCTGTGTACAAAGAGATGTGAAATACTTTCAGGCAAAAATAAACTGTAAGTGACTCATCGAAGGCTGGCCTTGCTGTGTGGTTGGGGGGGATGGAGGGCCAAGTGGAAGAGGTCCCCACCAAGGGCCAGGACACACCTGAGGATTGGCTTCTCACTCTGGGCACTTTGGCATGCGGTCTGGGCTTTTCACACAGGGCTGCCCTCTCCCGCCCATTGTGAGGTCTGAAAAAAAGAGTCCCTGGCTGTTGCCCACTAATGACACTCACACCCCTTATGACAACCATCCCTGCCACTAGACTTAGCCAGGGTAAATTCCTACTTGAAACTCCCAAGCCCCTGCCATTGTCCAGAGGGTTGTAGTGGGCCCTAGCCCAGCATTTGGGCATCCATTGCTGCTTCCCAGGTATGAGGTCACCAGGCATGGTGGCACACACCCATAATCCCAGCCCTCAGGGTGGAAGCAGGAAGCTCAGGGCTTAGTCTAGGCACCATAGACCTGTGTCAGAACTAAAAAGAGCAAGTGGGAGGAAGTTAGAAAACCTAGCAGGTAGAATGCCAGGTACATAAGCGACATGAAGACCTGCGTTTGATGCCCAGCCCCACATACAAACCCAGGCCCAGTGTCATGCACTTGTAATGCCAGTACTTGGGATGGTGGAAACAGACCTGTGGAGCTGCCAGGCCGGCCAGCCTAGCCCAACCAGTAAGCTCCAGGTTCAGAGACCCTGCCTCAGAACTAAGGCGGGACCTGGCGTGGTGGCAACCATCTGTAATCCCAGCACTCAGAGCCAGAGGCAGGCAGATGGAGCTCTGTGAGTTCGAGGACAGCCAAAGCTACACAGAGAAACTCTGTCTCCAAAAACCAAAAAGCAAAACAACAACTAAGGTGGAGAATGACTGAGGAGTTGATCACCTTTAGTCTCCATTTTGTATGCACACGCGTGTGTGCACACACATCAGAGAAATAGTTCCCACTCTTTCCCAAACTTCAGTAGGTGTCCTCACTACCTTGAGTTGACCCGATGTAGCATATGCCTTTTTCCTCTGCCCTCCCAGACAGCCTGATATTCTACCTGACAGCCCTAGTCAGGCCCAAGGCCTGGGATATCCTGGCTCCTCCCCACACAGACGCCTCTCCTCTCCTGGGTGACCTCCAACCCCGTGAGTAGAAAGGCCAGGGGCCAGCTACCCAGCTGAGGCCACACAGTGCACATGCCATGATGAAGCAGAAGCTTGGGCTTCCACGGAGCAGGACAGGCTTCGACAAGGGGACACAATCAAAAGCTGGATTGTCTTGGCATCACCATAGCCAACCATGGGCACACTGGGTGTGTGCCTGTGGGTGACATTTCACATGATTCTTTCCAGTCCTAGGCTGGGTGGGGGAACCCTTTAGAGATGCTAAGTTATGTCACAGATGGATGACAGAAGCAACTGCTCCGTGCAGAGTGGCCAATCACGCCAGGGTCCGGGGAGGGAGAGGCCCCTTCCAGGGAAGTCTGAGAAAGGCCTCCCAGGAGAGCTGTGCTGTCACCAGGTTCCATGTGCCGCCTGGCCACGCTGGAAGGGCTGGGCCGGCCAGCTGGTTCTCAGAGCTGGTGGAAGGAGGTGCTAAGAAAACTTGGCCCTAGCAGGTGCAAGCGCAGAATTGATGGGCTGCCTGTGCGGGCCCAGTAAGCAAACAGGCACCCTGCGGGCAGCAGCTCTGTCCCCAGACAGCTGCAGAACTGAGCTTACCCATCCAATACACAAGCAAGGTTTACAGTGCATGACTTAGAGGCAAAGCATGTCCACCAGTGGTGAACACTGTGGTGCAGATAGAGAGTGGGACCGTCCAGATGTCTGGCCCACTTATGGCCCACTCAGGGAATACACACAATAGTGACCTGACATACACTTCTTTTTAAATTTTATTTATTGTTTACATGCATTGGTGTTTTGCCTGCATTCATGTCCCTGCGACTGCAGTTACAGACAGCTGTGAGCTGCCGTGTAAATGCTGTGAGTTGGACCTGGGTCCTCTGGAAAAGCAGCCAGTGCTCTTAACCCCTGAGCCATCGCTCCAGCCCTTGACATGCACTTTCTGTAGAGCAAGAGCCACCCAATACAGCGACCTAGATAACTGGGGAGAGAGCATGCCAAGTGAAAAGAGCCAGGCACACAGAATGGCCGTGTGGTTTAAGTTCTTAAGTAGGTGCAAGCCCTCTATACTGGCAGAAATTGTCAAGGCTTTTTACTGACATGGCGGGGATAAGAGGAGACCTGAGGCCTCTGCAGCTCCATCTGTGGTGCTTCGGATAGCTGGACACTCATGACGCTCTCCTCTGCAACATGTCACGTCACACACTGGCTTTTTAAGTTAGCATCAAATGGAAGCAGCCCAGGTGTCTCTAAACCAGAGCTAGGGTGTTTGTAGCTCAGTAATAAAGTCTGGGGTGTAGGAGGCTCATGTAGACAGTGGGATGGGATTTGATCATAAAAGGGAAAGAAGGGGGCCAGCAAGGTGGCACAGCAGGTACAGGTGCTTGCTGCTGAGCCTGAAGACCTGAGTTCTAATCCCTGGAACCCACGTGGTGAGCAGAAAGAACCGACTCCCACAAGTTGTCCTCTGCATGCACCTTGGCATATGCACACACATACAAATAAATAAGGCACTTGTTTTAAAAACGCTGAAATATCCTATAACATGAATATACCTCAAAAACCATGACACCGAGGGCAAGAGGCCAGACATGAAAATCCAGATATGAGTCCATTTCTAGGAAGGGTCCAGAATCAACAGGCCCAGACGGTCGGGCATGGTGGCACATGCCTGTAACCCCAGCACTAGGGGAGGCAGAGGCGGACGAATCTCTGTGGGTTTGAAGCTAGTCAGGTCTACAAAGCGAGTCCAGGACAGCCAAGGCTACACAGAGGAAACCCTGTCTCCGAGAAAAAAAAAAAAAAAAACAAGGCCAGATGACAGGAAAGCCACCTGATATTTTTCAGGGTTGGGGAGGAGTTCCTTTTGGGTATAGCAGGATTCTGGAGTTAGGTGCAGAGAGCAGGTTCACGGTGCGGTACGGGTTCCATGTGGCACCGGAAAGTACAGGGTAAGGTTTACTAAGGGGCTGGAGAGACACAGCTCAGCAGCTAAGTGTGCTTGCTGCTCTTGCAGAAAACCAGGGTTTAGTTCCCAGAATCCTGTTGATTGGCCTGTAGCCACCTGTAACTTCATTCCCAGGGGCCAGATACCCTCTTCTGGCCTCCAGGGCATTGTACCCATTTGCGCATACACACAAATAATGTAAAATTATTTTTAAACGTTTATTAACGTCACAGGTGTTTACAGCTCAATTGAAAAACAAGAAAAACAATTTGTGCATCGAGCATGTTGGCTTGTACCTGTAACCTCAACCGAGTCGGGCTTGCCAAGAGCCCAGGACTCGCCTGGCAATCCTCCTGACGGCCTTCAGAGTATTGGGGTTATAGAGATGCACTCCAATCCTAAATACAAAACAATGCAGCTGATTGCAGGGAGGGGTTGGGGGGGATGTTTTCCAGGTTTGGTTTTGCCTTTCGGTGGTGTTGTTTGAGTCTTCCAGGATAGTCCCGGCTGACCTGGAAATCGCTATGCAAGCTTGGCTGGCCTTGAATCGGCAGCCATCCTACTGCCTCAGTCTCCTAGGTGCTGAGATTACAGGTGTGCATCATCATGCCCTGCCAAACAAGAATGTGTTAAGGGACACAGTAAATGTTCATCTCGGCTGTGTCGTGACAGCTACAGAAGCCAAGTAGTCCTTGCAAAGCCGCCTCAGTCTTGGTGGGGCGTCAAACTCTCTACTGCCACCTGCTGGGAAGTTATAATAAAGATTAAACTGTGACGTGAAGGGGCCCCCTCTGCGATGCCCAGCCTGCCCAGCTGTTCATGGTTGGGTACAGCTTACTGCTCAGTAAATTCTAGCTAGATTTGGGTAACATCCCAAGACTAATGCTGGTTTTCTTCTCTCACCCCACTCTAATGCGGATGATGCTAGCCAGGAAAGGAATTGGACATCTGGAGTCTTGCTGCGGTCTACCTGCGCTTCGGCAGTGATAGTCAGAACCGCAGACTTGGGTTCCCTCTGAAGGCCCTGGGTGCTTAGCAAGTCTCCCAGGTGATTCCTGTCCATGTGGCATTTTCCGGGCAGATCTTGAGGCTGGACGCACGCTGAAGTCTCCTGCGGGGTTGTGAACACGCTAAAGACTAGACTTGCCCCTGAGAATGAGGGATCTGCCCTGGGATGGGGCAAGATCTAGACACTTCCCAGATGACTGCGCAGCCAGCCGGGCTTTCAGGCCGATGCTTTAGAAGGCTGACCACGAGGGTGCAGAGTTTGGGACATGGCTGTCGACCTGGAGGGCACATTTGCGATGCAGCATCTTGGGGTCGTCCTGAACGTCTGCCTTTAATCTGTATTTCCATGATGTCCTTGAGCAATTTCTGTGTACCCTCCTTGGAGAAGCCTCAACTGGGAGGTGCTTCAGCCTTTGTGGAGTCAGCTATGAGATCAGGGAAGCATCCTGGGCTGTGTGGGGTTTTTGTTTGTCTTTGTTTGTTTTGAGACAGGGTCTTTCCAACCCAGCCCTGGCTGTCCTGGAGGTCGCTATGTAGACCAGGCTGGCCTCAGACTCACAGAAACTGGTCTGCTTCTGCCTCCCAAGAGCTGGAAACAAAAGAGCTGGGTATGGAGACATAGCACCAGGGAAGCTGAGATGCCAAAGCTAAAGTGGGTCACACAGCAAGCAAAAAGTAACATGTGGAATTGACTTGGGTGACAAAGTCTCCTGTGTAGCCCAGGATGGCCTTGAATTTAAGGTCCTCCTCCATCAGCCTTCCAGTATGCTAATCTGTACCTCTGTCTTAGTTAAGGTTTCGTTGCCATGAGAAGACACCGTGACCATGACAACTCTTATAAAGGCAAGAGTTTAACTGGGGCTGCCTTAGAGTTTTAGAGGGTTAGTCCATTCTCACCACGGTGGAAACAAAGCATAGCAGTGTACAAACAAACGCGGTGCTGGAGGAGCCAAGGGTTCTACATCTTGATGCGACAGCAGCCCAGAGACTGGAATTCCACACTAGGCAGGGCTTGAACTCCTACTGTGACAGATTTCTTCCATTAAGGCCACACCTCCTAATAGGGCTGCTCTCCGTGGGCCTATCATTCAAACATATGAATCTATGGGGCTGTTTCTATTCAACCCACCACAACTACCAGGCCTGGCTAGAACTGATTTTAATAACACGCTTTCTTCACCCACAGCATTATCCTTTTAACATGTAACCGATGTAAAAAAAATAGTCATTTGAAATGCTGATGCTTCAGCATTTGGCATACCGTTACTTTCCATAAGAGGTTTCAAGATGCCGCGGTGTGGGCTCAGAGCACACCTGAGTTTGGCAATTCATGTTATTAAGGGCTCAGCAGATGTGGTATGGCCGGTTCGAGAATTTCTATAAGGCTGGATTCTGGGAGGTGACTCTAGGAAGCAGAGTCTTTCAACGGCTGGGGATTGAGGTGCAACGGTAGAGAGGCAGCCTCTGTCTCAGCGAACTCCAATCTGAGGGGACTCCTGACAGGGCCCCTGGGGTCAGCCAGGTGGCAGGGCTGCCTGGCAGAGTTCAGGTTCACAGGTCTAGCCCAAGGCCTCACTCCGGAGGAGCCAGCTATGTTTGAATTGGCAGAGTAAAGGCCTTCATCCTTTCGTATCCACCGGGGACAATCTCCCAGGCTCCCACCACAGACGCTCAGCTCTCTCCAAAAGCAGTGGCGTTTTTACAGATGACCCACACGCATCCTGCCTTGCTCTTGAAGCAGCTCAGGGTGGCTTATGATGCAAGGAACAGAGTAATGGAAATCGTTGTATTTTATGGTTTAGGATAGCAGTTCTCGACCTCTGGGCTGAGACCACCCTTCAGGGGCCTTTGTGCAGGGGTCCATGTAATCCATGGAAGACCACTGGAAAACAGGTATTTACATTACAATTCATAACAGTAACAAAATTACAGTTACGAAGCAGCAACGACGTGATTTTATGGATGAGGAGCTGTAATAGAGGGTCACAGTGTTAGGAAGCACTGGTTTAAGAAAAAAAAAAGTGACAACACACGTTGGAGAGGTTGTGGAGAAAGGGGAACCCTCCTCCATTGCTGGTGGGAATGTAATCTGGTACAACCACTTTGGAAGTCAATCTGGCGCTTTCTCAGACAATTAGGAATAGCGCTTCCTCAAGACCCAGCTATACCACTGCTAGGCATATACCCAAAATTTGCTCAAGTACACAATAAGGACATTTGCTCAACCATGTTTGTAGCAGCTTTATTTGTAATAGCCAGAACCTGGAAACAACCCAGATGTCCATCAACGGAGGAATGGATACAGAAATTGTGGTATTTCTACACAATGGAATACTACTCAGCAATCAAACAGGAGGAAATCATGAAATTTGCAGGCAAATGGTGGGATCTAGAAAAGATCATTCTGAGTGAAGTATCCCAGAAGGAGAAAGACAAACATGGAATATACTCGCTTATATAGACCTAAAAGATAGGATAAACATAATGAAATCTATACACCTAAAGAAGATAATCAAGAAAGCAGACACGGGGTATGATGATCAATCCTTATTTAGAAAGACAAATGGGATATGCATTGAACGTATGACAGGAGTCTACTGCAGATGGCATCTGAAAGACTCTACCTAGCAGTGCTCCAAAATAGATACTAAGACTCACAACCAAACCTTCGGCAGAGTGCAGGGAATCATATGAAAGAAGGGGAGTTTGATGTGGAAAGGATAGGAGTTCCACAAGGACCAAACGTATCTGGGCACAGGGTCTTTTCTGAGATGGACACTCAACCAAAGTATATGAGAGGATAAAACCTAGAACCTCTGCTCAGATGTGACCCGTGATAGCTCAGTAATCAATTGGTTTCCCATAGTAAGGGGAACAAGGACTAATTCTAACATGAACTCAATGACTGGCTCTTTGACCTCCCCACCTCCCAAGGGAGGAGCAGTACTGTTAGGCCACAGAGGAGGACTTTGCAGCCAGTACGGAAAATACCTGACAAAAGGGAGTCATATGAAAGGGGAGGAGGTCCTCCCCTATTAGTAGACTTGGAAAGGGGCAGGGAGGAGATGAGGGAGGGAGGGTGGGATTGGGGAGGGAATGAGGGATACAGCTGGGATACAGAATTAACAAAATGTAACTAATGAGAAAAATAAAATTATGAAAAAAAAAAGAAAATAGGAATAAGAAAGAGAGGAAAAAAAAAGTGTACATTTCATGTTGGGCTCAGACTCAGTCTCCCTCTTTCTCAGGGTCTCCCGTAGCCCAGGCTATCCCATGACTATCTATATAGCCAAGGATGAACCTAAGCTTCTCATCCCACTGCTTCACCTCTCGAGGGCTGGGTTTGCCAGTGTACACCACCACGACCAGCTTGACCGGCACTGGCGGCAGTGGGCTTTGGGGCTTTGTGCATGCTAGGCCTAGCTGGTTGAGTCCAAAGAACAAGACAGCCGTGGATAGGGCAGCCCCCTGCGGATTTGCTAGGAGGGAGAAACAGACCTGACCCACACATCTGCAGGTCGGAACTGAATGGGGGGTTGGGGGAGGCTTTGAGTAGAGCATGACTGGCCTGATGGGTGACAGAGCACAGGGTGCTCTGATAGGTGAGCAGGGAGCGGTGTCTAAACTCAGGATTAGAAGGAGCGTGCTCTGGCACCGGGCCACAGCCCAGCCCCAAATCTGGACTTCGATCTTATTTTATAATCGAGTGGATACCTGGGGCACTCAGGTCAGGGGTCCCTCAGAATTCTGGCGGTCTCGCCCGGTGGCTGCTACTGGGGCACCCTCCCTCTGTTGGACACAACCTCACATTAACACAGCTGGGCGATCCCATGCCTGTGACTTCCAGGGCTCGGGACCCATGGAGTCAGAAACGAACCTGGGGGTGGGCAAGGACGGACAAGAGCTAGTGCAGGCAGGTTTCACTGGAGCCCAGGGAGACAACTGAGATGGACTGCGGTGTCCGTGTAACACTAAAGAGACTATATGCAGTGGCGTGTGCCCAGCTTATGTGGCTGAGCTGTGTGTGAACTGAGTCTCAGGGCTGTGTGAGCATGTAGTGGGGGGTGAGGGGTGGGGTGTGCCTCTGTGTGTAGCTCAGAGTTAAGCCGCTGCCTAGCATGCAGGAGGCCACCCTGAATTCCACCTCCACCCAGCACCACACAAAAAGGTGTGATTTACATTTGTTTCAGTATATGCATTTATGGAGGGGGAGTTTGTGGGAGTGAGTTCTCTCCTTTCACCATGGGGGACCTGGGGACTGAACTTAATTTGTCAAGCCTGGGGGCAAATGTCTTACTCACTGAAGCGTCTCATTCCTCTGTGTGTGTGTGTGTGTGTGTGTGTTTGAAAAAAGGGGGGGAGAGAGAGAATCTATTGTATACAAAGCCCCTTGAGGACGAAACACATGCCATTTGTGACCTCAAGCCACACAGTCTGAGGGAGGAGGCAACCATTGTAATCGTGACAGCCATGAGGAGAGTGGATAGAAAGGGCAGGCTGCCATGAGAACCACTGAGAGGAGCCTGGGCTCAAGGGCTGCCTAAGGGCAGAGGGGAGCCAGGAATGGCTCCGCAGAGCATGGATGAAGCTCTCTTCCTGTGGAGGGAGGAAGACCTGAGGGAGGGCCAGGCCCTCGGGAGGTATGGGAGAAGCAGCAGATCTGTGCAACTCAAGAGAGGGGGAAGGCCTCTTGGGTCTTTATCCTAGAACCGTGAGCTGGGGTCAGGCATGAAGCTGAGGGCTAAGTGATAAGCTGAGAATTGTTCGCCTTCCCGGCACCTCGCCCCTCCCCCTTCCCATTCTCATTAAGCACACGTGCTATCTGGGAGGGGGCTGATGGATGGTAAACGGAGCAGGAAGCAGGGTCTGTTAAGCAGCCAGCTGAGGGCACTTTGAGGACAAAGAGAGGAGCTGGAAACTGAAGAAAACACAGGCAGCAAGGCCCGCCAGGATGCTCACACCTGTCGAGGGCCTCCGACATTCCCCGCAACCTCTGACAGGTCAGCTCAGAGAGCAAAGCCAGCGGCTCCAACACTCTGGGGTCCCAGCTGCTGAAGATCAGGGCTGAGGCTGGGCTGAGCCGGCCACTGGGGGCGGGAAGCCACATTCCCAACCTGGGCCCCTGACGTCAATGTTGCCATGGAGACCCAGCTTCCCTTGCAGGAGGCAGCTGCTGCAGCACTTCATTCCCCCCCCAACCCAATCAGGCTGGGAAGGCTGAGCAAGGCTGAGGCTCACTGTTAGAGTAGGGCTGAGGCCCAGAGGCTGCATCTCAGCTTGGAGCACAGCCCTGCAAGGAGTCAGGGTGCCAGGACCGGGAGGGCTCCCTACCTTATGAGGTAGAAGGATGGGAAACTCTGTGAGATAGAAACCTGGCCTTTCCCACTTTGGGGTCCAGAGACTATCACCTTGGAGTCTGCAACCTGGAAACTCTCTAAGGATCTTCTTCTTGCAGTATTTCCTTTCAGGGGTGACCAAGGAAGGGCAGAGAGAACACCAGTTCCGAGCTGGAGCTGTTGAGTTGGTAGAGTGCTTGCCTAGCGTTTGCAAAACCCTGGGTTTGTTTCCAAGTACCACACGAAACTGGGTGGCGTGGTACATACCTGTAACCTAGCACCTGGAAGATGGAGGCAAAAGGATAGCTAGACGTTCAAGGTCATTCTCCACTTAGTGAGCTGGAGTGTTAGTGAGGCTAGCTGGGTTCCAGGGGTTTCTGCCTGTCTTCCTCCCTCTCTGGACCTGACGGAGACTCCTCAACTGGTTGAAGTGTTGGGGCCTTGCCCTGCCCAGGAGGGCTCTTCAGATGTTTCTGTAGGGTGGTGCTTGTATCAGAAAACAGAGCAGCCAACGGATGGAAGGGTACCGGAGGACAGAGAAAGAGCTCAGCTGCCCCTTGCTGGTTGCTCCTGAAGGGGAATGCTACAAGGAGACCCCTTTTCCAGATTGTAGACACCAAGAGCAGGCTGAGACCCCCCCCCCCCCCCAGGCTGCAGCTCTGTCATATCTTTCTTTCTGTTGTTGTTTTGAGACAGGGTTTCTCTGTGTAGCCTTGGCTGTTCTGGAACTCACTCTGAAGGCCACGCGGGCTTCAAACTCACTGAGACACACCTGCCTCTGCCTCCTCTAAGTGCTGCGATTAAAGGTGTCACCACCGCCCAGCTTTCTTTCTGGATTCTTAATGATTGCTGGCATCAGTCCAGCTGGAGAAAGGCTTCTACCTCAGGCCGGGTCCTCATCCCCTTCCCACCCCCTGTCAAGTTCTTCACCCCAGCATGGGCATGGAGATGAATAAAGGACATTCTCCCATCCCTGCTAGCGCTACCCTTGATCCTTGGTTGGTCATTGTGCCCTTTTCTGGGATGCTGTTCCAGTCCTGGCCCAGGGTGTGAGCTCTGACAATCTTTGTGCAATGGGGATGAGGTAAGAGTTGGGTCCTCAGGAGCATCCTCCAAGCTCCTGTGGTGTTGCGAGGGCCTCCCCTTTCAGTGGGATGTGCTTCCTCCCTGAAATCAGTACGACGCCCTAGAGCTGCCAGCTCTCTGGATTCTCTGAAATCGAGCCTAGTCCCAGCACCCAGGGAGGCAAAGGCAGGTGCGTCACTGTGAGTTTGAGGCCAGCCTGGTCTACAAAGCAAGCCTAGGACAGCCAAGGCTACCCAGAGAAACTCTTTCTTGAAAAACAACAAAACAAAAAAAGAGGAAGGTAGTGAGCCCTCCCCCCTCTGTCCCGCCTCCCATTATCTATGTTGCACGTGCATCAAAACCTCCTTCCTTTCCTCGCTGTTTAGAAATCACATGTGTGTGGCCTTCACACTGGTAGTCTTTACAGCCCTTGGGTCACTGCTATACAAATGGTGCCAAAAAACAGAGTCTTGAACCGGCGGTTCTCAACTTTGTCTGGAAACTATCCCCTGAGAGCCTCCAGAACACCACGTCTTTGCCAACCTTAGACCAGGAGCTGGGAAGGGAGGAGCCTGCAGGCACTTCCCAGTCTCTGCTGCCCCCTGGTGGCATCCTGTGTCTAGCAGGTCACCAGCATCTGTGTAGCCAGGCCTACTCACCTCCAGGGAGAATCCCCGGGGACACTGGAGGGCTTCACCCTCCCCTTCTTGCTCCTCCCTTTTCTGGATACTCTATGCAGCTCCGAGTTGAGTTTAGCAGAGAGAAATCACAGCACAAAACTACAGCAGATGGAGGCATTGCACCCGTGCCTTGGTCCCCAACTTGACCTTTGGGTGCTGTCCTGAGAATTCCATGGCGCGCCCAGACACGGGGTTCCGTACCCTCAGCATGCCTGGCACCTGGGCTTGGATTGTTCTTTGCTAAGGCCCTGCCCCTTCACCCTTGCCTTAATGGCTTTGGTCTCCAGGAGCGTTACTGGGTGGAGCAGACAGCAGAAGTCCCCTAGCACAGAGCAGGCATGGGCTGACCATCTCATTTACCCGCAGATAAACGGCTCGAGCCTTTTTTTTTGCGTCACCATGTCCCAAAGGTCATGCGATTTTATTTACGCGGTCTAAAAAGCCTACCCTAGGGGTCACCCTGATTGACAAGCCAGTGCCCCCGTGAGTTTTTGGGTACCTGTTTAGATAAGAACGTGCACCAGACCGGCGCAGAGACCACAGACAGGGAAGTGGAAGCCAGGGCGGAACCGGTGGGGGCTGGAGGGGGCGGGGCCCTGCCTCAGGGTGCTGCGTGGCGCTGCTTAGCGATGGAGAAAGCAGGACCGCAGAGTCTGAGCGTCCTGTGGTGATGGCTTTTAGGGCCAGACTAGGGAAGGGAGACACCCCCCCCATCATTTTAACACTCGGGGTGCTGCTGGAGTGCAGACAGTTTGGGGCTCACCCCACGACCCCACCGCCGCTAGTTCCTATTCAAGAGGTAGAAAGAGGTCCAGACAGGGGCAGTAACTGGCTCAGAGTCACACAGCAGACAGGGTAGTGAGGCAGAGCTGAGCTTTAGGTCTTCAGGCTGGGGGTGTGTGGAGTGGTAGGAAGACAGGACAGAGCCGTTGAGTGGCCAGGGTTAGCCGGTAGGGGCTGGACGCCATGGGAAGAGTCAAGACGACAGACTCTAATGTGACCTGGGTTTTACTATCCCTGTTGGCGTTGGCTTTGAACAAAGCATGCCTGTCCCTTACGTGGGTCCTGCAAGGACGCACAGGTTTTCTCTGCTCGGGGGACCTGAGCCTCGCTCCTCAGAGAACATTTTCAGAACTCGAGGACCCATTCCCCCAACATATACCCGAAACATGGATGTTCATGTCCCTTATATAAAAGGGCTTGCCTGTGACCTTTCCATTTCTTCTGTGGGCAGTAAACCCTAGCTTCTGTAGAAGACCCGGTGGCGTAGGAGCGCTACATGAGTGAGGTGTGTGTGTGTGTGTGTGTGTGTGTGTGTGTGTGTGTGTGTGTGCGTGAGAGTGTGTGAGTGTATGTGTGAGTGAGTGTGTGTGTGGGCATGTGTGTGTGTGTGGGCATGTGTGAGAGTGTGTAAGTATGTGCGAATTTGTGTGTGTGCGTATGTATATGTGAGTGTGAGTACATGCTCACACAGAGGCCAGAGGAGGGCACCAGCTGTCCTGCTTGCTCACTCCCTACCTTATTCCCTTGAGACAGGGTCTTTCATGAACCTGGAGTTGGGATGGCAGCCAGCAACTCCTAGGTAGCCTCCTGTCCACAACCCCTACAGCAGTGGATTTCCACCATACGTGCAGCCATACCTGGCCTTTTCTTAAACAACCCCCCCCCAAAAAAAAAACAAAACCACAGGCACTGGGGATTGGAACTCAGATCCTCATGCTGTGTAGCAAGCACTCTCTCCCACCGAGCCATCCCCCCAGCTCCAACAGTCCATTCTCTCTAGGGAACAATCAACAGGAAAAGTGACTTTCCTTACTTGTAACCTTAAATTTCAAAAAAAACTGTTTGGTATTCTATCAATAGGCCTGGTGGTTCTGAGGACGGTGAGGCAGGTTCCGGAATGGGGCCGGAATGAAGTTGAACTGTCTGAGTAATATCAGAAAAAGATTGTGGTACTTCTTACATTGAAGACAGGTTCTCGTGTAGCCCAGGCTAGCTTAGAACTTGATAGGTAGCCGAGGCTGGCCTTGAACCTGTGGTCTTTTTGCCTCTACTGCTTTAGAATGGGGATTGCAGACCTTCAACATCGTGCCTGGCTAGGAACTAAAATTTTTGAGACTCTAGGAAGGAAGGAAGAGGAAGAAACAAGATTGGACCTCCCCGCCCCCCATGAGTGTGGTGGCACAAACCTGTAAGCCCAGGGCTAGGCATGCTGAGGCAGGAGACGGCAGGTGACGGCCTGGGCTGGACAGTGTCTGAGCAGCAGGGAGCCCTGGGAGCCTCGGGAAGGTTAGGGGAAAAGAAGAAAAACGCTGTGTCTTCTCAAGCAAGCGTGTCTCCCTTGAACCTCAGTGTCGGTACGCCTTTTCAATGAGTGTTCTAGAACCTTCTTGTTGCTCTGTTATTCTTCAGGAGGGAGTGTGAGAACCACAGAGTGCTTGCTGTAATGACCCGAGGCACATGACTGGGTTTCACATCCTGGTCACTCCAGGACTGTGAGAGGAAAGGTTCTCTGGTCAGGGTGCTGAAGGCTCCTCTCGTCAGGGCAGAGCCCACATCAGGGGGTCCCACCCTAATGGACCTTCACTGTTCTAAGCCACTCACTGGGCAGGATGGGCTCATGACCTTCTTTCCCTTACAAAGGAAATCTCGTGTTTGTTTGTTTTTTTTTAATTATCATATTTGATTATTGTTACTGTGTGTGTGGCGTGTGTGTGTGAACAGGAGTGCCACTACCTCTGTGGAGGTCAGAGGACAGCTTGTGGGGTCAGTCCTTTTGCTGGGGATCCAATTCCTGTCACCAGCTGGGCAGTGGTGGCACACGCCTTTAATCCTAGCACTCAGGATGCAGAGGCAGGTGGATCTCTGTGAAGCCAGCCTGGTCTGTGGAGTGAGTTCCAGGCCAGCCAAAATTACACGCAGAGAAACCGTGTCTCAAAAACAAAACAAAACAAAACACAACAAGCAAACCAACGTACGTCACCAGGCTTGCGTATCAAATGCCTATACCCACTGAGGCACCTCGCCGGCACCAGGCAGCCTCTTGAGACTGAGTACTTTCCTGTTAGATCATCCCTGGTCTTGCCGAAGTGTAGCTCAGAGCTGTGTTCAAAACAACACTGGTCAGTGACTGGACCACTGGCCACTAACAGCTAGTTATGTGGTCAATACCCCAAGCGCATTCTGGTCTGGGCTGGCGTGTGGCTAGGTTCTAGGGAAAGAGATGAAAATGCACATTTTCTGCTCCCAAGGTGGTCTAATATCTTCTATAGCCCCCATGAGTACCAGAAGTGGCTGCAAATTAAACCAGGCTATAGGTTGAAAGGGGGTGCAAGGTGCCTCAGGGACCGCCCCCCCCCCAGTCTCCCAGTCTATAAACACATCTATTTGTCCACATGAGGCTCCTGCCTAGACAACCATGGTGCTCTTGGCGCGTGGGTTTCTGCTTCTAGTACAGGTGGAGACCATTACCAGGTTCAGAAATAAGGCAGCTACATGACCTCTCTGCATTCTGGGGAATGTATTCCAGAGAGGTGCATTCTGGGAAAGGTAGTTTATGTGGCTTTTGAGTCTGTATTTGGAGTTTCTGGGTAGAATTTGGTTTTTGTGACTTCTGAGTTCCTACATCCAAAGAGACGTAACGAGCTGCACACAGCTGTGTGAAGGCTCCTGTCTAGGTCCGTTCTTTCTCACTCACACTTGAGTAAACTGACTCCATCTGGGGAGGCAGCAGGACTCCCCTGGGGCTCGGGGGATATTTGGTGATTAGACTGTGTAGTCAGGGGGCTCAGAGCAGACCTCTGCAAATAAAGGGGGTTACTCATGCCTGTCCTTAAGAGTTTTTGGAGGAGTCAGGTGTGTTGTCAAGCGACTTTAATCCCAGCACTCAGAGAAGCAGAGCCAGGCAGATTTCTGTGAGTTTGAGGCCAGCCTGGTCTACAGAGAGAGTTCCAGGACAGCAACGGCTCCACAGAGAAACCCTATCTCAAATTTAAACCAACGAACCAACCAACAAAAAAACCCAAAATACCTTGGTTGGGCACATGCGTGTGATCCCAGCACTGAGGGGGCGGAGTCAGGAAGATCCCTGGGTCTCCCTGGAGATCTAGTCAAATTAGTGATCTCTAGGTTCAAAGACCGGCAACGTCTCAAAAGTGAAGGTAGAGAATGAGAGAGGATGACGTTCAGCGTTGACCTCTGGGCTTCTTTTAACCGTGCGCACGTGAGCGCATGTGCGCACAACACGGGCGAGGTTGTACAGTTCTTGCCCCACCGGGAGTTGCTTTTCTCTGGAAATACCCTACATTTAGCCCTCACTCCAGTGTCACAGAGAGAAGAGCCTGTGAGCCCCAGACCTCAGAGACGCCCTGGTATAGAACAGCACCAACATTGATTTAACTCCAACTGCATACCAAGCAACCCCCTGCACGTGCTGTGCCTGCACGTCACGGATTCTCACTCCAGCTGTCGGTAGAAAGGACTCTGCCAATAACCCCCCAGTCCAGGATTCGAACACCCGGCCCCAGAGGCATATTCTTCACTGCTCTGAGGGGCTTCATCCTCATGTCTCTGAGCCTAAGGAGTGCTGGGGGTTGATTCTGGGATTCCTATTCCCCTCCCCTACACCAGGGTCTGGAGTTCTGGACATCAGTGTTAGAATTCAGCAGGTTTTGTCTTCCCTAGTGGGGAAACTCTGGGCGCCCCAGCTCAAGTCCAGTCTTCCGCAGCAGGGAGGGGTTGGCCTGGGTTGGGACATGTCCTCTTTCAGGCTCTCCCTTGCTGGCCTCTGACCACTTCCTCTTCCCTTGGGTGGAGGGAGGGAGGGAGGAAGGGAGGGAGGAGGCAGCTGTGGCTGTGTGCTGCAGAGCAGTGGCCTTGGCTAAGCGGAGGGGCCTCAGGAACTCCTCAGGGAGCGGCTCCAGGTGTCTGTCTCTAATGGACCTTTACCAAGCAGATATGTTGGAATTTGTCAAAAGACCTTTCTTCATTGAATAAGATGATAACGGGGAGTTTGTCCTTTAGCGTGTTTATGTGGTAGATTATGTTTATTGCTTTATGTATGCTGAACCATCCCCACATCTCGGAGATGAAGCCAAGTTGATCATGGTGGATAATGCTTTGATGTGTTCTTGAATTCTGTTTGTCTTATTGAGAATTTTTGCCTCCATAATCATCAGAGATGTGGGCTTATCATTTTTTTTTTTGAGTCTATCTGGTTTTGGTATCAGGGTAATATTGCCTTTAAAAAAAAAGAAATTGGAAATATTCTTTCAGTTTCTATTATCTGTTTTGTTTTTTGGTTGTTTTTGTTTTTGTTGTTGTTGTTGTTGTTGTTTTGTTTTGTTTTTCTTCAAGACAGGGTTTCTCTGTGTAGCCTTGGCTGTCCTGGACTTGCTGTGTAGACCAGGCTGGCCTCAAACTCACAGAGATACAGAGATCTGCCTCCCTCTGTCTCCCTGAGTGCTGGCATTAAAGGCATGTGCTATGGCGGCCCAGCTGTTGGTTCTTTGTTTGTTTCTTTGTATGTTTGTTTTTTTCAAGACAAGGTTTCTCTGTGTAACAGTCCTGGAATTCCGAGATCTACCTGCCTCTGCCTCCCAAGTACTGAAATTAAAGGTGTGTGTGCCACAACAGCTTGGCTAAAATTATTGGTTTTTTTTTTTTTTTTAATCTCATGGAATCCCATGGTGCCATTAGAATTTACTTTATCTTGATTTCAGTTTAGTAGGTTGTTTACATCTAGAAATACATGCGTATCTTTCAGGTTTTCCAGATTGGTGGGATACTGTTTTTGTTTGTTTATGCTTGTTTGGTTTTGTTCTGTAGCTCCGTCTGTTCTGGAACTAGCTCTGTAGAATAGGATGGCCTTGAATTCACAAGCATTCATCCAGGGCAAGGGCAGGCCTAGGACCAACTCACTGTCCTGGTGGCAGCATGTGGCTCTCATCTCTCCAAGGAGCACCTTCTGGAGGCGAGCCGTTGTCCCTTCAAGGACTCAAGGTCTCTTCTTTGATTTCTCAAGTCTCTCTTCATCTTACAGTCCATGGCTTGAGCCACTGAAGATCAAAGCTAAGGAATAATGAATGATAAGGGACCCTGAGGTCCAGCCAAGGGGTGCCAACAAGGCTCAGGCCCAGGGAGTCTCTCTTACCTTTGACACTCATTCTCCATGATTGTAGGAAGCCCATGGAAGCCCATGGAAGCCCAATCTGCAACAAAACAAATGAGGTCAGGATGTGGGCAGCCCCAGCCAGGACTGAAGAGTAGGCTGAAGGACAATGTGCTTCATTGAAGGGGTATGCCTCGGCCCTTCAGAGGTGCAGAGCATAATGGGGACCTGGGGAGGAAGGCCTTAGCATCAGGCTCGTGTCTGAGCCTGGTCCCCACTGGGCTGAGGCAGGGTCAGTTCCCCATAGGTAGCCTTAAGCTGGTATGAGGGCACTATCCCATTACGACCTCATCCTTCTGACTGGGTCATTGCAGGGGGAAGTCAAGGCCCTACCCAGCAGGACTTTGCTCCTTTTACTTGGGTGATGACCTAAGGACCTGACTGGGTTTGCCACTGCGCCTGCAGTGAAGGGGTTGGAGTGTCTGCCCTGCCCCTGTTGTCTCTCTGACTTCACCCTACCTTCCTGCTCCATGCTTTTCCTTTCTCATCCATGGCTTCTCTACTCTTCTTATCTCATGACAAGCTGGAAGGGGTCCACTTAGAAATTCACAAAGCAGCATAGTTCTTTCTACAGTATGTTAGCATCAGGGCCTGGGAAGGCAGCAGGATGTAAAGGCTTCAGTGGAAGACTGGGGTGGAACTTACGAATGTGGACTCCTGAGTCATTCAGTGCTTCCTTCAAAGGGGCGTGGCCAGATATGTCCAGTGCCTATAGGGTACTGAACAGAATGCATAGAATATGTCATGAAGAGCAATAGCAGCTGGGTGTGGTGACCCACAATTGTCATCCCAGCATTCTGGAGGCAGAGTCAGAAGGATCTGCATTGCTCAGCCTCCTGTTTTTCCATTATGGGGTACATGGGTATTGGAAATCTCTTTTGCTTCCGTTTTTGTTGTTGTTTGTTTTGTTTTCAGATTTTACTTAGTTATTTATTAATATATGAGTGATCTATCCATTAGCGAATAGGCAGCCTGCTTCTGGGTTGCCTAGTAACATGAAGTCATCATGTGTTGCTCACCAGGTGTGTGGCAGACGAGGTTCAGCTGTGCCTGCACAAGCTATAAAAAGGACAAACCTGCCTCTTTGCCTCTCTCTTACTCTCCTTTCTTGCCCCCTCCACCTCACTTTCTTTCCTGGGGCCTCCCACCATGTCTCTCTCTTTTCTTTTCCTCTCTATCTTTCTGCCTCCATCCAAGAAATCTCTCTCATATAATATCTGTTGTGTACGTGGCATCAGTTTTTGAATAAATACTAATGCTATCTGTATATACTTCCGCATGCCAGAAGAGGGCATCAGATGCCAGTATAGATGGTTGTGAGACACCACATGGTTGCTGGGAATTGAACTCAGCACCTCTGAAAGGGCAGACAGTGCTCTTATCCACTGAGTCATCTCTTCAGCCCTGGCTGTCCTGGAACTTGCTATGAAGACTAGACTTGAGCTCACAGAGATCTGCCTGCTTCAGCCTCCTAGAGTCAGAGAGATTGAAGGGGTATGCCACCATGCCCAGTGGGTTCTGAACCCAAGTCCTGCTGCTTGCAAGTACTGTATTACTAAGCCATCTCCAGAGGAATTTTAATTCAGAACATGGCTGCTCTGGCAAGAGATCATATCCAAAGATCTTCTAGGTCTGTGTGATCCAGCTGGAATACAGACATGCCTTTAATCTAGGAGTCAGAGGCAAGCAGATCTGAGTTTAAGGCCAGCCTGGTATAGAGCAAGTTTCAGGTAAAGAAAAACTTAGGTCCAGGCGTGGAGGTATAGGCCTTTATGCCCAAAGTTAATTTGTAGAAGGAAGACCCATGTTTGAAAGTGATGTCTAATTGAGTGGCAGAAATGTAACAAATCAGAGAAAGATTTGACAGAACAGGATACACCCAGCTCTCATGAGAAAAGAGAGGAAAGGGAAGCTACTTAAGGAGCAATGCAGAGAGGGGGAAAGAGAGAGAAAAAGAGAGAAAGCAGTTTTACTGAGACAGTAATAGAGAGACCGGTTGCAGTGAAGACTGAATGAGCCAGAGAAGAAGCCAGGAGATCAGAGCAGATTGCTGGAGTTAGTTTGAGGCCAAACAGAGCAACTCAGAGGCCTAGAGAAAAGCCAGATTGAATAAGTCAGCTGGGAGAGGAATTTGAGCCAGAACGGCTGAGTTGAACCAGCCAGCCAGAGCTCAGTAAGAACAAGAAAGGGTGAGTTTATTAAGCGGTAAGTCTCAGAGGCTAAAAAACATTCTAGGCCTAGGTTAGATTGTACAAAGGCTAGAAGCTTCCAGGACTAGGCCTGGGTTAGCTGACGAAGGCCGTAAGCCTCCGAGACAACAAGTAAAGCAGGTGAATAAACATTCCTTTTACACATCTCCCCAGAGCCCAGTTTTAATTTTTTTTTTCAGTCAGGTTTTTCTATGGCTCAGGATGCTCTGTGTAGGTAAGGATGACCTTGAACTTTTGATCCTCCTGCCCCTAGCTACCCCAAGTCCTGGGATTACAGGTATGTATCAGCATGCCCAGTTTATGTGGTGTTGGAGATCAAACCCAGGGCTTCCTGTGTGCTAGCCGGGCTCTCCTCTCCTCTATCTTCCTGATTATAACCCCAGCCCCAACTTTTAAAATATTTGTTTATTTAGCATGTACAAACACAGGTGTGCATGTTCATGTGTGCTGGTGTCCAGAATTGTAGATGTATGTATGTGTGGTGTATACACACACGTGCAGAAGCCAGAGGTAAACCTGGCTGTCGTTCCTCAGGAGACCGTCCACCTTGTTTTTGTGACACAGGGTCTTTCAGTGGCGTGGAACTTGCTGGTGGGTTAGGCTGGCTCTGAGGCCCTTCAGCCTCCACGCCCACCTGTGAGTGCTGGGATCACAGGAATGCACCAGCATGTAATGACCTCGGCCAGCTTTTCTTCTTTTTTCATATGTTGGTCCCAGGGATCAAACAGGCCCACATATTTGTGTGGTGAGCGTTTTATAGACTGAACCATTTCCCTTATCCTAGTTTAATTTTGAGGCAGCATCGCCTGTAGGGCTGGTGTCAAACTTGCCATGCGGCTGAGGGTGGCCTTGAACTTCTGATTCTTCTGCCTTGACCTTCCATGTGCTGGGCAAGGGAATCCACTTTTGTTTGTCTATGTTTTTTCATTTTTTTTTGGTTTTTTTGGGACAGGGTTTCTCTGTGAAGCTCTGGCTGTTCTAGACTCGCTTTGTAGGCTAGGCTGGCCTCAAACTCACAGACATCAGCCTGTCTCTGCCTTCCGAGTACTTGCACTAAAGGCATGCATCATCATGCCCGGCATCATCAAGTGGCTTCTCGGAGCTGAGTCCTATTCCATATAAGTGTATAATTCCATGGTGTTTTGTGTGTTTTCACGGGGTCGTGACCCTCTCACCACAGCCTTTGAACCTTTCTGTCACCGGTCAGAACACCTTTTCCATCAAGCTGTCATTCCCACCACCTCATGCCTCCCCTTTAATCCCAACCCTATTTTCTCTCTGAAAATGAGTTTATTCTGGTCATTTCATATAAAATAGAACCACCTTGTGTGCCTGACTAATTTCTTTAGTTTTATATGGTTAAGATCAACCGAGGTTGTAGTATAGAACCAAACTCCCTTTCTTTTTATGGCTGAGTAATATTCCGTCATGTGAATAGAACACTCTTCATTGACCTGTCTGTCAGTGGATGGGCATCCGGGTTCTTTCCAGTCTGGGCTACTAGGAATAGCACAGCTATTCATTCACAAGCCTCTGTATGGACATGCCTTAATTTCTCTGGTATTTACCTAGCAGTGGGTGGCTGAGTCACACAAGAGTCTGTGTTTAGTCTTGTGACAGCTAGCAGGTGCTTCGACAGCAATATCACCCTGTTTCCCTTCCGTCCTTCCCCATCAACTATTGACATCACCTCTATTATTAATCTACTCATTTTACAGAACTAAAGATTGAACCCAAGGCCCCATGGATGCTGGGAATGCACTCTACCACTGAGTTGTATCCACAGGCCTCCCCGTGCTTTTTATTTTGAGATAGGAGTTCACTGACTAGCTCAGGCTACCCTTGCTTGAACTTACTCTGTATCCAAGTCAGGCCTTGAACTTGTGACCCTTCTGCTTCAGCCTTGAGAGTAGCTGGCATGACAGGCCTGAGCCTTCCAAGGCCCAGTGGCTGTCTGTCTGTCTGTCTGTCTGTTTGTTTGTTTAGTTAGCTATTCTACTTGGATGTGGTAGGTTCTGGTTATCATCTTTGCACTTAAGAAGATGAAGAAGAGCTGAGCATGGTGGTGCCCACCTGTAATCCAGGCACTCTGGGAGGCAGAGGCAGGCAGATCTCTGTGAGTTCGAGGCCAGCTTTGTCTACAAAGTGAGTCCAGGACAGTTAAGGCTACACAGAGAAACCCTGTATCAAAAAAAAAAAAAAAAAAAAAAAAAAAAAAAAGAAAGAAAGAAAGAAAGAAAGGAAAGAAAAAGAAAAAAAGAAAGAGAGAAGATGAAGGAGGACTGAGAGTTTGACACCAGCCAGAGAGACTTTGTTATATGTACACACACACATATTCTATCCTTGAAAGTGTGAAGTGACCTCTCATTTCAGTGTGCCATTCCCAAGCCCTCTTTATGTATATTTTTGGGCCACATGTCTATCTTTAGTGAGAAAAAAATGTCTCTTTGAATTCTTCATTCACATTTAATTGTGTTGTCTTTTAATTATAGAGTTCTTTATAAACCAAGCATGATGACTCATGCCCATCATACTCACGCTGGAGGATTGCCTTGAGTTCAAGGCCAGCATAATCTACATAGCAAAAACCTAACCGGCCTCAAATAAGCAGAAGAGTTCTTGATAGGAGTCCCTTATCAGCCTTGTGATTTGCAAGCAGCCTCTGGCTCGTCTCTATGCTATCTTTTGGGTGGTGGTTGACGTCCGTCCGTCCACACATCCAGATACTGACATTTGAAAAAAATGAAGACCAACGTGGGAAAAGAATTGTCTGGAGAACTTGCTGCCTATTGTTTAACCGTCTTTCCTTTTCCATTTTATCTTCTTGGTACGGTCACTTATATTTTTTATTTTTTGGTAGTTAAAATATGCACAGACACAGATCTCAAATTTTTTTATGCTGGGGCCGGAAGGTGGTGGCTCACATTTTAATCTCAGCACTTGGGAGGTAGAGGCAGGCGGATCTCTGAGTTCGAGGCCAGCCTCATTTACAGAGCAAGTTTCAGGGCAGCCAGGGCTACACAGAGAAACCCTGGTTTGAAAAACCAGAAAAGAACTTGTTTATATTGTGTTTGTGTAAACACATGCCATGGCACTTGTGTGGAGGTCAGAGGGAAGCCTGTAAGACTCAATTCTCCTTCTACCATGCGGCTTCTGAGTCATTGGTTTTGGCAGCAAGCACCTGTGTGTGTTGGCCTTTCTTGCCAGCCTCCAGATTTTTTTCCTTTATTTTCTTTTTAGGGGCGGGTGGTGTTTCATGTTGCCCAGGCTGGCCTTGAACTTCTTGTGTATCTGAGGTTGACCTTAAACCTCTGATCTTCTTGCCTCCATCTCCCCAGCGCTGGGATTACAGGTGTGGGCCACCACTCTGAGTTTATTCAGTGCTCGAGAGCTCAGCTAGGGCTTCTTGCAAGCCAGGCGAGCACTCTGCCAATGAGCTGCATCCCAGCAACTCCTCTTCATCGTTTATTGTTTTAAGTATGTGTTTTGCCTGCATGTATGTCTGTGTACCGTTTGCATGCCTGGTGCCCGTGGAGGTCAGAGGGGTGTGTCAGGTGCCCTGGAAACTGGAGTTCCAGACAGTTGTCAGTCACCATTTGAGTGCTGGGAATTGAACCCAGGTTCTCAGGAATAGCAGCGGGTGCTCATAATCCAGAGTGCTGAGATTTAAGGTGCCCACCACTGCTGGCCTCCTGTTTCCTTTCTTGATGGCCTTCCTGAGATAACAATTTCTATTGACACTGTGTGGCCTACCCCTAGCAAGAATTGTTTTGAAATACAATGTATCCATTAGTTGGGAGAAACCAGAGCAGGAAGTTCTTGAAGTGTTACCAAAAATAATGTGTTAAAAAATAGTAATGAATCAAGAATGAATGAATGAAAAAAAGAAGGATGAGGATGAGGAGAAGAAGGAGGAGGAAGAAAACGAGAGTGAGAGTGTTGAAACATGCCTCCTCTTGGGAGGCAGAGGCAGGTGGAGCTCTGTAACTACAGAGGCTACCTGGTAAAAGAGAGCGAGTTCCAGGAGAGCCAGGATTACACAGAGAAACCTTGTCTTGAAAACCCAAATTAAAACAAACAATCAAACAAAAAACCCACAAAACAAACAAAAGCTAACAATGGCTGAAGCTGCAGCTCACTTGGTAGAAGGCTGTAGCACGTGCAAAGCCCTGGATTAATGGGCCCCCAGCAGCTCATAAAAACCATACGTGGTGGTTAAAGCTGTGATCCCAGTACTTGGGAGGTGGGGTCAGAGGTCATCTTGGGCTACAGATGAGGATCAGCCTAGGATATAAAATACACTATCTCAAAAAACAAAACAGGTGCTAGGCAGGTTCTGGAGGTTCTGAGGATGCCGTCGTCTTGGTCCTACTCTCTTGTCCAGGCGGCTCTACACCTACCTTCTCCCGATGGGTGCTTTCTTACTCTTGCTTCTCTTTCTGGCTTCCGAGCAGGAGACTAGTGCCAGCGCCTCTGAATGATGGAGCAGAACTGAGTATTTGTAGCACAGCTCCAAGGAGTTGGGAAAGCAAGACTCTGGCGTCTGCCTTAGCCAGGTGTGTCCTCTTATGGAAGGATACCCCGAACACAGGAAGGCAATTTGACTGACAACCAGACATGGTTAAAGCCCACCTATACTAACAAATAAGTGTTACGGGAGTGTGTGGTTCTGATTCTTCGGGTTAGAAGAGCATTACAGGAGCGCAAGGTGATGTGTGGACATGGCTAAGCATGTACAGCCAACCTTCAAGTCACATCTCTCTCCCTCACCAGCTGGTGCCCTTACTTCTGGCTTCGATTTCATCATGCCCCAGTGGGCATGGTGGGTGGGCCAGCAACCACATCAGATCCAACTCAAAGGCTCAATTCATAATGAAATGTCCCCTGTGGATACTGGTAGTGACATCACTGCGGGAAGGTCCTGACTGGGGAGCCCGGTGGTCCTGCTGGGGGGTGGGTGGAGACTGGCTTTGCCTGCTTCACCCCGGTCTTGGGTTGTGTGGTTTAACTCTGCACACCAGGCTTGCTTTTCCAGGTGCGTCCTGGAGTCCATGTGATTGTATCAACATGGGCACTGTTTGTAATGGCAACAGCCACGACCTCCAGTGCCAAAAGGAAACTCTCCCGCTCTGACTCAGGCTGTCCTTCTGCACTGGGCCAGTGCTGTTCCGCACGCCAGCCAGGAGGCTGCAGGGCTAGCGGGAGGTTGCAATGCTCCAAGCTGGTCTTCCAGGCCTTGGGTCAGCTGCCACCTCCTGCTGCTTGGTGATGGCCAAACGTCATCTTGTCCAGGAGCACTGTGATGGCGCTGTGCCTGGATTCCACCTTCCTCATCCATCTTATTCACCTGAGATGATAATCTCGTATTAGGAACTTCCTTGTTTATGGTCTGTCTTCTCAGATGGAGAGAGAGCTACAGGGTTAGTGCCGTGCCCCGCCCCCATGTGTGTGTCAGTGCTCCACCCCCACCGGACAATGTGTCTCTCGTGGGTATATGTGGTGTTATATGTATAATGACTATACCTGTGTGTGTGTGTATGTGTGTCCTTGAGGAGGTCAGAGGTCCATGTTGAGCACCTTCCTCAATCCCTTTCCACCTCACCTTTTGAGAACAAGGGACTCTCACTGTACCCAGAGCCCAGCAGTTCTACTAGAAATGGCTGGCCACCAGCCGCTAAGAGTCTCCCGTCTCACCTCCCTCGGCACCGGGGTTACAGGCATATGTTGCTCTGTGCAGCTTTTACACAGTTGCTGGACACCTGAACTCACACCCTCCTGCTTCTGTAACAAGCGCCTCACTGACCGAGCAATCTCCCCAGCCTCTCTCCTCTCTCCCTTCTCTCTCAGACAGGGTTTCCCTAGGTGGCTCAGACTGGCCCTGAACGCTTAGCTTATGGTCCTCCTGACTTAGATGTTCTGGGGGTTATAGGCCTATGCCATGACGCCTTGCTTCTACGGCCACTTTTCAGCTTCCAGAGCAGCACCCGGCACACAGCTGGTATTAGGTTCATGTTTGCTGCTTCATGTATGGCTCAGTCATCCTTTCTCTTTACCTGTTTTTAAAGTTGAATTCTGCTCCGTGTACTGATCTGCTTTAAGACCTTCTGTAGCTCCCTCTCTATTGCCACCTCCCCAGATGCCTTAGCAAGGCTCCGGAGACCCCGCCTGAATCAGTGTCTGCTTTGCCCAGTGGCACATCTTGGCCACGGACACCCTTCGTTCCAGCCCAGTGAGTCCCTTCCCAGGGTGTGCCACGCCTACTGGTCCTGCTTCCTGAAACTCTTCATCCCACACTCTCTGTCCTTTGCCAGGTTCAGGTTAAGGCCATCGCCTCTCAGGGAGCCTTCCTCCATCTTCCCAGCCTGTTTAGTCCCTACCCTTTTCCCTTGCCTGATCATTTTGTTATCAATTTATTGCAATCATCTTTAATATATATATATATATATATATATATATATATATATATATATATATAACATTTTAAAGTGTTTTTTAAAAACTTTTATAAAACTTTTTTTTAAATAAAACTTGCTGTTTTATGACTAGCTTTGGCCTGTCTGACACTTGCTATGTAACACAGGCTGGCCTTGAACTCGTGGCAATCTTCCTGTGCCAGCCTCCTCCTGCATCCTGGGATTAAAGATGTGTGCCATTACGTCTGGCTTAAATCATTTTTTCCCTCCTAGAAAATCTGATTTTCAGGCAGTGAAATCCACCCTTTTGGGTATTGTCCTAAGAGTCTGGACAGGTGTGAAGTCATGGAATCAGGACAGGAGAAATGGCTCTGTGGTTAAGAGTGTGTATGGCTCCTAAGTTTAGTTGTCAGTGCTCAGGTTGATGCTCACAACTGTCTGCAACTCCAGCTCCAGGGGCTCCTATGCCCTCTTTCCTGTGACCTTTACAGCCACCTGCACATGTATGGCACATATTTACATAGACACACACACACACACACACACACATAATTAAAATAAAATATAAAATCATAGAAAACGACTCCAGCACTCCCCTGAAAGTATCTTCCATTGTCTTGTTACCAGCCTTATTCCCGCCCCGGCCACAGGCCATCACTGACACTGGCCACTGTTTCCATGGGTTCGCCTGTTCCAGAATGTCATAAGCACAGGATCAGAGCGAAAGGACGTGGCTCTGAGCTAAGGCCCCTGCTTAGAATCCCCCAGTAAGGGTCTGGGAGCGAGGTCCAGTGGTAGAGTGCGTGCCTGGCACACTAAGGACTCAGGTTCCATTCCCAGTACGGCAAAAACAAATAAAAACCAACCGACAGCGAGCCAGACTCCTACTCTTTGTGACCCCTTGACTGTGGCATCTTTCACTTGGCACATGTTGGAGACCAACCTCAGTGGACTTTGGCAATCAACCTCCTTGTGGGGTGTGGATACTTGTCTGTCATTCACCAGTTGGGAGACGTGTGGGCTGATCCCATGGTTGCCAGCAAGTATGCACAGAACTCCTGCAGGCAGCACTGTTCAGATTATTTCATGGATTAAATTTTTTTTTCTCTTACATAAACACAGGTAAGGTTGTCGGAGCCTCTGGTAATGTATATAGAGCTTCCTATAAACTGCCTGACTGTTTTCCAAAGAGGCTGCAGGCTGTGTGCTTTTTCTAGCCCCTCGCTGCACATCTCCCCTGGCATGAACGCTGTTGGCTTGCTCTTCTCCGCTGTGTCTTCTTCCCTCTTGTTGAGGGGTGTGTGTGTGTTGGTGAGTGTGCGCATGCAAACAGAGGCCAGAAGCCAACCTCATATCTCACTACTCAAGGATCTATCCATCTTATCCACCTCGTATTTATTTATTTATTTATTTTTGCCTGAGACAGGGTTTCTCTATGTAAAAGCCCTGGCTGGCCTGGGACTCTCTCTGTAGACTAGCCTGGTCTGAAACACTCAGAGATCCACCTGCCTCTGTCTCCTGCCTGCTGGGATTAAAGGTGTGCTCCACTGCTACCACATTGTTTTTTGTTTTGTTTTGTTGGGATAGTCTTTCACTGGCCGGCCTGGGGCTTGAAGATTCGCTTAGTCTGGCTGGCTAATGAGTCCCGAGGATCCTCCCGTGTCTGCCTCCCCAATGCTGGGATTACAGTCACACATTGTCACTTCTGGCTTTTTTATGGGATGTGGGAACTCAGGTCCTTATGCTCTCACTGCAAAACTTTACTGATTGCGCCCTCTCCCTAGCTCATTGGGAGTTCCTTTTTCTTTTTCCATTTTTTTTTTCATGTTAAAAAATGTATCCGTGCATATGTGTGTGGGTCCATGCATGTCACAGAATGTATCTGGAGGTCGGAGGGCAACTTGGAGGAGTCAGTTCTCTCTTTCTACCATATGGGTTCCAGAAATCAAACTCCGGTCATGGAGCTTGGCAGCAAGAGGCTTGGCCTGCTGAGCCATCTCGCCCACCCACAGGCACTTTTTGAAACAGTGAGTGTGGGTAGCATCCGCTGCCATCTGTCTTGTGCTCTTCCAGGGGAACAAAAGAGACCAGCCTCTGAGCTGGCTGTGTGGTGCCTGTAATCCCAACACGAGGGAGGTAGAAGTAGGAAGATTGGGTATTCAAGGCTACATAAAGAGTTCAAGACCAGCTTGGGCTATGTGAAACCTTTGCTTAAAAAGCAAAATGGAGGAGCGATGGATCAGGAGTTAAGAAGAACAAGTACTGTTCTTTCGGAGCACAGAGTTCAGTTTCAAGTGCCGTGCACTCCTGATGTAAATAATCCCTCAGTGAGCCTCTCTTCCCAGGTGACTTTAGGTTTTTGCCAAGATGACAGTTAAAATCAACCATGGCAACTCTGTGAAATGAAAGAAAAGGCAGGGAGAGGGGCCAGAGGCACGTAGCTGATTTCCTTCTCTGAGCCACTTCATGTTCTTCATGAGACTTGAGGACCTGAGGATTGTCTGTGTGGCATCATTTCTCATGCCCTCCACCCAACAGCTCCCTTGTTTGGTCATACACCCACAGGAGCCCTTACATGAAGTGGGCAAGGGGGCCTCATTCCAAATGTCCAGACTAAGGAAGTATTTTCTTCCAGAGAGAGTTGAGGCAGCTGGTGCTAGAGACCCAGTTATGGCCAATAGCAGAGGCTCCCAAGGGAACTGTTGTCTTTGGAATTTTTTTAGTCCAGTGGCTAAGAACAGTAAACATGGAAAGAGTCTCCATTCTTGTTACTTTTCAACCCCAGTTACCCAAATACTTGACAGAAACAGCCCCAGGCAAGAGAAGTCTGATTTGGCTCATGGCTTCAGGCAGTTTTCAGTCCATCCTGGCGGGGAGATGTTGGTAATGTTCCTGGTGGTAGGTGTTGAGGGGCACAGGCTGTTTACCTCATGGTGGGTCAGGAAACAACCAGAGCACAGGGCCAGCCGATGACGCTCAAAGGCCTGCCCTTCGTGACCCATTTACTCCAGCCCGGCCCCTTTGAAAGGTTCCATGGCCTTCCCAGATAGAGTCACCAGCTAAGGACCAAGGATCAAAACAGGAACACGTAGGCTCCTGAGCTGTTTTTGTCAAGATGTTCTCTCAAAGCAACTAAGAAAGAACAGAAGGCGGCGGGTTTATGAAATGCTGGGACTGGAAGCCAGGGCTTCTTGTATGCTAGGTAGGCCAGCACCCTACCAACTGAGCTGGATGTTTAGAAAACATTTACTGTACGTGTGTATGTATGCGCATGTGTCATGGTTCATGTGTGTAGGCCAAAGGACAATGTGTGGGAGGTGTTGTCTCTTGCCATCACGTGGATCTCAGGAATTGAATTTAGGTCAGGTTTAGAGGCGAGCATTTTTATCTGCCAAGTCACCATCCTGGCCTTCTTTTTGGTTTTTAAAGAAACGTGCTCACACACACCTTTAATCCCAGAACTTGGGAGACAGAGACAGGTAGGGCTCTGTGAGTTTGAGGCCGGCCTGGTCAACATGTGAGCTCCAGGACAGGCAGAGCTACATGGTAAACCCTTGTTTCTAACCAAACAAAGTAAACTAACAAACAAAAGGATCTTTCTGTATACCCCAGATTGGCTTTTAGCTCATCATTCTCCTGCCTCAACTCTGGGGTGTTAGGATCACAGGCACATGCCACCATGACTGGCTACATATAAAGTTTCTCTTGGTTTTAAACCATTGATCTTGTTTTCACATGCAACAGCTCTTATCTCAGCACAGCAGGCCAGTGTTCCTCACCCACCTTTACTCGGGGACCGAAGTATCATCCATAGAGTCCTGTCTAAGCAGGAATAGTTCCTAGGATGTGTCCAGCCCAGGACCTGCTCATCTAACAGCAGCTCTAGTCTCCAGTGGAGAAAAGGCAGCTTAAAAAGTCATGAATTCTGTGCGGCGCCATGCTGTGTCCAAAGGAAACTCCAATTCCCCAAAGTCCAAAGGGTCTAAAGGAGGTGTTTTGGCAGTCAGTCGAAAGCCAGCATTCCTTGGGGAACTCGTGAAGCCAGTTGCCCTCTACAAAATGGAGGCATTCAAGCCAGGCTTGGTGGCACACGCCAGTAATCTCAGCACTCTGGAGACAGAGGCAGGTGGCTCTCTGTGAGTTCGAGGCCAGCCTGGTCTACAAGTGGTCCAGGACAGCCAGGCCTACACAGAGAAACCCTGTCTCAGAAAAACAAAACAAAACAAAAAACAAAAAATCCAAAACAAAAAAAAGGAGCCATTCCCCTATGACTGGTGGAGAGGACATCTGGCTATTTTTAGTGCCTGTTAGCATACCAAAGCACACACTGGCCTCCAGGCTCCATAAGTAAAGTACCTGCCACACATTTCAGAGTCCATGCTAGCATCCTAAGTCTTCTCTCCCTAAACTCTCTCTAGCTCACGGCCTCCCTTCCCCACAGCTGCTCATTCTCCTTATAACCCTGCTACTTTTGATACATACTTCTCTCTCTGTTGTCTCTTCCCCACTCTGCCTCCCCTGTCCTCTCACTTTTCCTTTCTCTACGTTCCTCTCTCCCTCCCCCATCATCCACCCCACCCATCTCTGAGGGCCAGGGCCAGTCTGCAGGCCATGTTCAGTCTGCTTCTCTCTTTGCTCTGGACTCTTCCAGTGCTTCTGGCTGCTCTCGTAGCCACAATAAAAACCTTTGCCTTAACCATACCGTGGAGCAGTCATGTCAGTTTACATGTTTACTCACATGTCAGTAGAAATGTGAGGGCTAGAACTGGGTTTGAAATCTGATTCAAGAGTTTCTTTTGCATTTCCCTCCAACCCACTCCAGGCTCGTTGGATTGGACTGTGATGGATGCTGCTGTGAGCCTGGAGCCCCACAGTGCCTGGCTCCTTGCAGGTACTTGGCATGTGTTCGTTGAATGACTAAATCAATGTGTCCTAGCAGGTTCCCAGGCTTGAGAAACTGGAGATCTGCAAGGAGATCCACAAAGCCAGAGATCCTCCCTAGTCAGCCTCGGTTGAAGTGCTGGAGGCTTGGACCAGCCTTCTGTGGCAGCTGCCAGGTTTGCAAATCAGTTCTGGGTGGTACTTCCTCTTCCAGAGGCCCAACACTCAGCGACTGGGACTCAGCCCGTCCCCAGGGGCTATGTACAATGCCAGGAAAGGAAACCAGACTCAAAGGCATTTGGTTTTTTGTTGTTGTTGTTACTGCTGCTTATTGGTGGCAGGGATTGGGGTTAAGCTCCCCAGGGGCCGAAGCTTCACCAATCCATTACAGGGGAGAGGATGCTCAGGTTAGAGAGACCCTTCAGGTCCGGAATAAGCAGCTGTGGCTAACTGCTGTGTTTGTGCTGTGTCAAGCCATAGCCTTTAAGCCTGTTAAACACACAGCCCTTGTGTGATCTACTTCCTGCAAGGGTTGTCAGCTACAGCATGATGTTCCATGGCTCTAGCTTGTTCCACTCCAGTGGTTTGCAACCTGTCGGCCATGACCCCTCTGGAGATTCATAGCAGTGGCAAAATTACAGTCTCGAAGTAGCAACAAAAATGATTTTATGGTTGGGGGTCACTACAGCACGAGGAAATGTTTAAGGGTCACAGCGTTAGTTAGGAAGGTTGAGGACCACTGCTCTACAACAAAGACAGAGGGGTGACTGGCTTAGTCACGACTTGTCATGCTCCCACATCCCCTTGTCTTTAGTGTCCCTGAGCCTCATCTATCTATCTATCTATCTATCTATCTATCTATCTATCTATCTATCTATCTATCTATCTTCTTAAGGCAGTTTGGGAGTACCGCAGCACAGCTGTGGAGGTCAGAAGACAGCCACCAAAGGTCAGTTCTCTCTTTATACCATATGGGTTCCTGGAACACAGGTTGGCAGGCTTGGTGGCAAGTGCCTTGACCTTCTGAGCCATCTCACTGTGCACGAATGGAAGGTGGGTGCCCCACAATCAAGGCCGGAAACATACCATTGGGGAGCTTCTGTGTCATCTCTAAGGGATGAGGGATTCGGAAGATCTGCTGGTTAAGTCCAGGAGACACTGCACAGCTTCGCTTTGACGCTCGTGATTTCCTGCTCGGCCACTGTGGTGAAGCTGTAGCCGCACATGCTCAAGAGCTTCATGACGTTGTCTGTACTGTAGGCATTGGCTGGACAAGAACCACAGAACCACGCACACATGCATGCATGTACGTGTGCACATTGTGGGCACGAATGCATCCCGGACAGAAACCATCACCTACCAACCAACCAAACAAAAACCCCAAAACTAGGTGTGGTAGCTCACTCCTGAAATTCCAGCAGAGGCAGAGGAGGAAGATCTCTGTGAGGTTGAGGCCAGCCTGGACTGCACAGTGAGTTTCAGGTGGGCCAGTCTCAAACATACGAAAACAAGATTCCTGAAAGATAACATAGGTTGAAGTTCTTTTAAAAACCCTGGTGTCATTTAGTCATTTCTGAGAATGGGCCCGTGATTCAGTGGTTGATGTCATCATGATCTCTTTGCTGAGAGATTGAGTGTGAGCCCAGCAGTGGTGGCTGATGCCTTTAACCCCAGCAGTAGGGAGGCAGAGGCAGGAGGATTTCTGTGAGTTTGAGGCCAGCCTGGTCTACAAATCAAGCTCCAAGGTAGCCAGGACTACACAGAGAACCCCATCTCACAGCATGGTGACTGAAGACAAGAACAAAAAAGTCAGTGGCCACAGTGGCCACTGTTCACCATTCATTGGTCAAGAGCTGCTGTCACTGAGCAACTAGGGAGTGAAACCAAAGTGCCGAGACAGGCTCTAAGGCTGGCCTTAGTCCTGGGAAGACACAGGGAGCTGGGAGTGGTGGTCCCAGCATTCTGAGGCAGAGGCAGGCAGATTGCTGTGAGTTCAAAGTCAGCCTGGTCTACAAAAGGAGCCCAGGACAGCCAAGGCTGTACAGAGAAACCCTGTCTTAAAAAAAAAAAAAAGAAAAAAGAAAAAAGAAAGAAAAAAATGATGACACGAGGAAGATCTGACTGAAATCAAAGCATGAGGCTGGGGAGGTGGCTCTGCTGGCTGGTAAAGTGTTTGCCCAGCATGCAAGAAGCCCTGGCTCCCCGCCCCAGTACAGCATAAACAGGGAATAGTAGCGGATGTCTATAATCCCAGTTCTGGGATGTTAGAGGCAGGAGGATCAAAAGGTCATCCCTGCTAGAAGTGTGGGCCTAGCCTGGGATACATGAAACCAATGGGGTGGGTGGGGTTCAAGACAGGGTTTCTACAGAGGGAACTCCCTCTGTAGACCAGGCTGGCCTTGAACTCTGAGATTCACCTGCCTCTGCCTCCTGAGTACTGGGATTAAAGGTGTTCTTCAGTACACTCAGTACTCGTGTGTGTGTGTGTGTGTGTGTGTGTGTGTGTGTAGTTGGTGTACGTTAGCAGTCAAGAGCACATACTGCTCCTGCAAAGAACATGAATTCAGCTCCCAGCACCCACATAGGGTGGCTCACGATAGCCTGGGACCCCAGCTCCAGGGGATCTCTGTTCACTTCTGGCCATCTGCATTCACAGGAGCAAATTCACACACACACACACACACACACACACACACACACACAGAGTCATAATGTAAAAAATAAAATTAAGAAACATTTTTGGAGACAGGGTCTCACTATACAGCCCTGGCTGGCCTGGAACTAATTTATTAATATCGTCCTGCCTCAGCCTTCCTGGGGTTGGGATTAAAAAGTATGGATCGCTATGTCCACACTAGTCTCTCTTTTTTTTTTTTTCTTTTGTGAGAAAAAAAAAAAAGCAACAATTTTAAAAGAACACATTCTTCTTATTTAAAAAAACAAAACAAAACAAAACAAAAACCAAGACACCGATTCTTTAGTGTCCCTTTATTCTCTGAAACAAACTTTTGGGTCTGGCACTGTTTTGCGGAGAGGGAAACAGAGGCTGGGCTATTTAAGGTAGGAAGAACTACACTGACTTTAACTCTGTCAGCTTCTGATAGAAAATGCAGGCATGACATCTGTATACAGTAGGCACCCCATAAACGCTGATGTTCTTGGGAAGTTTTTGTTCACCTGGCTAAGCGATCTCTGCCAGGCGAGTAGTGCCGGCGCTGCCTCAGTTTCCTCCTGGGCGGGCACAGGCGTGGCCCTGGGCCTGAGCTCTTGGGGTGCTCTGGCGGTTCGGGACCCGCCTTGGGACAGGGCGGCGCGTTGAGGTGGGCGGCCCTGAGGAGTCACGTGGCACGGCCGCCTCCAAAGCTCCAAAGCAGAAGTTGAAGCCCGGCTGAGCAAGACGTGCGCCGAGGGACAGCCCGGGGCCCCAGGCAATTGCTGCACGAGGGACCCCCGAGCCTCCACCTGTGGCTGGCTGGTCCAGGGATCTGGCGGGTGGCTGCGCTCCGGGGTCACGACCAGGTGAGTGGCCCAGAGGGGTGGGGCGCCCGGAGACCTGCGCGCGCGAGAAGGGGAACGGAGAGCTGGCACCGGCTCGGGTGGGGACCGCGGCGGGGCACAGCGGACGCGGGCAGGGCTGGGATGCGCGATCTCGGCAGGTGGCCGGGTGTGCCCTGGGGAACCCTGCTTAGGGACAGCGGGCCCCAGCCCAGCCGCCGGCCACTTCCTCCCCCGGGGCAGGCGCCACCTCTCCGGCGTGTGCGGTGGCCAACTAGGGTTTGAATGAGAGACGCGGCTCCGGGTGCTGGGGTGCTGGAGCGTAGGCCTTCCAGGCTCCTGTCGTCCAGGGTCCTGCGCGGAAGGCGCGCCCCTGCTTGCGGGACAGCCCTGACGCCTTGGCTTTGAACTTGGGGACAGTACTTCCCAGTTGTACACAGGTGGCTCCAGGGTTGGGGCGGAGCAGCCCTTTCTCTACACGCGATTCGATTCCTGGGACCCGCCCCTCCCGCAGTTGTACTCAGAAATGCGTTTTTCTGTTCAGTTTGGGGATCTCAAGGGGGTCTTTTGCCCCGCGGGGAACCAAGATTCGAGGGAAAGGTGGGGGTTGCTTATAGACCCAGGAGGCTGATGCCTGGAGAGTCTGGGGCGGGCCCTTTCCGTTCCCAGATCTGGAACTAGTGAGAGGTTGGCACGGTGGGGGGGCGGTAAGTCCTGAGCACAGGTGGCCTCCTCTCTGAGACCTACATTTGAATTTCAGTTCCATTTATGTGACAGCGCACACAGCGAGGAGCCCCTCTGAGGCCCGGTTTCTCTCCTGGGCGCGGTACTAGCCCAGGGCCTGTTTTTCTGAGGCGCCCCGCAGTTCCTGATCTGGTGGCAAAGGCCCCCCTGGTGGGCACAGGTCATGATCCCTGCTTTTGCTTCTTAGGGACGCTTGCAGGATGTTGGGGTGGAGGCTGGCCCTAGGCTGTTACCCATTTTGTACGGTTGTGAGCGGGCAGCGCAGCAGCCCCAGGGGATTTTGGTTGCGGATTTTATTGAGGCTTAAAATTACCGGCTGCTGTGGCCTTCCAGGCAAGGCTGGGACTCCGTGAAGAACCCCTTTGCACCTTCTAGGTGGAGCTGGTGGGAAGTTACTGGTGAAAAAACTTCTGCAAACATTTAATTTCAAAAACAGGCGACCCCCTCCCTGCCCTGCCCTTTTCAAGTGACTTCAGTTAACTTAAAGTGGACTGGCCAATGGTGCCTCCTTCCAGCTACTTCCACTGACCGCGCCTCTGGATTTACAAGCAACGTTTGACATACATACATACATACATACATACATACATACATATATATAATATTGCAATAACAACATTTATATTAGAGCTCATTGGTTTGTAAATTTCTTTTTTTTTTTTTTAAATCAGAATAGTTCATAAATCTCCCAGGATCGAATTGCTTATACTAATTTACAAACTCATTCTTTTCCAGAGCTCCTATACATTTTTAATGCCTTATTATTTTTGAGACAGGGTCTCATTATGTAGTTCAGGTTGGCCTTGAACTTTTGATCTTCCTGCTTCCACCTGCCAAGTGCTGGAATAACTGGCATGTGCCAGTACTCTTGGCCAGGGCTTTGTTTAATTATTTATCTAGGGGACCCCCCCACCCCCGTCTTCCCCCAGAGATGAGGAGTCAAAGTGTCTCCTGGTTTTATGGTTCTGTGGGCATTTTCCCAGATGTCTCTCTCTGCATATGTGTGCTTGCTGGATCAAAACATTGACGCATTTATATTTCAGAAGATGCGTACAGGTGCCCGTAAGGGGGCGAGAGGAGTCAAACCTGCTTTCATTTCCACCTGTAGAGGTGGACATTGCTTGATTCTTGGGTTGGAACTTGGCTCTCCCCACGCCATGCTTTAGGATGGGTATAAGATGCACCCCAGTAGCCCTGGTGCAGGAGGAAGGGCAGGCGATATTCAAGGGTTCAGCTGGGCCAAATTCTAGTCCAGTTCTTTCTTAGATTTTTGGCTGAAATCCAGCACTGACACAAATGTTCAAAGTGTGTTCAAGAGCTGGATAGCCCCTGTTTCCTGTTCTGGGGTTCTTGTATGAGAGAAGTTGGTTTTAAAGTGTGAGGGCCGTAGAAATGTGGGTAGCCTCTCAGAGGACAGGAGAGCTCAGGTTGTATGGACCCCGTGAGCTTGCACCCTGGCTTGTGCTGCGGCCTGTTCAACAGGCTAGAAGGCTCTTCCCCCACCAGAGCTCAGGCTGGCCTTGAGCTCCTAGCAACCCTCCCGCCTCATCTCCCAAGTGCTGGGGTTTCAGGTGTGTGCTACCATGCCGAGCTATGTCTCTAACTTTATTTCATTAGGGTCTAGTATAGCTCAAGATGGCCTTAAGTGTGGATGATCAAACCTTCTGATCATCTTGGTCCCATTTCACTTGTGTTGGTCTTAAAGACTCAGGCCATCATGCCTTGTTTATGTGGTGCTAAGGGCCAAACCCAGGGCTTCATGCCTGGCAGGCAAGCACTCTACCCACTGAGCCACACCCCAAGCCCCCCTCATCTTTTTACAAGATTGAATTCAGAAGCCTTCTTCCCTCAGATGATTTCTCTGAGCCCTTCAGGCCCCTCAACACACCCCTGACTGAATCTGGGCTCTTCTTACTGCTCCTCCGGGGTGGCATTGCGCCTGAGTCTGCCTTGGTGTTTTCAGGCCTGCTTGCCACGCAATAGACAGGGAATAGGGGGTGAGAATATGAGCACGACTTCCCATGACCAGCACTCCCACAGAGGCGCCCCTGGCTTTGTGACATGTGCAGATGAAGGTAGGGGCAAAGGGCAAGGTCTGGGCCTCTCCCTGTTCATGGGCATTTGCCTCCTAGTTCCCAGTCCACGTGGAATGGATGCTCACAGGGCCACCTGTCTGATGGATTGATGAGCCCTGGCTGAGCATTCCTCAGTCAGCTCTTAGTTTCTAAAATCACACCATCCACACCCCAGGGCAATTGGTCCCCACTTTGCAAGTGGAGAGGGTTGAGGTTCAGAGCCATTTGCCCAGAGCAGGTTGGAGGCCTCCTTGTGCTTAGTCTAGGGTCTGCTGCTCACTTCTGTTCTTTGGCCTGGGCTGGCTCTCTAATGCTGCTTGGTAAGCTTGGTGAAGACAGACTGACAACAGTGGAACCTTGGTGGATACAAAGTGACAGCTGTGGGGCCTGGCAGGAGGAGCTGAGGTTACATCCTCTCAGCCGATTTTAAAAAAGGATCTTATTTGTTTATTTACTTATTACTATGCATATTATGTATTATGTGTAATTATATATAATAGAATTAATTATATTATTTATTTATGCACATCGGTGTTTTCGCTTTTGCTTATGTCTGTGTGGGTTCATCAGAAGCCCAGGAACTGGAGTTACGAACAGTTCAGAACTGGAACAGTCGTGAGCTGCCATGTGGGTGCTGGAAATTGAACCCGGGTCCTCTGGAAGAGCAGCCAGTGCTCTTAACTGCTGAGCCATCTCTCCAGCTCCTTAGTTGACTTTTCTTTTTTTTTTTCAAAAAAAATTTTTTTTAAAAATGTATATGAGTATTTTTTCTGCATGTATGTATATGTATCCTATGTGTGCCTGGTGCCTTAGGTCAGAAGATGGTTCAGACCCCTGGAGCTCGAGTTTGGCAGTTGTCAGCTGCCTGTCATGAGTGTGGGAACTGAGCCCTGATCCCCTACAAGGGCACTGAGTACTCAGTCATCTCTCCACTCAGCTCTTCCTCCCCTATGTTTTTTTCGAGACACTGTCTCATGTAGCCCAGGGTAGCCCTCTAAGTCACTGTGTAGCTGAAACCTGAGTTGATACTCCTGCCCACCCCTTCTATACTCTATGGCGTATCTCACCGCAGCTGGCTCCTGTCTCTGTTTTCAGGGCCTGAGATGACAGGTTATCTCATTTAGTGCTCACGAAATCTTTATGAGCCAGGTAACGTTTCCTCCTTTGCATGGCTGGAAATGAGGCCTGAAGGGCGTGGTGCCTCTAGCACCTCTAGGTAAAGGTGCACCTAGCTCTCCATCTAGCAGGCTCACGGGAATATAGGGCCTTGAGATGAGGAGTGACGGGGTATGATTTGTGTTCTAAAATGCTGCCAGCCCCTGGGCTGAGCATCTCAGTGGCTCAAGAAGCAGGGCCCAAGGACCCAGTCCAGTCGAAGGCTTCCTTGGAGAAGCCAGGAAGAGGAAGGAATGTTTGGATTTGCTGAATTTGTTGATTGCTTTTGGGGTATGAGAAAGTTCAGACAATGACTGGCTTACCTACTCTCTAAAGTACCAGCTCCCTGCAGGAGTGCGCTGCTCAGGAGACCTTTTGGATGCTCTGCATTCCTGTAGGCAGGGGCCTGAGGTTCCTTCCCCTTTGGATTTAGGAATGACCAGAACTTTTCCCCTGGAGAAGGAATAGAATGGAAGCAGAGAATCTACTCTCAGCAGGAACTCACACCTGGATTTGTTGGGGGGGGGGGGGAGTGCTGCCCTTTTGGCCTCCTTGTTATGCAGAGGCACCAATTGCTCTAATTTTGGTATAGATAGATGGTGAGGTTCTAGCAGATAGTTAGATACAGCTCTGGGGAGAGAAGGTGACCAAGCCTGCCTGAACTGCTTTGGTTATTCAAATCTGGATAAGGAGAGAGAGGGTCACCCACCCAGCTATGGTAATTTGGTTATTCAAAGCCGGGTGTAGCGGTGGGGTCATGGAGGCCAGCAGCCACTCTCCACCCAGACTTCATTTAAACCTCTGCCTTCCACCTGTGCTCTTTAAGTGGCCAAGGGCTCTCAGCAATAGAACCTTCACGTACCGCTCAGCCTGATGGGCATGAGACCCCATTCACTCGCCACCTCAGATAATTAAAGCCAGTGCACTCTTTCATTCTGCTCCCTCCCCAGCAGTCTCCATATTTCTCCTGCTTCTTCCCCCTCCCTGGAGAGGCTGACAATGAGCACCATGATCAACGTGGACAGCCTTCCGGAATATGAGAAGAGTCAGCTCAAGAGAGCCCTGGAGCTAGGGACGGTGATGACCGTGTTCAGCGCCCGCAAGTCCACCCCGGAGCGGAGGACGGTCCAGGTGATCATGGAGACTCGCCAGGTGGCGTGGAGCAAGACTGCAGACAAGATCGAGGGCTTCTGTAAGTACCCGAGGGACCTGCCCCGCTCACCAGAGAAGCACCTGTTCAGCTTCCCGCCTTCAGTTGTCACATCTGTCATGTTGGTCTGGTCCATTCTTTTAAAGACAAGAGTTTCCACTTTGCAAGGGTGGGGGCAGGGTGGGGTTGAGAGCAGGTGGGGGAAGTTGATCCAGGGAAGTTCTTGTGAAATGACAGCAACCCCAGTTGGTCAATTTGGCCGTGATATTGAAACAGCGGCAGGGTCATCTGGTTCCCACAGTGGTCGAGCTGTCTGGCTGCTGAAGGGCTGGCTCATTCATTGGCTGGGGCCTGGGGAGGCTGGGGGCTTGGTAGCCAAATGCCTGATGGTTTGTTTGTTTGTTTGTTTGTTTATGCAAGAGGCTTTTACTTTGGTGTCTAAAGGCACACGGAGAAAGTCATTGGATATTTTGCAGCCTGCAGAAGAAATTCTGCTCCTGGTGGCTGTGCCTTCCCTTGTCACCTTACTCTGGGCAGTTGGCTCAGTTGCTGGACTTTCAGAGCAGAAAGTCAGAGTACTTGTAGCAGAGTCAGCGCACTTAGCAATTTCAGTTGCAGAGGTGTGCTTTAATTTTACTTATTACTGAGTGTGAGTTTGTTTAAAATTGATTTATGTATTTATATTCATTCGCTCGTTTGTTTATTGGTTCATTTTGGTGTGCATCTGTGGGTGTGCGCACGCCCATTCATATGAGGGTCAGGGGACCACTGTGGGAGTTCTGGGGTTCCGGGGAGAGAACTGGGGTTAGGTTTGAGGACAAGCTCCTTTACCCACTGAGCGACAGTGCCTGTCCTTTCTGTTTTAGAAGGGACTCATGTAGCCCAGGCTAGCCTGGAACTTGGAATGTAGCTGAGGATGACTTTCACCTTAGGATCTTCCTGCCGTTAGTTCTCAATGCTGGCTGAGAAATGTGTACTACAATAGTGGTATTTGTACGTTTGTTTTTATGCTGTGCCAAGGATGGAAACCCAAGGCTTGTGCGTGCTAGGCAAGCACTCTACCAAATGAGCCATGTCCCCACAAAAAAAAAAAAAAAAAAAAAAATCACAAGTTTTTTTAAAAATAGCAATATCTTTATTTGTGTGTATGTGTGTTATGGCATGCATATGAAAGCCAGAGGAGGACTTACAGGAGCTGATCTCTTTACCTTGTGGTTCCAGGGGATCAAACTTGAGTCATCAGGCTTGGTGGCAAGTGCCTTTACCCATTAAGCCATCTTGGCTGCCCCCCGAATAGCTTTTCATTGGAAAACTATAATGCTCTTTTGAAATAGCAGTGCTCAGAAGGCCGAGGTGGGGCGATTGTAAGTTCAAGGGCCACATAGTGAGACCTTGTCTGAAAAAATAAAGTACTCTTAGAAGCTGGCGAATTAACTCACTTTCACCTCTGACCCTTCACCCACATCCTACATAAGCTCTGTCCTAGCTTGTTCTCTGTTCTTGTACACTCACCATGACCAACAGCAAATAGGGGAGGAGAAGATTTATATCAGTTTACAGGTTTCAGCCCATCACTGAGGAAAGCCAGGGCAGGAACTCAAAGCAGAAAGGAAGGAGACAGCATGGAGGAAGGAAGAACACTGCTTACTGATTTGCCTTGCTATCTCTGGCTTGCTCAGCTAGCTTTCCTAGGGATGACGCCTTCCACAGTGGGCTGGGCCCTCCCACATCCATTAGCAATCAAGAAAATGTCCCACAGGACAATCTGATGGCGGCAGTTACTCTTCCCAGGTGAGCCTGGGTTGAGGACGGTTGACAGCTGAAGCTAAGGATGACAAGTTCATTAGCAGTTTGTTTTGTCTTCTAGTAATATTCTACGTTCGTGTAATGGGTGTATTTAACATTTTTGTATGCAAATAGGAATACTGTCTTCTGCTTCATGTCTCTTTTCACCTGGGGCTAGCTCCTTATCAGCACATACTGATTTGCCTCCTGCTTTCATGGGCCTGCCCACACGGTAACAGTTTAACCCAGAGTGGGACAAGCGCTGTTCCCAGCCATTCGTCACTAGCTGCAGCAATGGTTTCTTGCAGTCTTTTTAAAAAGTCTCCATTTTATTGAAACAAAATCGACTTAACCTACTTACAGTTCATGATTTAAAGAGATAATGCAAAGCCGGGTGTGGTAATGCAAACCAGTAATCTGCAACCCCTGGAGGCTGAGGCAGGAGGACTGGAGGATTGGAGGATGGGCTCAAGAGAATCCTGGGCCAGGTATAATGGCATGCACCTTTAATCCCAGCACCTTTAATCGGGAGGCAGAGGCAGGAGAATCTTTGTGAGTTCGAGGTCAGCCTCATCTACGTAAAGTTGCAGGACAGCCAGGGCTGTGTAGAAAGACCTTGGAGAAAGGGCACGGAGGTTATGAATATGAATTCTGGGCTACATAAAAGCCAGGCATGGTGGTACATACCTGTAATCTCAGATCTGGGGAGGCAGACAGAAGGGTCCAGTCAGCCAGTCTAATGCCAACCAGTGAGGTGCAGGTTCAGTGAGAGACGATGTCTCAGAATATAAGGTAGAAGACACCAACAGAGACATCCTCCTGAATGTGCAAGGGGGCGACATGGCGGTCAGTGTATTTAAACACGTGTCAGCATTGCCATGGTCAATTCTGGAGCATTTTCAGTAAGTGGCCCCGTCCCCCTGACCCCCTTCCTCTGACTGCCTCCTGCTGCCTCTCCCCTGCAGGCCTGAATCTACTTTCTGTTTCTACAGATGCTGCTGTTGTGGCCATTTCACGGAAACGAAATCCTATTTGTTTATGGCCTTTGCATGTGGCTTTTCTTCTCCTTCACTGTTTTAAGATTCATCCATTTCTCAGTGTGGAACAGAATTTTATTCCTTTAGACATCCTGGTAGTCTAAAGTAGGACTATTCTACATAAAAATAGATTGTTCATCGGTCGATTTTAGGTCGTTTGAGGGGTTTCCATCTTTTATCTGATTTGAAGAGTATGGCTCTGAGCACTTGTGTAGTTTTTTTTTTTTTTAAAGAGTTGCTTTGTTTATTTAAGAATTTTACATTTATCCACATGTGTGCATACCTTCGTGAGTTTATGTGCACAGGTGTTCAGGTGCCCCTGGGCACCAGGGGGTCACCGGATATGGGTGCTAGGAACTGAACCCAGGTCCTCTGCGAGAGCAGTGAGTGCTCTAAGTTATAGGGCCTCCCTCTGTTCCTGGTGTAGAGGTTTGTATGTGGGTGCTTGTGACCCCCCCCCCATATGCTTGATGTGAATTCCTTGGGTCATATGCAGCGGGGGGTGCTGTCCTTGCTTCATTTCTGCGTGCCAGCTGTGGGCGCGTGAGGCCAGGTTCAGCGATTTTTCACTTTATCGGGCAGTTTGGTATCACTCCACAAAAGAAGCAGCTTCCCTTTGTGCTGGGGCATCGAGGTCTGTCCCCACACAGTCCCCTGCACTGCCATGGGCTTCTGTACTTCACTAGCTGGTCCAGTTGAGTAGTTCAACATAGTTCTTAATAAGATTTCTAAAGAAAAAATTCATTACAATTAGTGTGTGCATGTGCAGATTGTGCGTGTGTATGTGTGTCTCAAACATACACAAGTGCTTGTGACCCCCCCCCCCCCATCATGTATTGCCTCTTTCCTCTTAGCCTGCCTTGGCTTGGAGATAGCTCTGCCCGGTACCTGATAGAGCTGTGGCCATTGCTAAATTAGATGCAAATCCTCTGGAGTCCACAGTGTCCTGCTGGGGACCAGCAGGTGTATGGATTTCTGTGCTGTTTGCTAGCTTGACCTTTCTGTGTTTGCATTGCTTTTATCTGTGGAGGGGAACAGTTTTGCTTGCCACTGCACACGCTATGGCTGAGGGTGAGCAATGGGAAGTCTCATTGGGAGGCCTCTCCTTCCTCACAGCATCTGAAAACCCTGTCCATGCGTCCCCTCTGATTTTTGCAGCCATTGTTGTTGTATCGGCTTTCTTGGGAGGCTGAAGTATATGCCGCCCTGGCCTGAGTATTTCTGGAGGACAGAAGGAGCCAGATTTTAGAAGAGAGTGAGGAAACTGGTGTTGTGATTGGCGTTCCTGGGTGAGGTGGGGCGTGTCTGTGGAGAAGCAGAAAGGCCATCAAGATAAAGAGCTTAGACAAGAGGCTCCTTCGGACTCCTTGGAAGGAATGGGCCTTAGGACTGGCCGGGGACAGTCAGTGTCCCTTCTAGTCTTCTGTTGTGGAGAGTGATGACACTTTGCCCCGGGGTTCATTTAAGGGTCTCTAGGCAGCAGGGATTTGCTGGTCATTGTGGGGTCTGGAGGGAATGGGCATAGGTGGGGGTTACAGGACATGCAATTTTGGGGTCCTTAGCAAGTGGGGCATGACTTTTGGATAGACGTATTACTATTCTGTTGCTGTGAGGAGACACCATGACCAAAGCAGCTCATTTAATTGGGGCTTCTTTCCGGTTTTAGGGGTTTAGTCTTTTATCATGGCGGGGAATACGGCAGCAGGCGTGGCAGGTGCGATAGACATGATTCTGGAGAGGTAGGGGACAGCTACACCTCAACTACCTGAGATGAGAGGGAGAAAGAGAGAAACACCGGGTCCCGTGTAGGCTTTTGAGAACCTCAGAGGCCACCTCCAGGGCTGGAGAGATGACTTAGAGGTTAAGAGCACTGGCTGTTCTTCCAGAGGTCCTGAGTTCAATTCCCAGCAACCACATGGTGGCTCATAACCATCTCTAATGAGATTCTGTGCCCTCTTCTGGCTTGTAGGCACATATGCAGACAGAATCATGTATGAATAAATAAATAAATAAATAAATAATAAAACTTAAAAAAAATAAAAAAGCCACCTCCAGTGACATACTTCCTCCAACGCAGGCTATACCTCCTAATCCTGCTAATCCTTTCAAAGAGTTCCACTCCCTTGTGGCTAAGCATTCAAATACATAAGCCTATGGGTGCCTTTCTTATTTAAACCACCACAGCTATCTTTTCTTAATGCTATGACCAAATACCTGACAAGAAGCAACTTAAAGAAGAGAGGATTTATTCTGGCTCATAGTTTGAGGGTGCAGACAGTCAGCTGGTCACATGACATCAGGAGGTGGAGAGAGACGAATGCTGTGCTCAGCTTGCTCTCTCCTTTGTATTCAGTCTGGGATCCCAGCCCATGGGACGGTGCCTCCCACTCTTAGGATGGGTCTTCTCACCTAGGTTGACTCAGTCTAGAAACCCCTCCCAGATATGTCAAGAGCTTTGTTTCTATAGAGATTCTGAGTCTTGTCAAGTTGACAGTGAAGACTAATCATAGCAGTAGGTATGACAACCCTCTTGGCTTGTAGCCTGGCGGGGAGGGACCCAGGGACTTTGACTAGTTTACAGCCATGGGGGTTTGGCAGCTGCCTCACCCCAAGAGCATGTGGCAACTTCTAGAGCCATGCTTGTCACAGCTGAGGTGAGGATGCCACTGACTTCTGTCGTGTAGATATCAGGGTAGTCTGATCATCCACTTGTCTGAGACAGCCTGTCCACAAACAACTGTCTGGGCCAGTGGGTCAGTGGGGCTTCAATGACAGGCTGCCATGAAGTTACATGCTAGGGTTCAGTTGGGTAATTGTTCTATTTCTTGTGGCCTAGCCAGACACATTTGGTGTTGGTACTTAGCTGGTATGTTTTTGGGTCTGGTGATGATGATGATGATGATGGTGCTGCTGCTGCTAATGATGCTGATTGTGATTATTGTGATGTTGATGCTGTTGATGGTGACGATGGTGATGGTGGTGATGATTGTGATGGTGGTGGCGGAAGAGACTGTAGTAATAAGGATGATGATGGTAGTTGTGATGGTGTTGGTGTTGGTGACAATGATGGTGGTGTGATCTTGGTGATAACAGTCTATGTTCAATGTTTGCTGATCCCTGAGTAAACATATCCTGTATGAGATTGTTCAGTCTTCGTGGTGGTTAAGCAATAAGAATTTGACCCATTTTTCTGTATGAGGAGCTTAAGTCCTGTGGGACCAGGTGACATGCAACACAGTACAAGAATAGGCTGGTGGTCGCAAATCTTCCTGCTGTACATTGCCATGTCCTCCTCACCAGCTCAAGTATGCTTTCATTCTGCGTGCAGAATCAGAGCTTCCAGCTTGGACCCAGAAGGTGTGACCTAAGTGCTACAGCAGGAGGGAAAGGCCACAGTCCCCGTACTCAGAGGCCACATTCCCTTGAGTGCTGGATACACCAAGGGGAATTAGACTCAGTCTGTCCGTAGGTTCCTGGATATGTGGGGAGACTGGATGGAGGATGAGAAAGAACCTGGACAAAGTGTGCAGATGGGCCGTTGGGCAAGGGAAGAAGGCTGGGTTTTCAAGCATCCTGCTTCATTCTGAAGGCCATCCTTGGATGCTGTCCCAGCTATGTCAACTCGACAAAAGCTAGAATTATCTGAGAGAAGGGACCCTCAACTGAGAGAATGCCTCCATAAAAGGCTGTTGGTTACCAAGGCTATTGGTTACTTCTACATGTATGCCTAGGTCTAACTGCTGAAGACAACACCTGCATAACTCATTGAACATGGAGAAATTGAACTGGTGTCTACTTGAGTCTTCACCCATAATGACTAGTGTTCGTGGTACTGGAAGGTACTCTGTATTCTATCATGGAAGCAAATACTTTGATCTACAGTGGTTTTTTGCCTACAGTGACACAAAAGTTGTGGATGTAACCAACCACTATCTGCTTGGGTTTAAGTTTCAGTCCATGAGATGGAATCCATGCCTGATACTGTTTGGATGGCTAAGAACCTGAGACCAGATAGGCCATGGACTTAGGATAAAACAAGACACTATTGTTTTCCTAAAGGAATGTAGCAAAAAGTGACCCCTAACAACATCCTGCCATACTCACAGATAAGCGTCTTGCTGAGCCGTTGTCAGAGAATCTCCCTCCTGCAACAAATACGGAGACCCACAACTGGTCAATGTGCAGAGAGTGAGGACCTTGGGACCTCAGTCCTAAATGGGATGTCTCCATCAAATCCCTCCTCTCAGGGCTCAGAGAACTCTGTGGAAGAAGAAGCAGAAAGATTGTAAGAGCCAGAGGGGATGCAGGACACCAGGGAAACAAGGCTTTCTAGACAGAAGAGGACTGCCACACGTGAACTCAGAGATTGGTAGCATGCTCAGGTTCTGTACAGGTGTAAGCCCAGAGGAGTCCTAGAGCTGAGGATGGAAGAGGGCAAAAAACCTTCGCCCTTAACTCAGAAGCTATCTCCAGTTGGTAACCACTCACAAAGGGAAATTAGTTTTCTCCAATAGAATGGCACTGGGTATACAAACCACCCTAACGACAGGTGCTTTGCCCAGCAGTAGAAGGCCAACACAAAACAAACTCAATGGCGTTTTAGAGTTTGTTTTGTTTCATAATGCTTTGTCTGGACAATTGTTGTTGTTGTTTTAACTTTACAGGTCTTTTGCTTATATATTATGGTTTTTGATCTTGTTTTTATGAATTTTCTCTGTGTGTGTGTGTGTGTGTGTGTGTGTGTGTGTGTGAATGTGTGTATTTCTGTGTCTGTATGTGTTTCTAGTGCTTTTTTCTTTGGCTCTTTTTTAATGTTTGTTTTGTCCTGTTCTGGTTTGTTTGTTTGTTAATTAAGTTTTTAGATGCTTGTTTGTTTTCTAATGAAAGAGATAAAAAACGGGTGTAGATTTGGGCGGGTGGGTAGGATCTGGGAGTAGTTGGGGGAGGGGAAGTCCAAATATATTGTATGGAAAATCTATTTTCAATTAAAAAAATAACTAATGAAATTGAAAATAAATCAAGCTTAAGCAAGCGTTTTCTTAAATAATGATTGAAGTGGGTGGGCCCAGCCCATTAGTGCCGGGACTCAGGCACTATAAGAAAGCAGGCTGAGCAAGCCACGAGGAGCTAGGCAGCATGCAGCACTCCTCCATGGCCTCTGCCTCAGCTCCTGACTTCAGGCTCCTGCCCTGTTTGAGTTCCTGCCTTGGCTCTCCTCGACAGGATACAACAGGATACTTTCAGGATATGTAAGTCAAAGAACGCCTTTCTTCCCCAACTTACTTTCCTGTTGGTACTGTTTCAGACATATAGGAAATGGAGAAGACCAGGGAGGTAGTATCCTGAAGCTTCAATTCTAGACTAATCCTCCTTTTTGCACCTGCTGTGTCCCCTGAGGGGTACCTCCTCTGCACTGGAACAGCTGGGCAAAGGATGCAACTGGTGTTTTGTTTTTGGTGGTGGGCATCCTGAATTATGCTGATGGTAGGAACTTGTTTTGCCTCGATGTCTGAGGACTCTCTTCTATCCTAAGTAATGACCGCTGCTGTTGTTCAGCAAATGCTCAAAGAGGACATGGTCTGGGTCATCCTGCCTGCTACATGTGTCTAGGGGTGCGGACAAAACAGGACAGTGATGATCCCTAAAGACCCACGGAACTCCCATCAGGGCTTAGAGCTTGCCACATAGGCCAGGCTGGCTGCTCGGGGAGCTCCAGGGACCTTCACTGACCTTGCCCCCTCAATGCTGCCAGGATTACAGGTACATGGCAGGACACAGGCATTTTTATGAAGGTACCAGGGATTGCAACTTTTGCTTAAGCTGCAAGCACATCATCACAGACACATCTCCCCAGCTCCGGCGGGTACTGAATCCTTTTGGAGAGAACTTGTCCCCACTACCTGTCTGCCTATCTTGGATGTGACCATGCTCTAGCCCGGAGACAACAGAGCACTGTGCCACTGTGAACAAAACTAGATGCCCTGCTTGTGGGCAGTGCTGGGCCTTGGGGCCAGGTCTCCCTCTGGACCGTGGGCATGGGAGGGAGGAGACTGACTGCTTAGAGGGGAGAGTCCAACCCCCACCAGTTATCTGCCCAATAAACCAACCAGGAAAAGGACCTACATGTAGCCTTGATTGCCCAGGTTTGAATATATCAGCATCTGGCTTTCAGAGACAGAAACTGAGCCACCTGCTCTTCACCTATATAGTGTGATTCCATTTTGCTTTTTTTTTTTTTTTTGCCAGTGTTCTTCTCATCATCTTTTTTTCATTTCCTCTTTTCTTCTCTTCCTCTCCCAAAGAAGGTCTTGCTCTATGGTTCATGATGTCCCTAAACTGGTAGAGAGTCTCCTGCCTCTATCCCCCTGGGATTACAGGCATATGCCAGCATGCATGGCTTCTGGGACTTCAGTTTGGTGACAGGGTGACAGTGGAACATATTCATTCCCAGGGTGTCATGGGACTGAATTTGTGAATGCTTGTAACAGAGTAGATGGAAGGTTCTTAACAGGGTGCCTCTCAGACAGGTGGCTAAAACACCAGGTCTCTAGCACGTGCCAGTGCGTGAGATAGGGAGAGGGAGCCAGGTGTCGTTTGGACATTCTGCTGTTCTGTGGCCAAGTTGAGGGTCCTGCCAGGGCAGGTGGGGGATGTAAGGCTGTGTGCTTAAGGGCAGCCTGGCTCCCTGCCTCTTTCCTTCCCCAGCCTGGGGAAGCCTCGGCTGTTCTGGACCTACAGCAGTGGTGTGCGCAGGCAGTGGATGGTTCTGCAAACTGCTCCAGGTGGTGTCCGTTCAGTGCAGGCCTTGTGCACCCATGAGAAGAATCAGGGAGCTGCAGCTCACACTTCTAAGTTGGGGTTGGTGGTCATGGGTGGGTGTTGTACACTTTTGGGGGAAGGTGACGTGCTCACGTGAAGGATGGGAACTTAGTAATCTAGAGAAAAGAAAGTAGCAACGTTACCTTAGCAGGAGGAGGAGGGGCTAGCCAGCACTCCAACTCCCAGAGAGGAGGAGGAGGAGGGGAGGCTGGGCCCCATGCCTTCGCAGTAACCTCAGGACCAAGCTGTGGTCTCTGCAGCCTCTGCAGCCTGGCCTGCTGCCAGCCTCAGCCCTGGAGAGTCATCCAGGCTGAGCATGTGTTGAGGGCCGGTGTCCCCGAGGAAGCAAGCAGGATCAGGCCTTGTGTCCTGGGGGTTTGCTGTGAAGTGAGCTCACAGCGCTCCCTCTGCTTGGCTTTAGGGTCCCTAAGTAAAACAAGTGGAGCCTCATTTCCCACCCCCCACCCCCACTTGCCCACTGTAGAGAATTTTCGAGACCTCATCAGTAGAGACGTTTAAAATTACAACTGAGTGAGAACATCCAGTCAGTCTTCCACCTGGGAGAAGTGTGTCATGACGCCCAAGCCCTTCCTGGTGTGCATGTGTTTAAATGTGAGACCTAGAGATATTGTCTATAAGATGTTATCTTTTATAATATATTCAAGATGTGCTTTTTGGCTGCATAATTATGAAGGAGTTTGATACTGAGTATGAGGTTGAAGCTAGCGTGGCAGGTGCTCCAGGCTGTAGAGCAAGGTTTTAGCTAGGCCTGGGGCGACTGCGCTCTCTTCCCCCTGGCCTGTTGTCCCAGCTGTTCAGGAGGTTGGGGTAGGAGGGTCACATGTTCAAGGCCTGCCTGGCCTACAGAGTGAGTTCTAAGCTAGGTGTGGTGGCTCAAAGCTATAATCCCAGCACTTGGAGGCAGGAGGATCAGGAGCTCCTGATCAGTTACCTAAAACGTTCTTGAGGCAGCCTGGGATACATGAGATTCTCCTTCCCCTCCCCTCAAAACAGAACAGAACAAGAAAAACAGAAAGGCACAGTAAATGCAAGGTCAGCCTGGGTATGGCAAGGGCGTGTCTCAAAAGAAAAGGTTTTAAAAAAGTGTGTGCTGGGGCAGAGTCGCAGCTTGGGTTGGCAAGATGGCTTAGTGGGTAAAGGGATGTCTGTTAAGCCTGACAGCATGAGTTCTATCCCAGGCTGCCCTCTGACCTCCACTGGCATACCATGGCATGCCTGCGTCCCACGGGTATGCACACAAACTAAATAATGTGAAAGCAGGGAGGGGGGAGTGGCTGGGATGTGGGTCAGTGCTCAGGCACTTGCTTAGCATCCATGAGGTTCAATATCTAATTCTTACTGTGCAGGAGGCAAATGGAAGAGAGTCGGGACCTGCTTGGCTGCCTTTAAACCTTGGCTCCGTGGTTTAGGTGATTCTGACCCTGGATCCATCGTTCCTGTCTGTAAAATGGGATGCTATGATGCCCACCTGTGGGATGTCGGGAGGTTTAGGGGAGGTAGATATGTCCCACATCCTCGTGAGCTAGTGCCTGATGTGTGACCCAGGGCACACAAGGCCAGTAAGATGCCATTTGGTCTATAGTATCTTACTTACCTACAGTAAACCTGCTAAGCCCTCTTGCAGAAGATGGCCACGCTTTAAGCTCTGGAACTTTTGGGCGTGTTGCCCTTTGTGGAGAAAGGCTCTTTGCCGAGGGGATTTTGTGAAAGATCTTGAGATGGGACAGTGATCCTGGACGACGGAGCTAGGTCTGATACGACCTCAAGGGTTCTTAGAGAGAGGTGTGAAGGTCACAGTCAGAGAGAGAGGAGCATGTTGTATTTGGTTGGCTTTGAAGAAGGGACCACAAGCCAAGGGATGAAGCCAGTTTCTAAAAACTGGAAAGGTCAGTCTCTTTGGAAAGAGTAACCTACATGTTACAGCAGAAGGGAAACTAACACTTTCACTTAACCAGTGTGGATAAGTTGAAGTACTGGACTTGAGCCTTTTCTATTTTTATGAAGTCAAATAAAAATACAGCTAAGTCCTGCATGCACCCGCCCTCCTAAATAAATCAGTATGGTGATTCAGTAGTGATCATTTGCACATCTGTAATCCTGGCAGTTGGGAAGCAGAGGCAGGAGGATCACTGCAAGTTTAAGGCCAGCCTGGTCTACATAGTGAACATCAGGCCAGCCTAGTTTACATAATATCAGGTCAATCAGTGCTTCATGGTGACATCTTGTCTCAACAAAATATACATTTAATTTACACTAAACAGATATTTTGTCTTTCTATATCTATTAAAAAATCTGGGTAATATGTATCCCTCAAACAGTTTGCATTTTTTTTTCTCTCTGAGGGTTGATCCTGTAGATATTAGAAGCTTTAGTATTAAATCTTTTATGTTCCTGTGTGTGTTCATGTGTGTGTGTGTGTGTGTGTGTGTGTGTGTGTGTGCATAGAGGCTAGAAGGCTTCGAGTGCCTTCCTTATTTACTGTCTTCTGCATTTCTTGACATAGAGTCTCTCACTGAACCTAGCTGACTCAGCATGATGGCTGCCTCTGAGCCCCAGGGATCCTCCAGTTTCCGTCTCCCTGCCAGAGGCAGGGGCATTACAGCTGTGCAATCCAAACCCATCTTTTTTTTTTTTTTTTTTTTTTAGTGTTGATGCTTGGGGATTGGAACTCAGGTTCTCACGATTGCGATTGTGTGGCACTCTACTTGTTGCCCTGGCTCCCAACTTCCTGATACTTTATATTTAAATCCATTTCATTCAGCCAGTTCGTGTGCTGGTGCTAGCAGACCTGGCCTTTCAATTTCTGGTTGTGAAAATCTGCCCTGTGTCAGTCTACCCTTCTATGTTGTTTGAAATGAGTCTAGTTTTTAGATTTTTTTTCTTATACCAGCATCCAACTTTTTTGATATTATGCATTCCCACGTTTTCTTAAGTCAAATGTTGATTCTGGGAACCTTTTTTTTTTTTTTTTTTTTAATAGCTAACCTTAGGCAAATTCTCTGTGGTTTTCGTCAGATACATTTCTAAACACAGCTGTGTGGTGGGCTTGGGCAGTGTGGTCAGTTTTCCTTAGATTCGTACCTCCTGCCCACACTCCCACCTCATCATTTGCCCTCGCCCGGGCGCAGACTTCAGCTTTTAGAGGCTTCCGAAGCCTGTGTGCTGCAGCCAGGTGTGGCCGTCCCTTCCCGCCTGTCTGCTGGCTGTTTGCTCTGGCTCAGGCCTCAGACCTCAGGGCTGAGCAGGCTCCTCGCGGCTGGAGGGTTGTGGAGCCTGCCTCAGGATCAGCTAGGTGGTACTGAGGATGGGAAAACTCCGGAGCCTTTCCTGTGGCTGAGGCGGCCGGGCCCGCCCTTTCTTTAATCCACAGGTCAGGCCTGGGAAGTGGATGCTTTTCCAGTCCCCTGGAAGAAGATCTGGTTTGGAGGTGGGCGCAGGCAGGAAGACCTAAGTTCAGTCCGTGGCACAGCTGGGTCCGTGAGCTAGGGAGTGGAACACAGATGGATTCCTGGGATTTGCTCACCAGCCTCCCATCCAAGCATGCCCTTCACGCCTTTCTACCCCTCTACCCCGCCACCCCAGCCACCTCCCATTGGGCAGGCTCCAAGTGGGAGATCCTGGCTCAAAGAAACCAAGTGGGTGGTTCCTGAGGAACAACCCCTGACATTTGACTTCTGGCTTTGACATGCACACACATGTGTAGCTGTACATACATGGACATGTGTGATGGTTAATTTTTTTTTAACCAGATTCCTGTTTTTATTACATCTTTATTATTTTATGTGTGCTTGTGTGTGTACTTACAAATGTGCCATGGCACGTGTGAAAAGGTCAGAGATGACTTGGGGAATCGGTTTTTCTCCATCCACTGGGCTCACACTCAGGTCCCCAGGCTTAGTGGCAGGCCGCCTTTACCTGCTGAGCCATATCACTTGTCCCTGGGGTTAGTTTCAGTTGTCAACTTGACATGATCTGAAACCACCCTGGAAGGGAATCTCAGTGAGGGGTTGGTCTGGAAAGGAAAGTCCTCTCTGAAGGAGGCTCACGCCATCTCCTGGGCCCAGATGGAAAGGAGTGCAAGCTGAGTACAGTGACCATCTGTCTGCAGTGGCCGCCACCAAAGTGTCCTCACACGAGGGACCATGACCTGGAGCTGTGAGCTAACATAAACCCTTTCTCCCCTGGCTTACAGAGTAACAACCAGTGGGTTAAATAAGTAAAATGGATCCTTTAATCCTACCTAGCAGCCTGGTCTACAGAGGGAGTTCCTGGATAGCCAGGGCCACACAGAGCAACTTCGTCCTGAAAACCCAAATAAATAAATATTCAAAACTAAATAAATAAGGTGGAGAGCAACTGAGGAAGACACCTGACTCCAGCTTCTGGGCCACACACACACACACACACACACACACACAAACACACTAACATACGCCTGTAATCCCAGCACTAAGAGGGCAGAGGAAGAAGGATACTGAGTGTCAGGGCATCATGGTTACGAAGTTAGACCCCTGTCTCAAAAACAAACAAAACCAGTGAATTTTGAAGAGTCAGACCCAAACCAATAATGTAAACTGTCTCATTAATGGGACTGGAGAGGAGGCTCTGTGGTTACGAGCACTTGCTACTCTTGCCCAGGGCGTGTGGGTTTGGTTCCTGGCACCTAAATGGTAGATCACAACCAGGGGTTCCTCTGACCTGCATGGGTGCCAGGCTTGCATGTGATGCACACAGATACATGCAGACAAAACAGTCATATGAATAAAATAAATAAATTATAAAATTATGTCTCAGACCTGGCGAGTTGGTTCAGTGGTTAATAGCACTTGTTGCTCATGCAGAGTCCCTGGTTCAATTCCCAGCACCCACATAAGGACTCACACTCACCTGTAACTACAGTTTCAGGGTATCTAAAGTCTTCCTCTGACCTCAGCAGGCACCCGGCATGCACATGGTGCACATACATGTATGCAGGAAAAAAAACACTCATAAAATAATAAAAAATGTGTTCAGTGCCTCATTAACTACAGCATATATGTTAAAATAGCGCTTCAGCCATACTGGATTAACTATAACAGGCTTGGCTTCATTCATTACTTCTTACCTTTTCTTTTTTTAACCTGTTAACTAGCAGTTCTTAAACTGCACGCATGGCCTGCACCAGGGTTGTCTGAACACCGCCGGCTCAGAAGCAGCTACCTGTGACTTCAACAGGATGGAAGACAGGGAGGTGGATGGGGGCGCAGAGGGAGTTCAGATCTTTGGCCTTTAATTGGGTTGCCTGTCCCTCCGCTGAGTTTTGAAACGTCTTGTTTTGGACACAGGTCCTTTGTCAGCTGTGTTGTGTCAACACTCTCTCCCAGCCTGGAGCTTATCTCTTAAGCTAAAGGTTTGGGGCACAAGGTGAATGGGGACAACTGTCTGATGTAGTCACCATAGAGCCTGAGGACTTTGTTTGGTCCCTCAAGATCGCTTTATAGTTTAGAAAAATGGGTAAGAGTCACTAGGGTGGTAGTGATGCCAGGACACTACAGGAGAATATCTGTACACATCACATGGTTACAGGCATCCTGGTTACATGTGTCCTGGTTACAGGCATACTAGTTACAGGTATACTAGTTACAGGCGCCCTGGTTACAGGCATACTAGTTACATGTGTGCTGGTTACAGGCACCCTGGTTACAGGTGCCCTGGTTACAGGCATCCTGGTTACATGTGTCCTGGTTACAGGTGTCCTGGTTACAGGTGCCCTGGTTACAGGTGCCCTGGTTACAGGTGTCCTGGTTACATGTGTCCTGGTTACAGGTGTCCTGGTTACAGGCATACTAGTTACAGGTGCCCTGGTTACAGGCATTCTGGTTACATGTGTCCTGGTTACAGGCGCCCTGGTTACAGGTGCCCTGGTTACAGGCATCCTGGTTACATGTGTCCTGGTTACAGGCGCCCTGGTTACAGGCATACTAGTTACATGTGTCCTGGTTACAGGCACCCTGGTTACAGGTGCCCTGGTTACAGGCGTCCTGGTTACATGTGTCCTGGTTACAGGTGTCCTGGTTACAGGCGCCCTGGTTACAGGTGCCCTGGTTACAGGTGTCCTGGTTACAGGCGCCCTGGTTCCCTGGTTACAGGTGTCCTGGTTACATGTGTCCTGGTTACAGGTGCCCTGGTTACAGGTGTCCTGGTTACATGTGTCCTGGTTACAGGCGCCCTGGCTACAGGTGCCCCAGTTACAGGTGCTCTGGTTTCAGGTGCCAGAGAGAGGCTAACACACAGCAGCTGCACCATCAACACCTTCAGCGTGCTTCTCTCCTTCACGTCCCAGTCCTGGAGCGAGCAGTGCTGTGGCACACCCTTGCCACACTCTTCTCATGGGCTGCTGCTCAAATGGCAGACAGAGGAGCTTGCGGGGGTGGGGTGGGGGAGGTGGCATTTAGGAAATGGGTAGGCATCTTTGGTCAGACAGATATGAGGGGCATATGGTCACTGAACACAGACACCCTGGGCTGAAGCACCAGACCTGACATGAGGAGGGTCTGTGCCACACCCCTCCTGGGGCATCCAAAGTTGAACATGTGTCAAGGAAAGACAGGTTGCTGCCCGCAAACACAGCACCCGTGGGGCTGAGGGTGTGGTTCAATGGTAGAGCAGCTGCCAATCGAAAGACGCTCAGTTCCATCACACACACACACACAGAGAGAGAGAGAGAGAGAGAGAGAGAGAGAGAGAGAGAGAGGGAGAGAGAGAGACACACGGGGGAGGGGTTTCTTTTGTTCCCTAAAAGAGCAGGTGTAAGAGTAAGGGCTGGCTTAGGAGCAGAGCGCTTGCCTGGCAAGTGTAAGGCTCTGAGATTAATTCCCAGCACTGAACAAAAGAAGAGAGGCAGGTAAGGGAGGGAGGGAATTGCTCTGGACTCTCCATCTACCTCATCCCTCATGTGTGGAGATCAGAGGACAAACTCAGGGCTCTGGTCCTGACCCTCCATCTTGGACGTCTCTGTTTTCAGCTGTACTCAGAGCTAGCATTCCTGTGAGCTTCTGGGGATTCTCCTGCTGTCACGTCCCATGTCACCACCAGCAGCACTGGGATTACAGGCTACTGCACACAGTGCTTCCATGGGGATCCGAACTTAGTTCCTCAAGCTTGTTCAGTGAGTGCTTTACCCACTGAGGCATCCCTCCCAGGCCATTGTCTCGTTCTTCCGTGCCCAGGTCCGAGTGCTCTGCACACACGTTTCCAGAATATGCTCATCAGCTCCATAGTTAGCACCACATTTGTGCAAGATGGCCGTGCTGAGGCTCAGGAAGTTAAAGTGGAAACACGATCCACTTTCCTCCACTGTGAGCAGTGGTTTAACTATAAAGACTGTTAACTAAAAAATTATAAAATAAATTCTTTTGTGTGTGGGGGGCACGGCTCTGGGGATTGAACCCAGGACTTAGTACATGCTAAGCGAGCATGCTACCATGGAGCTACATTCCCAGCTCCTTTTAAAATGTACCTGTGTGAGGGTATGTGGTGCAGGCTTAGTGGGGGTGGAGGTGAGGATTAGGGGGTGCTAGCCTATGCAGATATGTGTGGAGACCAGACATTGGCCCTAGGATGTGTTCCTCAGTAGATTCTCCCTATATTATTATTATTATTATTACTATTATTTTATTTATGTGAAGGTGTCTCACTGAACCTGCGCAGCCCTTTTTATAATTTTTGAGACAGGATCTTACTAAGCTGTCCCGGCTGGCCTTGAACTCACTCTGTAGGCCAGGCATGCCTGACTTTGGGAGCCTCCTGCCTCAGCCTTCTGGGTAGCAGGGGTGACAAACGGTAGGCTTTGTGGCCAAGCCTCACTACGAGGACAAATTCTACTTACAACAGAACAACCAACAGGCAGTGGTTGCAACCAGTGAGGTGCAAGTCAGAACCATAGTCGCCCCTCCTAGGACAGCTAGAATAATAATAAAAAAAGACAGTAGCAAGTGCTGGCAAGGATGCGGCGAAGCTGGAACCCTCAGACATGGCTAAAGAGAAGGCAAAATGGATGATTGTTGTGGATACTGATGTTAAGAGTGGCTTAAATGATTCAAGCAGGATAGGAATGACATAGCAATTCTACTCTAAGGCAGGAGGCCAAGAAAGACAAGGCGTGTTCACACTGAACTTGAACACGTATTTACCTCGGCATTCCTCACAGTGGCATAAAACGGGAAATGGCCTTTGTGTCCACCAGCAGTTGAGTGGATGATTAGAACACGGTCCTCGGCAGGGAACGGTCCTCAGCCACGTGAAGGAAGGAAGGCAAACTGAGGTGGGAACGGGATTCAGAGGCATGGCACTAAGTCAGGGCAGCCAGGCACAAAACACCACACACTGGATCATGTCTTATACGAAATGTCCACAGCGGGCAGATGCGTTAGAGACACTTGTCGACGACACTGCGAGGGAGAAGCGACACAGAGGTGTGGGATTCCAAGGGGAGTGGATTAAACATGGTCTGTCGACTGTGATCATGTTTGCAGGACTCCTGATTCACTACCAAATGCTTTGCGTGGTGGAAACGAGCGCCTTTCATCGCAGCAGTGGGAGGGAGGCAGAGGCAAGTGGATCCCTGAGTTCAAGGCCAGCCTGGTCTACAGAGCAAGTTCCAGGACAGCCAGGGCTACAGAGAGAAACCCCGTCTTGAACCCTCCCCACCAAAAAAAAAAAAGGTGTGAACTACAATGAATTACATGGTCTCAGTGAGACTTTATTTTAAGAAACGAAAAAAAAAAAAAAAAAGAGAACATGAGGTTGAAAGGGACGTGGTAGGGGAGGCCTGAAAGGAATAGGAGGGGACATGGGGACACTAATGATTAAAATGCTGCATCATGTATATGTAAAAAAATATAGGATTGCTCAAAATCTATAAATTCCTCTAACAACTATACAGTGGGACCAGCAAGGTGGCTCATTAGGTAAAGCCATTGGCTGCTAAGCCTGCACATGAGTCTGATTGCAGGACCCACGTGAAAGTGGAAAGAGAAAAATTACATCCCTAATTTATTCTCTGATCTCCACATGCTCACACGCACACACACACACACACACACACACACACACACACACACAGAGTAAGTGAATGTTAAAGGAAACCTTTCAGTGGTAGTTTGAGGGACAGAGAAGATGCTCCAGGCTGACCCTGGCATGGGGGGGGTGAAGGGATGAGGAACTGGTCCAACAGCATACATCCGCTAAGCTTCTGCGAGCCAGTGGGGCCAAAGCTAGGAGAACAAACAAGCTACCTCCCACTTGAGGCAGCTGCGCACAGCGCTGTCTTTGGAACCATGTCCCTATCATAACGTCACTGGAGCCTCACTCTGTGAGTGTGCATATCTACGAGTGTTGTCTTAGTTTCGGTTTTGTTGATGGGATAAAGGGCAACTGGGGGGGGATTAAGTAAAATTAATTACATTGATTTTCTTTTAAAGCTATCTATAGTGGCTAGGCACAGTGGCACACTTTTGTAATTCCAGCACTCAGGGAGGCAGAGGAAGGCAGATCGCTGTGAGCTAGAGGCCGGTCTGGTCTACAAAGTTAGTCCAGGACAGCCAAGGCTACACAGAGAAACCCCATCTCAAAGACACACACACACACAAAAGAAGTTATCTACAAAAGGTTTGACTTACTTTAACATTTCCCTGAATATATAAAAACAAGTTAATAGTACTTTTCAATCAAACCTACCATTTACCCAGAAGTGGGATCACAAGCATGTGGCACCGTGTGAGGCTTTGTAGGAGCGATGTGAGAATCAGACTCGGGTCCTTACGCTTGTATAGATAGCCGGTACTTCACCAACTGAGCCCTCCCTGCAGCCGCTGGTGCCATGGGAGCATGCGTGCGTGTGTGGAGACCTGAGGTTGACATCAGCTGCTTTCCTCCATCACCCTCACTGTCTGTGTTGAGGCAGGGTCTCTCTCTCTGAACCCGTGGAGCTCACTGTTTGGACTAGTCTGAGTAGCCAGCTTGCACTACGCTGGGATTACGCTTGGGTCTACCAGGTTTTCATGCGGGCTCTGGGGATCTGAACTCTGGTCCTCATACTTGTTTAGCTAGCCCTTTGCCCAATGAGCTGTCTTCCCGGGCATCTCCCCAGCCCTCAGTGTGTGTTATATGTACATCACTCCTCAGTCGGCTCAGTTCAGACCACTTCTCTGTCGCCTCCCACGGTGGTGGGTGCCAGAGTGGATGGTGCAGTTCTAGAAGGTGGCCTATTCCTGTTTCCCACCACCCCCTTTTTTTGTTCATCAAATGGTGCATCAGTTTACAAGTGGCAGTTGCCGTGGTGATCACGTGCCACTCCGAACTCCACAGGGGTCAGATGTGCAGACATGTGTGGCTCAGCCACCACTTGCCTTTCTCTGGGAAAAGTGGGATGAGTACCTGCTTGGAGGTTGTGTAAGCGCCAGTACCAGCTGTACCACCTCGATCCCATCGCTCGTGTCCTTTTAAATTCTATTAATTAATGAGTGTGTGCAGTGACAATCCTGGAAGTCTGGTTTCTTAAAAAGAGAAAATAAAACCAGAAATAAGCCAGGTGCAGTGGCACATGCCTGTGATCCCAGCACTCTGGGAGGGAGAGGCAGGCGGATCTCTGTGACTTCAAGGCCAGCCTGGTCTGCAACATGAGTCCAGGACAGCCAAGGATATACAGAGAAACCCTGTCTCAAAAGCAAAACAAACAAACAAAATCAACAACAACAACAACAACAACCCAACAAGAAACCCCACAGAAATATCATGGGAATGTGCTTTCATTTTAATGTCAGATGTAGGGCTGTGAGGCTGTTTCCAGCTGTCCGCACAGCTGACTGTAATTTGCCTCATTCTCTAGCAGAAGCATGGTTTTGCTAGCTGCAGATAATTTCTGTGATTGTGTGATGTTTGGAATTCTGGGAAATTAGATTCAGGGGTCTCTCCTCCTTTCTCTCCTATCTAGTGATAGGGTGTGAAACGTGACCCATGGGGGTGATAAAGAGTAGGAAAAAGAAAAAAACCACAAAGTAGCAAAGACCAGCTACGTGTGTGTGTGTGTGTGTGCGCTGCTGTGAGCATGCCATTGTGTGCTTTTGGAGCTCAGAGGATAACTTGAAGGGGTCAATTCTCTGCTTCCCCCAGTGTCAGGCTTGGCAGTAAGTACCTTTTACCCCCCGAGCCATCTCGCCGGCCCCAGTCTTGCTGTTTAAACTGACTCTAAGCACGGTGCCTCCTCCGTCATTCCTTCTTACATCACTCACCTATCCGCTGAATAGCCATCACTTCATCCCCAAGGAGCTGGGAACTATGTTGAGTAGATGGAAGGACAGACGCACCGCGTTCATATCTCGCCTCCCCCTTCACTGGTGACAAGCAAGCAGACCCTGCCTGCCACTCAGATGAGGGCATTCTAGTGAAAATGAGGGTGATTTCTGATGCTTTAGGGAGACCCTGGGAGGTTTCGTACCTTTCTCAGGAAAGCATCGGCAAAGCTGTGGCACGGAATGGTACCCACCTCATGAATAGGAAAACCAGAAACCCGGTACGCGAACCATTGGGCTCAGCACTCCCATCTGGGGACTTCGATTTTTAGGACCATCCTCAGGGGATGGTTTTGTTTCTCTGGGGTCTAGGGCAAGCCCAGGGTCCATGTCAGTCACTTAGGAAGAGAATATGTTCTTGGGTCTGGGAACAAATCGAGGATGGCATCGATTTTCTTTTGTAAAAACTCCACCAAATAACAGTATCAGAACAACCCCTGAGTGGGCAAGGATTGCAGGAGGCCTCGGCATGGGGGGGGTGTATCTGTATCTCAACTGGCGGTGGCTACAGACCCTCCCCCAGACGCAGTCTGCCAAAGGCTGGGGTGGGAGGTTGCGTGATAGTAGAAGGTACGGGTCACTCTGCCACAGTCAAAGCAAACCACAGGGCTGGTTCTCACAGTGCAGACCGAGGTAGCCAGGAGCAGCTTGCCGGGACCTGGCTTTGGAGTATTGGGCTGTCTAGAAGACAGCTCTAAGGCCTTTCCGATGGGAGGGTGTGTCAGGTGGGGAACTGCCACAGCAGCGCTGATCGGCGGTGATGGCTGGGATGCCTGGTCCTTGACATGGGCTCTCCCACTGCAGTGAGCTTTCTCGCTTGGTAGCCCTACGGAGTAGACAGAGGGCCTCACCTGTTCCTCAAGACACCGATGGCACGGGTGGAGGAGTCAGTGAAGGCACTGTGATTCTTTTGTCCCGCACAGAGTTGTGTTGTTGCTTTTTTGGGGGAACGTTTTCATATAATATATTTTGATCATATTTTCTCCCTCCCCAAATTCGTCCCGGATCCTCCTCTCCTCCTATCTACCCAACCTTATCTTCTTTCTCTCTCTCTTTGAAACAAACAAACACAAAATGCTTCTTTTTTCAATTAAATTTTTTACATGTGATGCGCATGTTTGCGTGTGTGGGTGCATATACCTGTGCTGTGGCAGGAAGGAGGAGGACACCTGACGCCCTTCTGTCTTACTCTTTTTCACTATTGCTCTCCACGTTATTCTCACTGAACCGGTAGTTTGTTCTCTGCTGGCCAGTGAGTCCCAGTGCTCTTCCTGTTTGTGTCTCCTACCCCCATCGGCCTCCTCGTGCTAACATGTGGCCAAACCTGGCTCCTTACGTCTACCCTGGGGATCCGAACTCAGGTCTTCACCCACTGAGGCATGAACTCAGCCTGTTTGCTTTGAGACATGATCTAGTTATCCCAGGCTGGCTCTGAAGGCATAAAGTAGCTGAGGATCACGTTGAATTTCTGATTCTCCTGCCTTGTTCCTCCCTAGTGCTGGGATTACAGGCATGTACCCCCATGCTCAGGTTATGTGGTGCTGGGGATCAAATCCAGGGTCTCACACATGCTAGGTAAGCGCTCTGCCAGCTGAACCATATATGCATGTATATATATTTACATATTTATTGAGAACACCCCCTGTGTCTGGCCAGGGCAGGTAAGCCTTGCTGAACAGTTGGCTTGTGACCCTGTGTCTTTGAGGGGGAGGAGGGACTACATGAGCCCTCGAAATTGAGAGGAAAGGGAAGTCCCTTGCTGGGAAGGAAGGGGCGAGAGGGACCTGGTTGTCATCTCCTCTCTGGTCGTTCCTCTCCTGGGACCTAGGCTCCGACACTTCCTCTCTGTGGCTGGCATGCCTGGGTCTGCTCTCTGAGGGAGGGTTGCAACACCTGCTTCTCAGGGCTGTTGAGGGGACGGAGGGCTTTCTGTGCTCAGCTCTTACCACAGTCTCCTGAGCCTCAGGGCCTCTCATCAGGGAGGCCCTTTCTGCCTGGGGGAGGCCTGCCTGGCTTAGTAGCTCCCTACTTCCAGTCCCTTGCCTGGCTCCCCCGTTTGTCTCTCTCCTTCTCTTTGGGATTTGGTCATGCTATAATTACACATCTGTACGGGCAGATGCTCCCCTCCTTCGGTCAGCGCTTGGGAAGGGCTGTCGGTTGCTTTTGTTACTCCAAGGCCTCACATGACGACCAGCGCATTCCTGGCACATGATATATGCTGAGTAGGTGGAGGCCGTATCCCTTGCTGCACCCCCACCACACTCCCCATCCCAGCTTCAGGGCCACCGTTCTGCTGAAGTGAAGTGGAGCCCTATGTGTTCAGCAAGGGCTTTGCTTCCAGAAGCTTCTGTGGCCTGGAGAAGAGCCAGGCCAGAGCCAACTAGCCAGGAACACCCTTTTCTGATGTGGCAGGCTTGGTTGGTGCTGTGGGGAGAGGAAATGTTTAGAATAGGTTGTGTGAGGATGCCCCTTGTCTTGTCTCGAGTTTCCATGGAAACTATGGGCTGCCCAAACCATCTCCCTGGCTCAGGGGAGCAATGAGGAGGAGTTAGTGTTTAAGTGGCTTCTGCTTGTAGGACACTTAATTCTCTCTCTTTTTCTTTCCATTTTCATGCGTATGCAAGTATGTGTGAATTCACATGTGTGTAAGCATGGATACATGTATTCATGTGGAGGCCCAAAGTTGGTGTTGAGAATCACCCTTGACCACCTGCTCTTGAACGCTCAGATACAGACTAGCTGTAGAACTGAGGTGGTCTTCCCCATGGCTGTGCAGATTCCGGCGTCTGAACACACACTCCTGACGAATGAGCTTGGGCACGCCACCGTTGCCTCCTGTAAAACAAGGGGCAGATTGCTGTGTGGGTGACGTAAGATCTCGGAGGGACCAGACTGGCGCAGCCATGCATGGTGGCGTGCTGTGTGTAGTAGTGAAAAAATGGTTTTCACCTATTGCTGTATAGCAACCTTTTCCAAACCATAGTGGGAGGGATATTAGAGAAGCCAGGCTTTTCAGGGAATCAGCCAGTAAGGGCTGCAAGCAGGGCAATGAAACACTCCGCTCCCTGCTCCTGGGGGATGGAGACAGCCTGATTATCATCATATGGCATGAGCCACACATTCATTAACGGAGCCCTACTCCCCTACCCTGTCCCATAGCTCCATTCCCTTACTTTGGTCATGAGTCACATATTAACTAAGCCTGCTTCCTGGTGACACAAGCCCTCCCCTTCACTCAGAGACCTTTAAAAGTAGACACCCTGCTTTGCCCCAGCGGGAAGAAATTCTCCTCTAGAGGTCTCCTTATTGGCTGCTCTAGACACCCAGAAATCTCTTGCTTGGGGATGGTTCAATTTAGCATCTCTTGGTCTCAAACTCCCTCCCTAATGCTGGAGGTGTGAACCAGAAGGTACACAGCCTTTGGGGAGGGCTCAGTGGCCTTTCCTCTGGGTCACAGGTTCCAGGGAAGCCACTGCCTCTTCTGAGATGGCTGGGTTTTATTTTGAGGTGGGTCATGGGTTTCTGATGGATTTGGTGAGCTTTGAAGGTTGCTCTGTGTCCTGCCCTTGCTGGGCTGGCCCTCCAACCTTTCATTTGAGCCTCAGGAAGTGGCTGTGTAGAAAAAGGCACAGCTGAGGGCGGGGAGCTTTGGGTCACTGGCGCACAAAACCCCAAAATAGATCATCTTCTAAGTCTCCAAGCCAGCAGGGGCAGCGGCAAATGCTTTGCATAATTTCCTACCCAGAAGAAAAGCTTTTTTTTTTTTTTTTCTACTGCAAACAAGTTTTTGAACAGAAAAAACCCCCAAAAGACTTTGAAAAGATCCAAGGGTTTGCTCATCACAAAATGAGAGCCGGAGAAGATCAGGTTCAAATCCCCGATCTACCATTTACAAGCTGTGTGACCCAGGTCAGGCTCCTTAACTTCTCTGAGCCACAGTGATGAGGAAAGCAAGAGCAGATCTTCCAGCACTAGTGAAACGCAGCTCCCACCACGCTTGACGCATGGCGGAGACACCATGGAGCATCCCTGCCTCTCTTCCATTTTTCTTTCTTCCTCTCATCTTGGTCCTGAACTTGTACTCAGTTCCTGGTACCTTCAGCGGCGTGGCTGACAGGGAGGGGATGGGACTAGGTCCTGTGTTTTCTGGGAAGATACAGCCAAAGCCCTCCCCTCCCTGCAGGCCCCTGGCCTGGGAAGAAAAGTGCAGGCATGAATAGTGAATTCCATAATCTCCTACCAAAGCCCAGAAACCTACGAGAGATGTTCCTAGCACTGTACACTGTAAATGCAATCAAATGAGGCAGGCTGAGCTGGGAGAGGCTCCTGGGCCTGTCCCAGCTCAAGAGTGTGCCAGGAGGCCTGGTAACAAGCAGATCAGGCGAGCAGAGGGCCATGGCATTGGGACAGGAGTGGAGTGGGCAGGCAACGGGGCTGTGCACTAAGGAATCTGGAGGGCGCTGGGGCTGAAGCGGAGTTAGCGGAATGCTTGTCTCACACGCACAGTGGCACCAGAGTGTGAGTCTCTGAAGTGGCGGGGAGCAGCCAGGCTTTGAAGAAGCTATGATTTCAGCCCAACGAGACTGACTTTCACTTGGGAACGGGATGAGGATAAAGTCCTGTTGCTTTAAGCCCGGGGGGCACGTGGCACAGAGGCAGAGATGGGGGGCCTGAGTGTGTTCACTGCTTGCTGGGCCGCTTTTTGGCTGGTCACCTCTTGGTATTCAAGTCTCCCTAGACTTGAATAGTCTGACCTCTGAGGCCAAGGTGTCTTGTGTTCCGAGGCTGGCCTCGTAGGCGGGCAGAGAGCCCTGTGGTTTTAGCTAGCACCTGCTGCAGAACTGTTTCATTTAGCTGGTGGCAGCCACCTCCACCTGCCTTAACCAGGGTCAGGGTCAGCTGAGGGTAGGTGTGGGACAGGGTGCTCTTAGGGCAACACCCTCCTTTCTTTCCCCATGAGTAAGGCTCTTGTTGGGTGTGCTGGCAAATGTCTGTGATGGAAACACCAGGGACTTTGACACCAGTCTGGGACCCACAGTGAGTTTAGGCTAGCGTGGGCTGCAGAATGAGTCCTAGTTTGAAAAAGAAGGGTTGGGGCTGGGGAGATGGCTTGGTGGGCAAAATGCTTGCCATAAAAGTGTCAGGCATGGAGTTTGGATCCGAAGCTCTTAACGAGGCTGGCGGCCTGCCTGTAATGCAATGCTCAGGAGGTGGGGAGGGGTCCTCAGAGCGAGCTAGCTAGCCTAGCTGAGCTCTGTGTTCACCTGAGAGATCATTCCTCAGCGGATAAGGTTCGGAGTAACTTAGGAAGGCTCCTGACACCAGGGGCTCCTGAACGAGCACCTATACCACACACACAAATAGATGCAAAGGAATAGGGGGAGGGGCCAGGGGATGGCTCAATGGCTAAAGTGTTTATTGTACAAAGCATGAGGACTTGAGCACAGATCCCAACACTCACATTAAAAAAGAAAAAAAAAAAAAAAAAAAAAGCCAGCCACAGCCACACAGCCCTGAGGGGTGGGACACAGAGGGATTCTGGGGCCTTGCTGGTTAGCCAGGCTAGCTGACCGAGTGAGCTCTAGGTTCAGTGAGAGACCCTGTCTCAGAAACCAAGGTGGGAAGTGGCAGATGAAGACAGGGGAAGTGAGCCTTTGGCTGCCACACGTTTGTGTGAGCAGGTGCATGTGTGCACGCATGCAGGTACTCCATATACCCAGCACACATACAAGCACCCAGAATACAGAGCTAGAAAACAAACACAAAAGCTGTTATTTCTAGCTCCCAGGGATGTGTGCCTTAGAAAGCCCCCAACTTCTGCAGAAGAGACGGAGCCGGGCTTGGTGGAAAATGCCAGGTCTGGCTCACAAGGCTTTGCTGTGACTGTCGTGACACTCTTGTGTGCTGCCTACGTGCCACACTGTGGGTTATGGCACAGGGTAGGGTCTGGACTCCTAAACACAGTCGTTGCTAAAGAGCAACACGGCAGCTGAGGGGGCATCCCGTGTCGGGGGCATCCCACTTTAAGGTCTGGTGTCCTTCGCCCTTCTTGTCTTTTCTCATGATGTCACCTTTTGTTGGTGAAGCTCTTTAGGCAGAACACTGACTTCTAAGGCCGTTGCAGTTGTGACTAAGGTAAAGGTCTTGAACTGGGGACATGGTCTTGGATAGCCAACATGGACTCACAGGGTCCTGAACAGAGGTTTAAAGATGTTGTTTTTGAAGATGGCAAAAGTAGCCATGGGAGGAGAAACACTGCTCCTGCTTCGAAAAGCCTCAACCAGACTACAGTGTCAAGCCCCTCTCTCAGGTGATTTTAGATTAGGCTTGTAAGTTTTTTTTCCCCCTGTGTTTTCGTTTTGAGGCAGGCTCCCTAGCCTAGCCTGACCTTAAACTCACAATATAGGCTAAGGTGACCTCGAACTTCTGACCCTTCTGCCTCCAGTCTGCAGGGATTACAGGTCTGTGTAACTGTGCACGCAGGGCTGGGGATTGAACCCAAGGCTAGTTGTGCATGCCAGCTGGGCACTCTACCAACTGACCTACCTCCCCAGGGCAGCCCTGGAGGTGCCTCCCCCTCCTGTCCTTTAAGCTCAGTTCCAAGCTGGGGTGGAGCTCAGCGGTAGAGCCCCTTCCTCCTGAGCTCAAGGTCCTGGGCTCCACCCCCAGCCCTAGAGTGAAAAGGAGGGTAAGTCTCTAGAGGCAGACTTCTTGCTGTCTGCTCCCAGCAAGGCTTAACTGTGTTTGAGATCTCTTGTGCCTCAGTTTCCTCATGGGTGCAGTGGGAATCAAGACAGTACCCATTAACAGGGGTTTTAATGCATGCATTACCACCTAAAGAAGCAGTTAGAAGAACGTACATCTGTTCACCCAGGTGTCAGGGGACAGGGATGGGGAATACGCTGTCCTGTTCAGTGCCAAACATTAGGATAGGTGAAATTGCTTCTTAACCATATCCTTGGTCCTTGAAAAAACAGCCTGATACTTCTTGATGAGTCTACCCATTTTAAAGATGAAATTGAGTCTCAAAAGGCAGTAGGTGCTTCCTGAAGTCACTCAGTGAGCAGAGCCTTGGCTGTGGTTTTCTAGGGCAACTCCTGGGGTGGCTAGCGACAATTCGGAGCTACTGGGGTTTTCCAAAGACCATCGTCCACCTCCTATTTGTTGAGTATCTTTGTTCTCCTGCATGATCAGATCATTGTCCACAGGGCACTTGGCCCTGAGCTTGTCTAGATCTCCCTGCCCAGCTGCTCTGAGGCAGGCCTCCTGTCTTTTGGATTGGTTGCACACACTTGTATTGCAGCTGGGGCTACATTTTCCTGTTGACTTTGGTGTTGAAGACACCATCCTAAGCGGGAAGGGGCCCAGTGAATTCAAGCCCCGTTCAGTCATGGAGGATCTGTGCTTTAGGATCTTGGCCTCTTTCTACAGGTACAAAGTTGTTTCAGACCTTGGAACAAGACTTTGCACACTGAGGCGAGAAGTAGATAGAGCTAGGGGATAAATGACTTCAAACACAAGCTTCTATGTGGTACCTGCTGAGCCATGGCATACCTGCTAGAGAGTGGACAGGACGATCCTTGTGCTGCAGGCTTGGGCTCCTCAGGCCTGTGGCTGGGGTCTTAGGCTGTTAATGTGAAATCTCACCCTGAAAGTGCTAAACAAATAGACGGAACACCACTGTCTGGACCTTAACGGTGCATCGGCAGCCACCGTGGCTCCCAAGCTGCAGACTGTTTCAGGCAGCTGAGCACTTTCACAGCTCTGCGCAGTGGTGCGAGCCGGCTCCTCCTCCTCTTTTATCAGCTGCAGCATTGATCTGTGTGGTCTCGTTTGGTGGTGGTGGTGGCAGAGGCAGCGGTGTCCTAGGAAGACATCTGAAGTTACAAAACTCACTTTCCTTTCATGGGAGTTTTAATCCCTGCCTTGCAGAGTTCAGCTGTAAAGGTTGAGCAAGACAGCAGCTTCAGAGTGTCTGGTAATCTTTCTAGAACATTGAAGCTCCTTGGTAAATGTGAATCTCCTTCCTCATAGTGTGTGTGTTTTTTCTTTTTTAATTTTTGAATCGTTGAACTTCCGAAGACCAACAGGGGTACAGAAAGAACTGAGAGGGAAGAGAGGTCTGGGCTCATCTCCAGAGACCTGCTTGTAGGGTGACATTGCTTGCTAGGCAGGCATCCTGACACACACCCTATGTTTGGGCATTTGGGCTCCTGTGTGTTTGTTTTGTTTCGGCAGATCAGGCTTGGGTCAAGAGGTGTACTTTCACAGGTGTAGAGGAAACACAGGAGAATAGCTTGTGCATTCTAGCAGGTGTCAAGGCCCCGTGACCAGAGAGTGTCTAAAACAAAACAAAACAACAAAAGACAGCAGGGGTAGGGAGAACGGTAGGGACAGCAGCTGGAAATATGGTTGGGGAGCTTGAGTATACGGTCAGCATAAGGAAAAGGCTGTGTTAATCTTCCTTGCCATTGTAAGCCTTGAAAATATTTGAAGTAACGTATATGTGTGTTCAATATGATGATTAATTATAGACTGAGCCACCACAGGGTCATCCATATAATGCAAGCTGGGACCCGGCCAGCTTCCAGAAGGCCCCGTGGCTGTTGCTATGAGTACCCCTTCTCTCCCTAGCTGCTTCCCATTTTCTCCTCTTGCCTCCCCACTCCTTTCCTCTTCCCTTCTTGAGATAGGGTCCTCTCGCACGCCCTACAGCGACTTTGGACTTGCTGCGTAGCCAAGGGTCGCCTTGAACTTGTGATTCTCCTGTCTCTACCTTCTGAGTGCTGGCATGACGGGCATGAGTCTCCACACCCAGTCTTAGCAGTGCTGGGGGCTGAGCCCAGGGCTCTGTGGGCACTGGGCAAGACCGGGCATCTTCTGCAGCCACCCTTCACTCTGTCTTACCACACAGGGGTTTGTCTTTGCTTGTGGGTACCTGGGGACATTTGACCGATGCAGCTAATTTCATGTGTCCTTGTTGGTAGCTGTATAACTCCCTGTGGTGGGGAGGGCCTGGCGCTGTTCTCCGTTCTTCCTCTGTTGTCACTCCGCAAACAGTGAGACCCAGGAGCTTGTTTTTTGCTGTTACCATAAGATACCTGCTTCCTACTATACTTAGTGTCAGTGGGAGGAGTGTTCCTCCTTTCTCCAAACCCCAGAGGCGAGGAGTATTTACTGTTGAGAAAAACAAATCTCTTCCCCAGGTTAATTCACACACTCACATACTTATACATAGGCTCTTTTTGTGTGGGTGTTATTTAAAATCATTACTGCTGTTTTGGGTGGTTTTATTTATTTATATTTAAAATTGTTGTTGTTGTTGTGTGTATTCGTGAGATCATGCATGCCACAGCATTTCTGGAGGTCAGAGGGCAACTTCTGGGAATTCGTTCATTTTCTGCTAAGGGATCTGGGTATTGAACTCAGGTTTTCAGGCCTATGTGGTAAGTTCTTCCACCCACTGAGCCATTTCACTGACCCTTGCTTTGTTGAGTTAGAGTTTTGTTATGTAGCCTGGACTTGCTTTGAACTTGTTAAGTTGGCTGGCCTCAAACTCATGATCCTCCTGCCTCAGTCTCCAGAGTGCTGGGACTGCTTCCTGCTATGTGTGGTATTTTAAATAAAGCCAATTCCTCAGGGTTTGCGTTGTTCAGCCTTGCAGGGTCACTTCACTGTCATCAGTCTACACACTCTCCTCCATGGCTGTCCAGCTCACAGAGTGGCTGGGACATCACCTCTCTGCTGGTGGGCAAGGCATGCCTAGTCACCATACGTGTGTGTGTGTGTGTGTGTGTGTGTGTGTGTGTTGAGAGAGATAGAGATAGAAATAGAGAGAGGGAGAGAGAGAATGAGTGTTTGCTTCAGATCCCTCCCTAGACTTGGGTTGGTTCCAGTTACTCTCTTCATAGCCCGGCCGTATTCCCGTATTCTCCCTTACCAGGCTGTGACCGCCTGCTGGCTTTAGCAGGGACTGTGGGGTGAATTTTTGCTGCAGACAGTGTCCTATGAAAACATAGACTGAGGAATAGCAAGGAAGTCTGAGCTTTAATGATGATTCGGGGTGCTTGGGGCTGCCCCTGCCACCCTGTCTTTTTCTGCCTCTGAGGCTTTCATTCCGTTGTGGGAGTAGCAAGTATTCAATTTAATAATTTAAATTTTTTTTGAGACAGGGTTTCCCTTGAAGCCGGGGCTGCCTTGGAACTCACGCTGTAGCTCCGCCTGCCTCTGCCTTTAGAGTGTTGGGATTAAAGGCGTGTGCCACCACTGCTGTTTATTGTAATTAATACATGTTTATGTTTTGCCATTATGAATTATTTTAAATGTAAATACCAACACATAGAAACACTATAAACAGTGTTATGCATCTACCTAGCTTGATCATTTATTGTCATGGGTGTATTTGAGATCTGCCTGCCCCTCCCTCTTTTTGTATGTGTGTCAGGATCAAACAAAGGGTCTTGTAGATCATAGGGCAGTAAAGTAACACTCAATAAAAAAAGATCTCAGCATCGTGTGGCAGCTCATACCTGTCCTCCTAGCACTTGAGAGGCTGTGGCAGGAGAACTACCATGAGTTTGGGTTCAGAATGGGTTACATAGTCAGAACTTGCCTTACAAGACAAACAAACAAATGAAAAATAGAAAAGAAATGAGCATAGTGTGCTCAGCTCCATGCCAGCCCTCCTCTGGCTTTTATGCCTCTCCCCATTTACGTTTTCTTGTTTCAGGCTCCTGCTGGCTGCTCAGTACCCAGGTCTGTGTCTTTCTGTTGCACTTGGAAGTGGCGCCATGATAAGATCCCAATTTGTGTTGAGCCTTTCCTTTCCTGCAGGTTCTGTGGGCGTGCCATTTACCAAGGTTGTGGGCCTCAGCCAGCAAAGGGTCCTGGAGGTGAGGTGGTATATGTCTAGCCCCACCAACAAGTGCCCTATCAAGGGGGATGTGGTGGTTTGAGTGAGATGGTCCCCATAGGTTCATGTATTTGAATATTTGGTCTGCCTTTGGTGGGATTGTTTGGGAAGGATTAGCAGGTGTGGCCTATTGGAGGAAGTGTGTCACAGGGGTGGGTGGGCTTTGAGGTTTCAAAAGATTTCTGCAATTCCCACTGCTCTCTCTCTCTCTCTCTCTGTGTGTGTGTGTGTGTGTGTGTGTTTTGTGGTTGTGAACTAAGATGTGAGCTCTTAACTCTTCCCTGCCATCATGGACTCTAACCCTTAAAGCTGTAAGCCAAATTGAAAACCTTCTATAAGTTCCCTTGGTCACAGTGTTTTATTATAGCAATAGAAATGTCACTAAGTCAGGGGGCTTGCTCGAGACTGTCTCACCGAGTCCCTACTTAGCATCTGGCACATTCCTGAATGTCCTGATTGCAGAGACAAGTGGCAAGTCTTCCTTCCAGGGTCAGGGAGAGAATGGCAAAGAGCAACTGGCAAAGCCACCCGCTAAGGGTCACAGAAGACTGCAGGGGACACTGTGGGATTACTGGACCGCAGTGAAAGGTCTGCAAAGGGGGTGGGTAGATTCTGGGTGAGAGAAGCAACCAGCGTACGTGGGGGCGTGGAGCTGGTGCGAGCAGATGTCTAGGCTGGAGAAAACATGCGCAGGCATAGGGTGTCTCGAAGACTCCAGGACATAGCTGCAGTGTCATGCCAGCCGGGGACGGCCTTGTTTTTCCTAGAGTATACCTTACGCTCCTTCATCTCAAGACCTTTGCGCTTACCACTGCTCTGCCGAGAGTAATTCTCTTTACTTTAAATCTGTCTTGTAAGTTTAGGTGTATATGTGTGTGCCTACGTGAACTCATGTGTACCGTGGGTGTGCAGGCCCCCCTGGGGTCCAGAGGAGGGCTTGAGAGCTCCTGGAGCTGGAGTTATGGATGACTGTGAGCCACCTGATGTAGGTTCTGGGAACTGAACCTGGGCCCCCTACCAGAGCAGTAACAGCTTTTAACCGCTGAGCCATCGCTCAAAGCCCCTAGTGTGTGTATGTTTAGCATGATGTGTGGTATGCTTGCCCATGCATGTGCATGTGAGGGCCAGAGGTTTGACAAGGCCTGCTCTTCTCACCTGCTTCCTTGCCTTGTTTTCTGAGACAAGATCTCTCAGTGAGCCTGGAGTTTGCTGTTCTGGCCAGCCTGGGTGGCTGGGAAGCCCCAGGAGTCCTTCCATTCCTCCCCCACCCCTTCCCCAGGGCTGGGATTACGGATGTTTTGACACTACACTCACCTGTTTACATGGGTGTCAAGGATCCAAACTCAGACCCTCATGATTGCTCAGCCAGCGCCTTCCCATCATGCCTCACTCTGCTTTGGTTAAGCTTTAGTGTGTTTATCACTGCCAAATGTTATATATACTGATTTACTGAGGGCAGGGATTGGATCTGCATTGTCCTTTTGCTCAATTTCATCTTCTAGAACAATGCCTGACACCCGGAGCCTGCCACTGTCATTGACCGTGAGAGCCTTTGATTGACAGCAGCAGTCTTCTGAGTGTAGGCTGTGTCAGACACTTGCTGAGCTCTTAGCCGTGAACTCTTTTCTTTAAACCCTTATATCCCCCATTCGTGTGTGGTTTTCATCTTACCAGCAGGAAGTGGAGACCAGAGGGGTGACAAGTGGTGTGCATGACACCAGTGTTGTTAGGGACCCCAAGCTGGGGCCCTGGACATGGCTGGGAGGAGGGGAGACAGGTTGTAGATCAAGCCACAGAGCAAACTAAACTGTTGCTGGTCCGGGAGCTTGGGATGCCCTGTCTGCCTGGGCTGGAGGATGTTCAAGACGCCCAGGCTCTGCCTCTTGCCCTTGTTCTGCCTCCCTGAGAGAGAAGGAACCATTGGCCTCCCCACTGGCTGCAGCAGGAACTTCTGGGAGATTACCCTGCCCACCCTAGTCTTGGTTTGCAAAACAGCCGCCCAAGCGTGGTGGGGAAATGAAGGGCTGGCCTGCTAACCACAGCGAGGTCTCATTTGCGAGAGCAAGGCTGAGGCCGGGCCCTGCTCAGCCCCTATCAGAATCATTTCTGCAGGCAGTTGTTCTGTAGGAACGTACTGGGTCTCAGTCCTGAGCTTGGGAGGTTGGAAGGGGGTCATGCTACAGCCTCAGTCTTCTCCCTTGAGGAATGGGCTGGTTGTCATAGCATGAGGCGCAAAGGAGGCGGTGATTCAGAGCCCATCACTCACTGTGAGCATTTGGCCATGTATCGCTTCTGTTCTGGTGTGGAGTAGGTGGAAAAAACCAGAGATCCTCTCCCAGCTACTACCTCACTTGGCTTCCACTGTTCAGGAATAATCCCCATTTCAGTAGCCGTGCACTTTCTATATTTCTTTTTGAACAGAATTTAAATTTATTTGTTTCTAAGACAGGGTCTCATGTAGCTCAGGCTGGCCTAGAACTTGCTGTCTACTTGAGGATGGTTTTGAACTTCAGCTCTCTCTGTCTCCACCTCCTGAGTGCTGGGATGACAGACATGCAGCACCATGCCCAGCTGATATAGTACTTGGGCTCAAACCCAGGGCCTTGCACATGCTAGGCAAACATGTTAGCAGCTGAGCTATATCCCCAGGCCTAACGTGCCTCCTTAATTACACTTCCAGGAGTCTGATCCGAAGCTGGCCCAATGCCTCATCTTCACAGGACCACCTTCCTACAAAGCGAAGGTTGAGGCAGAGGCTACCGGGCCCGCTCAGGTGACATTCAGCTTCTACGGACAGGGTATGTGCCAGAAGCAGCTGTTTGATGGTCCCTTGCCTGTGCATCCTGGTGCTGGGCCCTGATGGTCACTCAAGGATCTTGAGCAGTTGTGGTGCAAGGGAGCAAGAAGCAGGAAAGAGGAAGTCTGGGAGCGGAAAGGGAGGTTCACGGAGGTGGCTGTCAGAGCAAGGCTGCATGTGGGGCGCTTGGTCCTGCTTGAGCTGAGCTTCCCTGTGGGCCGGTGCCTCTAGAGCGGCCTCGTTGCCTCACCTTGACCTGAAGGGAGTGCTCTCAGCATGAGAACTCCCTGCATTTAGGGTTTAGGGGCCCAGACAGGCTCATGGGCTAAAGCAGAATCAAGCCTGTACAGAATGAGAGGTTCTGAGGAGCTGGATTGGGGGATAAGGAACCCACTGGACAAGTACAGGACCTTAGTGGGAGCCCCCAGGACCCACACAAAAAGCTGGCCACGGTGGTCCATAACCTCAGTGCTGGAGGGGCAGCGACGATAGACCAGAAAGTTCATTGACCAGATAGCCAAGACAGACTGAAGAATTTTAGGTTTGGTGAGTGTCCCTGTCTCAAAAAAAAAAAAAAAAAAAAAAAAAAAAGTGAAGAGCGATAGGGGAAGTTTCCTGAGGTCAACCTTGGGCCTCCACACGTGCAAAGGCACCTGCACACACACATGCACACAGCTGGACTAATTGGTGCACACAAGACATACAGTGCACACACACTTATACCCACTCACCCATACAGTCCATCCATGCGCAAACCCACACCGAATAGTGTATATAACACATGTACATGTACACAAAAATACAAATAGTAAGTTCTGTGCTCCGCAAGGTGTTCAAGCCCAGGGTGCTACGTAGGCCAGGGGTTGGGTGTGGAGTAGGGTCACCAGGGCTCTGCAGTGATCTCCCAGAAACCAAGCCTTCTCCTGTCATCTGCCCAGGCCTCATCTGAGCTAGTGTGGCATCATCCTAGTGGGTGAATATGTTGACTCCTGAAAATCCATGGTCCCTCCTGCCACCTCTCACCAGGCAGAGAGGCACCCCTGCCCCCCCCCCCCCGACTTAGCAGATGACTGGCTTTGGCCTTGGGAGTCCCCCTCCCATTTTTCAGCTTTGAAAAAACGAGCTGGCTGCAGTGACTCAGAGCCCTTCACCCCGAGGCATTTGGAGAAGGCCGTGTGGGAGTCCCCTTGTAAGCAGGAAGAGCAACGGAATGGCCTTGCTCACCTCATTCTCAGACCTTTTGTCCTGGGACACTCTACTCACCACTCTGATAGCTTTGGCATCAAAACCGGACCAGGTGCCCCTTTCTGCATCGCTGCACCTTCTGAGGGTGGCGATAGATAAGGGGATTTTTCTTCTCAGGAGCTGGTGGGAAGATGAATGGGCATGAGGGGCTGGAGCTGGCATCTACCTCAAGAGGGGAAGCTCTGTCTGTTCTCTGTCCAAGTCAGATGTTCCTGGTTGGAGTTTGACCTTGACACTGTTCCGTGTCCTACGGCTGCTGATGGAATGGCCATCCAGCCACAGATGTGTCTTGGCTCATGAGCTGAGCCCTGCTCTGGACCAGCAGTTCAGGCAGAGCTCACCTAACCTGCTCAAACCGGTTTCCTCTTCTGCAAAATGGAAGCAATGAAAAGTTTCCCATCTCAGGGTGGGCAGGAGGGACTATCTGGAAAGGCATTGGTCTGGGGACAATTTTTTTAAAATATTTTTTTATTGGCGTATATTTATTATGCCAGCAATTAATGCATAACTCATATGACATTCTCATTACATGAATTTAGTGCTTTTTGATCTTGATCACTTCCACTGTCTTCTCTTGCTCTGCACCCACTGGTCCTCTTCCCACCTGCTCCCTCCTTCTGCTTCCATGTCTTTTTTTTTTTTTTGTGAGTGTGACCTAGCGACTTTAGTTAGGGTTACTTACAGGGGTGAGAAGTTACAGACGCATAAGCACCTGACCAATGGCTACCCCACTAAAGAAAATGTCTCTTGGCTGGACAGTGGTGGTGCACGCCTTTAATCCCAGTACTTGGGAGGCAGAGGCAGGTGGATCTCTGTGAGTTCAAGGACAGCCTACTCTACAGACTCTACAGATTGAGTCCCAGGGCAGCCAGGATAGAGAAACCCTGTGTTAGAGAAAAAAAAAAAAAAAAAAGAAAAGAAAAGAAAAGAAAAATGTCTCTCCCTATCCCAGCAACCACTATCTGCCTATAAATCCTCAGGGATGGGCCTGGTGATGTGAGTCTCACCCCCTCCATGATAGAATGCTGTTGGGCCCAATCTTGTACTGGTAAGGTAATCACAGATGTTGTGTGATGACCATCTCATGGCCAAAGACAGAATTCCAAAGCGCTCCACCCCTTCCTCTGGCTCTTCCCTTCTTTCTGTCCCCTCCTCCACGATGTTGCCTGACCCTTGGACCGGGAGATGTAGAGGTCTCATGTCAGGCTGAACACTCAAGAGCTACTTAGTCCCAGCACCTTGACCAGCCAAGAGTCTTGGTAGTAACCACTGCCCATCTCCAAAGCTACTTCTTTGACCTAAGAAGACAGTAGTGCTAATCTATGGGCATACACTTGGCTATTTACAAGATAATTTGACATGTGTGTTTTGAAGGAGGCTGTCTTTTTACAGTACCCCCTGAGAGCCATCCCCTCCTTGGTGGTGAGCGATTGTGTGTGTTGGTTGTGCTGGTTTGTAGCTTACTCAGATTTCTGTTGGGTAGTGAGGTGGAAGTCTTTGCTTGGGGCTTGGATGGACTATTCTGATTCTTTGCATCATTCTGCTCTCCAGAGCCAAGAGCTGGCCCCGTGGGCACAGAGAGAAAGTGCCTTGCTACCCTGGTCTCCAGGACACTGTTCTTCTCAGCAGAAAGGGGGTAGAGGAAGCTGGGCCTCACGGTGCCGCCTCCTTGTTCTGGGTGTTGGCTGTGTCTTGGACTCTGTGACCTCGGATAAACTTCTTGTCTGCTCTGAGGCTGAGTTTTTCACATCTGCAAAGGAGTGTCATAATGGCCCCGTCATAGAGCTGCTGAGAGCTCGAACGGGATGGTTTAACCGGAGTCACCCCCAGAGACCCCACTAACAGCTGTCAGTAATAAAAGTATCTAGAGTGTTCTGTCAGACTCTGGTGGTGTCTTCACATGCCGCTTCGTGGTTTTATATGGCAGAGACTCATTCTTACACTCTGGAGGGTAGTTGACTGGCCCTGGGGGGCTGGCAGGCCTGTGCTTCCTTGAAGGCCTGGGGAAGCTCTACTCTTGCTTCTTGCTCATCTGTGGTGATGACTAGCAGTATTCGTTTTTGTCACCAGATCATCCTTTTCCTTCTGTGTGAGGCCTTTGCCCAAATTTCCCTCTTCTTCCCTTTGATGCTGGAGATTGAATCCAGGGCTCGGCATGCCTCAGGCAGACATTCTGCTCCTGAAATACACCTCAGCCTTTGCTTCTTGGAGGTGCAGTCTCTTGCTGTGTCTTGCTGTGGCTGGTTTTGAATTTACTACCATGGCCCAGGCTGGCCTGAAACTGTTGGTCCTCCTGCTCAGCCCCCTGAGTGCTGGGATGACAGGCATGGGTCACCACGCCTGCCTTCTAGTCTTACAAAGATACTAGGCCCTGGGTCTTGTTCGGCCTACTCCAGGGTGGTCACATCTTAACTTGGCTCTATCTTCAAGAACCCTATTTCTAAAGAAGGTTGCATTCATAGATTCTGGAGGTTAGGACTTATAAGTATCTTTTTTTTTTTTTTTCCCAGGGGGAAAGGGGAGGGGAGGGTACTACAACCTCTAGCATTCTCCGTTTATACTTTGTCTCCAGGGCCACAAAAGTCAAGGCTGGAGGAGCCATCGTCATTCTGAATCCGTGTTGTTCAGGGTTTTGATGCTCTGGGGACTTTCAGTTGCTAGGGCAGGCTCCCACTGCCTTCATGATGTGGGTCCTGAGACTCAGAGAGATAGAACAACTGCATCGAAATTACATAGTGAGACAGTGGGGGGTGGGCCTGGATTCTGGGTCCCTACATCCTAGAGCCCTCTCTATCCTGCTGAACCTTTATTTTTTTTCCTGTGTTGACGTGTGTGTGTGTGTGTGTGTGTGTGTGTGTGTGTGTGTGTGTGTGACATCCACAGTCCTTTTCTACTTTTGGAGCGAAGACCTTCTGGATGTGAGTAGCAGTGACCATCAGCGGAGAGGACTTTGGAGTTTGGCTTCTAACTTCCCCTTTTTCTAACAGTTAAGGAAGAGTCCTGACTTCGGGTCCGGAGAATTGACATAGGGGCATAGCACTTACCTAGCATGTGTGAAACCCTGAGTTCAATTCCTAGTACTGGGGAAAAAAAAAGTAACATGATTTGGAGTTAGACTACTCAGGTTCAAATCCCGGCTTGACCAGTGTGACCTAGGGTGAGTCACTAACTCTGCCTTAGCTCCCCCATGTGTGGTGCACTGAGGGTAATGCAGCCTTACACATGGACACAAGAGACGGAGACCCCACTGTGGTGCCCACTGGGTGCCAGATGTTGACTTAATGAAGGTTCCTACCCATTGCTCCTCTTTGGTTTTCTCTGGTAGCAGGAGTAGGTTCTGGGAAGGAAGATGAGGTGCGGTGCTTTCCACGGGAAGCAAAACTGTGGAAGGTTCTCTGCACAGCCGGTCGAATCAGAGATGGGATCCGCTTCCTATGAACCTGTCTTTTCCTGTCAAACATACAGTGCACCGAAAGATTGAGCCTCAAAGACTGTGTGCGCCCGTGTGCGTTCGTGTGTGCGTGCGTGTGCGTGCCTGTGCGTGCCTGTGTGTTGTGTATACGTATGCATGTGCATAGGCCCACTGGTTGGCTGAGGTCAGTGGAGGGCTGCCTTTGAGATGGGACCCCGCTTCCCACTTCTGTGGAAGCTCAGCACATCCAGCTTTCTGTCGCCCATCACAACCATGTTCCCGGCTGATCTCAGAAGCTGCGGCCTTCCCCAAAGAACATGCGTTGCCAGGCCAGCTCTTGGCCTCCTACAGGCACTTCCTCTGGGTTCCAGCACCCTGCTTATCAGGAGGCCACCAAAGCATCTATTTCTGGCCTGGCTGGAAATAGTGTGGTCCTTAAAGGGTGGAGGGTGGAGTCAGCTTCAGGAACAGAGAAGCAGACAGCGGAGTTGGGGGAGCAGGACTCATCCCTCTGTGCCTTGACAAGCAAATGAGGGTCAGGTGTCTTAGCCAGGCCTGACCTCTAGGCTTAGCTTGAGAGTGCACATCATTGCTTTCCTTCTCAGCTCCCTCCCATGTGTCTGCTAAGGACAAGAAATCTGTTTGGCACTAAAATGTCTTTTCCTCTTTCTGTACATTTCTTCTTCGGAAGGGTGTGTGCTCGTCAGAGGTTGATGCCAGGTGTCTTTGCATATCGCTCTCTACCTTATTTTCTTCTAAAGATTTATTAATATAGTTATCCATTATTTTCCTTTAAGCATTTGTTATTATGCATGGATATGAGTATTTTGCTTGCACGAATTTAAGGGCACTGTGTGCATGCTGTAAGCTATGGAGGCCAGAAGAGGGTATCAGATTCCCTTTGAGTCATGCATAGCGGTAAACCACCATGTGGGGGCTGGGTACCAAACCCAGGTCCTCTGCAAGAGCAACAAGCACTTTTAACCTCTCTGCCATGCCTTCAGTCCACGCACCTTAGCTCTGGAGACCGGGTGTCCTCCTGGATCTGGTGCTCATTGACCTGGTGTGACTGGCTGGCGGGACCCACCTGTCTCTGCCTGCCGGGTGACAGAATTACAGTTACACACCACTGCACCCAGCTTTTACATGGTTGCTGGGAATGGAACTGGGGTCCTGTTGATTGTTCGCTTTTGTAGCCTGTGTAGAAGTTTTGATCTCCAGGGAGGTACCAAATTGTGTGTCAGCATAAGGAACCTTTTGCCCTAGCCATTCACGCTGCCCTCAGTTTTTGAGATTCTAGCTGATTCTTTTGAAAGACCCTTTCTGATGTGTGTGGACAGCACACTTGAGAGTATAAACACTGCATGCCTGTGTCTGTATCCTAGCGTGGCTCTAGACTGCTCTCTGAGCGCCCTAACCCAGCCCTCTCTCCAGCCGACTGTGCTCTGACCTCCATTTCCATTCGTAGGTCTCAAGCAGTGGCTTCAGCTTCATCCTCTGGGTGGCTCGTTTCTCCCTACTCTCTATAACTCAGCAGCAAGCTGATGGTTTCTAGGCAGAATTTAACAGTCTCGGCTCGTTTCCACCGAAGCCATGACTATTTGCTAATTCCTTATGCAGGCATTGGCCACACGGCCTTGCGCATGCTGACTACATGCGCACTCTGCCAGCTGAGTACATCCCCAGTCCAGAAACGGGGAGTGACCGACCCCTACCGAGGTGTGTCAGGATCGCAGGCCCCTGGACTTGGTGGGTCGCCTGGAGAGTGGGCTTGGAATTGTGTCCTGCTCCCTGGTCACTTGCCCACTCTGTGTCTAGCACATCAGGGTGCTCTCAGGCCACCTGTAGCCAGCCCTCCCCCAGTGCAGGAAGCAGCACAGGGCAGGGTAGCTGCAGAGGTATCGGCAGAGCCAGAGAAGGACAGGGAGGCTCACGTGTGTACTCACGCATGTGGGGGTCAGAGGGCAGCCTTGGGTATTCAGTGAGTCTCAGGGATTCTCCGTCTCCTCAGTGCTGGGATTATAAGCGTGCATCACCCACCCTCAAGTTTTTCTTTCCATGGGTTCTAGGGGATTGAACTCGAGTCCTCATACTTGCATGTCAAGCTTAGCTATACCCCCGGCTCCCACGTAATTTCTAACATCCAAGACTTTGTTCAGAAGGCTGGGCCTGGCTGGCTCTGCATTTTACACATGGAACAGTGGCGGCTAAACCAGAAGGAAGCGACCCACCCTGGCTCACCCAGCCAGGAGAGAAAGAGTCGGTCTCCTAGATGCTTCTAAATCTCTGGGCTGTGCAGGCTGCTGTGGACTAGGCTGATCTCCAGGGTCAGATGCAGCTCCAGGTGAAACAGCCTGGTACCTTTGGTTTCTTTAAGCAGGGTCCCTGGCTGAGCCGCCTTAGCCCTGGGGTCCCCTTACATAAAGTGAAACCAGCACAAGGAGAGTTGGGATGGAATGCTGTCCCCAGTAGCTGAAGTCATCTTGACAGAGACCGCCTAGGGCCACACCTTGTTTCCTGTGGCTCAGATAGCAGTGGAACAAGGTCAGGGCCAGGTCCCCAAGCCCACATAACGGTGGGAAACAGAGCTGAGAGTTTGAACCTGGGTCTTTGGCCACCAGCATTTCCTCATGGGCTTTGTTCTCTCTTCCCTCCCTGAGCCCATCTTCAAGATTTGGGCCAGGCAAACACATGCCCACCCAGAGCAGGCTTCTCCCCTGTAGGTACTGCTCCCTACCGGCCTCTCGTTTTCCTGGACATGTGTGTAGATTTATATGTGTTGGTGAGATAGTTTGGGCATGTTCTCCGTTTCTAGACTCAGCACTCCAGGGACAGAGCCTTGTTTGTTGCTTCATCCTGACACCCCTGTGCTGGCTCATTGTGGTGCTAGAACTAGGGTGTGTGAATGACCAGTTCACAAGGAGGTGGGAACTCCACGTGTGTGCAGCTGTCCAGCCTTCTGGCTGTCTGCCCCCTTGGCTATGTCTTGAGGCTATGTGCAGATACTGTTTGTTGGCAGACAGTGCCACTTAAGGTCAGATATAGGGGGAGAGGGCCATGCTCTAGGTGTGAAGGGTAGGGGGATGCCCCAAGGGGACCCCAGGGAGGCTGGGGATCAGCCAGTGTGGGAGGCACAAGGAGGCAGGAATGTTTTTCTGTCTTGTTCTGCTTTTGAGGCAGGGTCTCAGGTAGCCCGGGCTGGCTTTGATCCTCTTTTGTCTCAGCCTCCTGAGCACTGGGATAGCAGGTATGAGCCACCCTGCCTGGTGAGGAGGCTGAAGTATCAAGACCGATGTCACATCCCAGGCCGGGCAACCAGGGGTGTTCGATATGTGGTAAGGGACTGAGAAAATGAGGGGTGATGACACCCCACAAAGGTGGGGAGGTCAGGAAGTGGGAGCATGGCTAACTCCAGGAACCAGGTTGGGGAGTGTATCTGGACTGGGGGGAAGACCCAAGACGTTGCCAGGAAGGGGCGGGACATGCGAAGACCAGGCCTTGTTTGTGGCTGTTATCTTAGTTCTTCAAGCAGGAAGCCCAGCCCCGGAGCCCCACCACATAAGAACACATGGTCGGAGCTCCACTACCCTTAGCTAGCTTTGCAAAGACGTGCGGTTATTTTACTAACTGTGTGCCCTAGGCAGAAATCCCCACCAGCACAGACAATGACCCCTGACCATTCTGCCCCATCTCCTTCCTATTAGCGGTATCTGTTGTCAGAAAACTGGGGATGGAGGTGGGGCGGGGCATCTGCTATGTCTTCTTGTGTGATTGCAGACACATGCACGCTGTTGCTCCTTGGCTGAACTGAGTATATTTCTTGGTGTGTGTGTGTGTGTGTGTGTGTGTGTGTGTGTGTGTGTTTGAGATGTGTGTCTATGCATCTCTGTGTGCATGCCTGTGGGAAGCCAGAGTTCAACATTTGTCTCTATTTGCTCTCCATCTTATTTTCTTTGAGGCAGAGTCTCTCAGTAAACCTGGAGCCTCCCGGGTTGGCTGGTCCATCAGCTCCGGGGACCCGCCTGTGTCTATCCCCCAGTGCCAGCCTTACAGATGCATGTGGCCACACCCAGCTTTTCTCTGGGTGCTGGGCGTCCCCTGTTTGCATGGCAAGCACATTACCCGTGGAGCCATCCCTGAATTTGATACATTTCCGAGAACACAAAGGACAACAACTTTGTGGGACTAGCAACATGTTCACAATACAAAGGCTGTCACTTAGTCTGAGCAGTCCCAACCAGTCCCCTCAGTAGAGCAGAAAATTTTAGATACTCCATTCCCCCCAACAAGTAAACTGAATCTAAGCAGAGACTACCTTTTTTTTTTTTTTTTATGGTGTGGTGACTTTAGTCCGGGCATGTGCTATGATTTGGATGGGACTCACGTATTCAAGCCTCGGTTCCCAGCTGGTGGCATTCTTTTGGGAGGTTCTAGAACGTTGAGGGGGTAGGAAGTAGCTGGAATGGTCCTGGGCGTACTCCTGGGAATTGCATCTTGCCTGGGGTTTTTGTCTATCACCCTCTCCCCTCCCCTGGCCGAACTCTGCTCTGACATGCGGTATCCATCGTGAGGGAGTCAAACCTGAAACTGGGAGCCAGAATGAAACATTCTTTCCCGGGGTTTTAATGTGATGTGTTTAATCACAGCTGCAACCCGTCCAATAGAGCATGTGCAAACGCAATGTAGGAAGGCTGGGGAGATGGCTCATCCGGGAAGTGCTTGCTACGTAAGCGGGCACTCCTGAGTATGTGCTCCCTAGTGCTCGCCTAGAATCTGAGCATGCGCACCTGAGTGTATTTCAGGTCTCACTTAGAATCCGAGCATGCGCACCTGCGTGAGTATCCCCAGTGCTCAGGTAGAATCTGAGCGCTGGGATGTATGTCTGTACCCACAGCGCCGGAAGGGCAGAGGCAGACCGATCCCTGGGGCTCACGGGCTCGCCAGTCTGGCTGAATCAATCGGTTAGTTTTCTGGGGAGGCTGCTGAGTGGTTAATTAAGCGCACTGGCTGCTCTCGAAGAGGACCCAAGTTGGGTTCCCAGCAACCACACGGCTGCTCCCAACCACCTGTAACTCCAATCTCAGGGGATCCCCCGCCCTCTTCTGGCCAACATGAGCACTGCATGCATGTAGTGAACAGGCATACATGTAAAATAAAAATAAATTTCAAAAATAAAGGGAGGGCTGGAGAGGCGGCCCAGAGGGTAGAGGGTTTGCCGCTAAGCCTGACAACCTGAATTGCACTCTCCCACTTCATGTGTACATGTGATCATATACCTATTCATCACATACATATTCATATAACACACACACACACACACACACACACACACACACACACACACAGTAGTGGTCCTGAGTTATCATTTCCTGTGCTTTGTCTACCTTGTGTTGTCGTGGAAACAGTAATGAACTCATCTGTTAAAACGTTAACTGAACCTCAGCCCCAGTAGTCTAGCATCAGGCTGGGACACGGGGTCTGACCCATGGTGGCCTTCAATGTGCAGAGCAGTGGCTGTGCGCCTCTCTTGCTGCTGACTGAGGCAAGCCCTCCCTGTTTGTGTCGGTGCCTGTACTTGAACCCCCTACAGAAGGTCTGAGGTCCAGATGGTGCATTTTTGGGTAGACGTAGCGTGGCTCTCCGGGTAGTGAGAACTGAGTGTGTCAGTCTGGAAGTCAAGAGGACAGCTTGCAGGGGTCTGTTCTCTCCCACCATTGCGTAGGTTCTGGGCACTGAACTCAGGTCATTAATCTTTACCCACTGAGTCATCTTGCTGGCCCTATCCTGTGTTACCTTTCTATTCTTTTTATGACTCCTGTCTATTGTTCAATCATGTTAATAATTTAAAAATAAATAGGTAATAATATATAGAAATTCCTACACTTAGTATAAACTTATTATGTGCTATTAGGTATATACATAGATGTAATCTCAGTGTGTGGGAGGTGAGGTAAGAGGTTAGTGAGCTTGAGGCCAGTCTGGGTTACACATTGAGATTGTATCTGAACTCCCCTAACCATCCTTCTGAACACAACTGGGTGCTGTCACAGTCGTCACAGACACAGTCACCCCCTCTCTGCTAAAGTTCTCAGTAATGTTATGGCTCCTGTATCTGGGGAAACAGAGGCAGGCAAAGTGAAATCGCTGCCCAAGGCCACTGTCTGATGGGGAGGTTGTAGGACAAACCCAGGCTGGCTGGCTGGCCAGCTCAGAGTCCCTCAGCTTGAATCCCAGCCACATCATCATGTCTTGTGAGTTGGATGGCCTCGGGAATGTGGAGTATGTCTCCCCAAACCTAGGCTCTTGTCCCAGCCTTGGGTCAGAAGCGCACCTGTGTTACTCCGTGCCTGAGGTGGCAGAACCATCATGCTGTGAGAAGATCATAGCAAGGTCATGCCAGAGGCCATGATTCCGCTTACATGAAATGTCCAGAATTGTTGACTCTGTAGAGCTCAAATGGAGATTTGTGGGTGCTACCAGTACAGCATGGAGATGAAAGAGGATTGGAGGGTGGTGACAGTGGAAGGGTCCAAGTTTCTCTTTGTGTCGCAAAATGTGACTGTGTGGATAGCCTTGCAGATCTGTGAGGGCTCTGTAACTCAGTGCACTGGTCACTTGAAGTGGGAGGCCTTTTTTGGTATGTGTGCTATAAAAATTCCCTTTCTTTCTCTTATTCTTTTTTGTTTTGTTTTGTTTTGAGATAGGGTTTCTCTGTGTAGCCCTGGCTGTCCAGGAACTTACTCTGTAGACCAGGCTGGCCTCAAACTCCCAGAGATCTGCCTGCCTCTGCCTCCCAAGAGCTGGGATTAAAGTTGTGTGCCACCACTGCCTAGCTTGTCCTATTCTTTCTCCTCCTCTTCCTCCTTCTTTGCCTTCCACCACCACCTTCTCTTCTAAAGGAAGCAAGCAACTCCCATGGGCATCAGCTGGGTGTCCTGTGATTCTGTTTATTTCTGACAGTTCTTGGCAGACAGTGTGTGAGACCTCACAGGCTGGGGTATACCACCCCATTGGAGCCTTCTCTACTTTACCGGTCCAGATTGAGTCCTTTGCTTCTCACTGATCAACTACAGAGCCTCACAGCTACCTCCTTGGGTTTGATGACTTTGCCAGTGTGGCTCATGGAACTCAGAGAAACCATTGTCTTCCTGGTTTACTGTAAAGACTGTCACAGAGGAGGCAGGTAGATGGCTGGATAGCAGAGATGCACGGGGCAGGATATGTGTGGAGAGCCCTGTCTCAAGCCCATCCTGCTTAGCTTGGCCTGCTCACACTCTCCAGTGACCCTTGTGTGTTTAACAACCAGGAAGAGTTCTGAGTTTTTGTCTTGTTGGGCTCATCTGGAAACTTCATTACGGAAGCGCAGTGCATTAAGTCATTGCTAACTGGTGATAGATAACTCTATCTTCAGTTTTGTCCTGCTCCCTGAGGGTTGAGGGCAGGGCTGAAAGTTTACACCCTGAAGTCACCTGGTACTCTGGCAACCAGCTCCCATCCTGAGACTCTCTCATGAATTTTAAGAATTGTGTCCCGGGATGTGGGGTCAGATACCAAATATGTACACCTTTTATCAGTGTATCAATGTCTGTTTATCTATGACCCACTTAGTTCACTTAGTGTTGCTTATATGTAACCACTTGAGATGGGATACCCTTGGGGGCTCTTCCCTAGAGAAGACTGATTCTCCTCAGCAGCCATCGATTGCCGGTAGCTTTTCATCTAGGGGTGGGGTCTTGTGATGTTCCTGCGTCCACACTGGTTTTTCAGCTAGTGATGCCGTTATTGCACGTCTGGTTTAGGTGAACATGTTGCTGGGATTTCACGGATGCAGCTTCCTGGTCCTGCTGAAAAGATGCTGTGTTGCAGCGAGCATCCTAGTCGACTGGTTCTTACAGCCTTTGGACCCGAAAGTAGCCATTCACTGGCCTCGCCTTTTCTTGCTTCAGTCTAGGCAGATGGCATTTAGGGCTGTTGGGGCTCCAGGGAAAAGAAGATCATAATCAGAATTGGTCAGTGGCATGGGAGCTCTCAGTATCACCCAGAGAGGTCGCCAGTGAGCATCATCTCCTGCTGTCTTGTTCCTAAATGTCAGTTCCATTGGCTAAGCTCGAAGCTCCAGTTTAATGTGTCTGTCTTGTGAAGGGGCTGAGGGTTGAAGCGGGGATTCCCTAAAGCCTGGGTGCCAACCAGCTTTCCATGAGTGTGACAGCACGCCCGAGGCAGCTGGCTAATGAAGGAAAGGTGTTTTGGTTTTGATCCTTGGTTTGGGAGGTTTCAGCCCATGTCCGCTTGGCCCCGTTGTCTCTGGGCTGTGGTGAGGCATAGATGCTCAGCTCATGGTGGTCAGGAAGGAGAGAGTGGGTGTCGGGAGGGGAAGAGGGTGGAGGCGTGACTTACTTCTTCCAGCTAGGCCCCACCTCCTACCTAGCACCCCGGACAGCACATCAGGTTCTAAACCTGTCCATAGACTAGTTCGCCCCCGAGGTCAGGCCTCTGATCCAGAGCTGTCCTAACAGCCCCACTTCTGAGTGTTGGGGGTACCTTTAATGTCACACCTTAGCACCCTTCCTCCTTCTGGGCTGATCGGAGGTGACAGATGCCTGGTGGCCTTTGGTTTCCTTCCCACACTCAGGAGGAGTGGGCCCTGAGCTCCGGTGTGGCTCCTGTGCAGAGACGGGCACAGCTGTCTTCTAGGCCAGGGGTGTTGGGGTGCCTGAGCTGCAGGGCGCGCCTGCACCCTCTTCCACGGAGAACTGGGGATTCTGATGGGTTTCTGTTTGCTTCCTCTCAGTGGACATCATGGAAATAAAGGAAATCCGTCCAGGGAAGAACTCCAAGGACTTTGAGCGAGCCAAGGCTGTCCGCCACAAGGGAGATTGCTGCTTCACCATCTTCTACGGCACCCAGTTCGTCCTCAGCACACTCAGTTTGGCAAGTGGGTGCACATTTGTTTGTACGGTTCCCTCCCCAAGCCGCCTTTTCCTCCTGAGACTGCTCTCCAGGAGAGGCTGCTCAGGCCTGTGCTCCCACTAATGCCTGCCTTCTGGGCATCCTCCCCTTGAATCTCAGCCCCCTGCTTTCTGGCTTGTGTCTTTAGGCACGATGTTTAATGTTTCTGAGCAGCAGCAGCTTGTTTGGCTGTGAACTGGGGAGAATGATGTAGACTCTTCCTTGCGGCACTGTGAGAAGTATGTTATGTGTCTGCCTGGCTTAAGTTGAGAGTTGAGTGAAGGTGGTTAGTGTGGTCAGGCTAGGCTCCGCTGGACAAAAATGTCACTTATTTTTCTGTAGCAGTTGCTGCACAGCAAACACTGATTGGAATGGACTGTCCTGAGACCTTGGGTGCAGACAGCTGTAGTGACAATTCTGGACTTTTGTGTGTTTTTTTGTTTTTTAAACACAGAAATAATATAAGAATATGTTTTTGGCTTAATCCCAGGTATGGGGATATGGAGCTGCTTCAGACTTTGCAGTAGCTGGCTATGATTTGCCTCATGTTCTAGCAGAGGCATAGTTTTGCCAGATGTGGATAATTTTTGCAATTGTCTGACATTTGGAATTCTGGGAACTTTTCAGAATGTTAGGAACCTGAGAGGAGGGGTTGGTGGTTATTGGTTGTTCCAGGGTTTGGTTGTGGTTTGTTAGTGGTGCTCAAGGAAGAATCAAGAAGAAAAATTCGATTAAAGGATATTCATCTCTCTCTCACCATCCTTCTTTCTCTCCTTCCTAGTGATAGGGGGTAAATTTGGGGGGAATAAAGGATGGGAAAAAGAAGAATCTGCAAAGTAGCAAAGCCCAGCTACAAACAAAGAAGAAACAAAAAGAAAGAAAATAGTTTCAAGGATGTTTATCTCTCTTCGCCTCTATCCTTTCCCTCCTATTTAGTATTGGGGGTGAAACTGGTGGAATAAAAAGTGGTGAAAGAAAGAACCTACAAAGTGAAAAAAGACTGACTACACAGAGCAAACACATATATGCAGGTGCACACATGTACACAGCATACATGGATGCATGCGCACAGTTCACACGTTATACAGCACACATATGCATGAACACAGCACACACACATTCATGCATATACATGCATGCGCACAACACAAACATGTATGCACACAGTACACATATGTGTGGATGCGCACAGCAGTATATGCATACACAAATGGACACAACACATGGATGGATGAACACCGCGCACACACACACGTATACAACACAGACTCATGAACACAGTAAAAAATGTACATAACAGACTCACAGCACATACACATGCACACACAACACACATATTCATGTACACACCACACACGCACAAGCACACACACGAACCCATGTAGCAATAAACACACGTACATGCATGTATATGCCATAACTGTCTCTGTACGGCACACACATGGATGTGTGCACATAACACATATGGATGTACACACATAGTATACAGATGCATTTATGTAGTGCACATACATGCACACACCACACAACGCACATACTACACACATGCAGGTACACATGACACAGCACACACACAATACATATGAACCTGTATATATACCCACGGGTGAGAACATATAGAATCACATGTCTGGAGACGGGATTTCTGGCCATCCTAGTGGTGTGTCCATGAAAAAGCTGAAGAGCAAGCTGGGGCTATCGCTCAGTAGTAAGGCTACAGTTCACAAGGTCCCAGGTTCCAGCCTCTAGCAGGAAAAAAGAGTTGCCCAGAAGTTCACAGCCCCTCTCCCCAATTCCGTCTACAGCTGACTCCAAGGAGGACGCAGCGAAGTGGCTCTCTGGCCTGAAGATCCTGCACCAGGAAGCGATGAGTGCGTCCACACCCACCATGATTGAGAGGTATACATCTTCACTGTTCTCCTCCTCCTTCGTTCTGGGGCCTTTGGGAACATAGACCAAAGGGGGAAGATGGTTCATTGAGTCCCCAAGGTCATCAGGGGCCTGTGTGGTGAATCAGCAGCACCTGATGCTAGCCGAGAACTCTCCAGCGTTCCAGATGAGAGCTCTCTCCCTAGTGTTTTGCCTTGGCCTTTGGCGTGAGCAGGTTACTGCAGATGAGGTGGAAACACCCGTTTGTGTGTGTGTGCACGTGTGTATGAATCTTTCTTTGTATATCTGCATGCATATCTGTTCATGTACGTGCTTCTATATGCCAAATATGTGCATATATGTTTGTTTGTATTTGCATATGTGCACATGCGTTCATGTTAGTATATCTGTGTGTATGTTCACATTGTATATGTGTATACATGTACATATGTACGTGTCTCTGTGCTGTGTGTTCAGCACACATGTGGGTAGCCATCTGTGTGTGGGTCTGTGCATGCATGTGTGAAGTATAGTTCTTTGTCCTGAAAGGATCTAATGATGGATTAAAGCAGGCTGAAGCTGAGTCTTGAGGTGGTCACCCATGATGGCGGGTGAGGGCCTTCCGAGAGCTGTGTTTCAGTGCGATATGTGTGCATAGGATTCAGGGCTGGGTCTCTTCCTCCCATGGACCAAAACCTTCCTTCATGTGCCACTTTTCTTTTCAGCTGCTCGGGAATTATGGCAGGGAACTGTCCTTTATGCAGATCCCACGTTATCTCACGGAGGAGCCCTCTGGGCTCAGACAGGGGTCTTCAGCCACAGGGGAGGCTGGTTCCCAAGCTGTCTTGTCGAGGAGATTGGGGCCCTCTTCTTATTTTGGTGACTCTGTCCTCATTCCCTAGAGCTCTTTGAACTTGCAGTGTTTTCTGACTTTGTTCTCTTTTTGGCCTCAAATCTCTTCGCAGTTGGCTGAGGAAGCAGATTTACTCAGTAGATCAAACCCGAAGAAACAGGTAAGGACCGTTGACAGTTTGGCAGTTTTCTTTGAACTCTGACACTTGCTGGTTTAAGCATTTGGGGAGCAGGATGGTACAAGTCCTGTGGTAGAAAGGGTTCTGGGGTCGATGGTGACTGAATCCTCGGCATGATGGAGCTTCTGATGGAGAGCTCCAGTCTAGCTGCAGAGGTGACATTTGCCGTGTGTGCTGGGGGCCTCGTCACAAAGGATGGAACACCTTCCATGTCCTGGGAGCCCGGCAGGAAACATGGTGACCACGTTGCCTGCAGTGTATGATGGGAGAGACTGGTCCTAAGGGAGCATGCTTTGTTCAGCAACAGTGGTGTGACTCTGGGCAAGGATCAGGGGAAATCACCCCCACCCCCTCAAGCCCCTAGTTTCCGTACTTGGGATTGAACCTAAGGTCTCCTGCATGCTAGGCAGTTTCTCTATCACTGAGCCATGACCTCCTTGATGGATTCTAGGCAAGTGCTCTAATTGCTCTAGCTTTCTTTTTCTTTTGAGACAAAATCTCACTGCAATGTCCAGGCTGGCCTCCAACCCTCTCTGTAACCCTGGCTGGCTTTGATCTCACAACCTTCCTGCCTCGGTTCCCTGAGTTGCTGGGATGAGCATCTTACACTTCCAGGCCTGGATTTTTGTTGTTTTTTCAAAACAGATATTCAGCTTGGATTTTTTCATAGGCAAAGCAGTGCTAAACTAGGAACTATTTCCCTATTGGTGGACATACAGTGTTCTGACTTGATGTTAATTTTGTGAAAGATACTGCTAGGAAAACCTCAGCGTGCCTCTGCATGAACTTGGGCACATTGCATGTTGGGGTATGATGCCAGCTGCCCAGTGCAGGGTAGATTTCCAGCTTTGGTCCTGAGCGCCGACCTGCCCCATTCCCTCTGCTACATTGGTCTTTGTCCTTTGTTAGTTTAAAGGATGAATGGACACAGCAAACTTTGTTTAAACATGTGTTTCCTTCTGGGTTGGTAAGCGACCATCCTTTGGTTTATTTCCTTGTTCTGATTAATAATGAAGTGATAAAAGCCACCCTAGGGCTGGAGAGATGGCTCAGCAGGTAATCTTTGCTTTTGCAGAGGACCTGAGTTTGATTCTCAGCACTCATGGCTCGTGACCATTCATAACTCTAGGTTTAAGGGACCCAATGCCCTCTTCTGACCACCACAGGCACGAAGCACATATGTAGTACTCATACATGCACGTAGGCAAAACATTCATACACATAAAATAAATCTATAAATAAGGTCCCCCTAATCAGTTAATCAAACAAATAAGCAAAATAAAATAAAACAAACAAACAAACAACCTCCCCCCCAAAAAAACCCCACTCTTTTTTGTTTGTGGAGAATTTAGCAGGCAGTGTTAACTTTTTATAATCCTTGTCTCATTTTTGTCTCACATTTGACCTTTTGTTAAAAAAAAAGTTTATTTTGAGACTGGAATACGGTGTATCTGGTAGAGTGCTTGCCTAGCATGCATGCAGCCATGGCTTCCATCCCAGTACTGGTGGAGCTGCAGAATGTCTGTCACTCTATCATTCAGGAGGCTGATGAAGGAAGGTCAGAAGTTCATGGCCATCATCTGCGGCAGAGAGAGAGTTCAAAGCCAGCTTGGGCCATGTGAGGCCCTACCACAACCAACCAACCAACCAACCAACCAACCAACCAGTTAACTAAATTATTTTCCTCCCTTTTATTTTTAGTTTTCACATTTGAGGCAGAACTAGACGGCACCAGCTCTCCTGTTCTGTCCTTGTGTCATGAAGGTGACTTGGTGTCGGGTTTTTCCATCTGTCTCCTGTTCATTTCTGTCCTTGTGTAGTGTGCCTAGCTGGGTCGTGTATGACCTCTAGCCATGATGACCATGCTATTCCTCCTATGCCTTTTCCTCCCATCCATCGTCTCATGTCTGCCTGTACCTGGCTTCCCTCTGGGGTTACCAGGATGGAGGAGCTGGTGGGCTGTTGTGAGTTTTACATACTAATGTCTTTGGGTGTGGTCTTCTCTGAGATTGTGCTCATTGTGAGAACTGGCTCAGGGTGACAGAGGTGACAGTCTGCTTGCCACTGTCCCCATAGTGGTAGAGTTGTCTCCTTCTGTCTTTTATATGGAGCAGAGATGGACGCCTGCCCCTTGCTGGAGATGGATTCTTCAAATCCTGCTTAGAAACCCATTTCCCAACCAGCCAAGAGGGAGCCTGTATCTGGCGGTGGTCCCTGGCTGTCTCTCCATCGCCTCCTCTTCCAGCTTCCTCCCAGCAGGCCCTGCTGCTTGTTAACACCAAGAATTGGAAAATCCCACCTTCTCCAGGAGGCTCCAGGAATATTTCAAAAGGAACTTTGACCAAAGCGCTCCAGACAGAGCAGAAAGGGCAGCCCGGCCCGTTTCCCTCCCTTTCCTGTCGCCCACAGCGGCTGACTAAGCCTGTTTCCCAGAGGAAAACCCAGGCGCTGCCAAGGGCAAGAATGGACTGGCCTAGCTCAGGCGGAGCCTGAACCCCAGGTGTTTTCCTTGGCTCAAGCCCTGTCCAGCTTCTCTACTTCTCCTGGGGCAAGTTGGTAGCAGCTGCCTTTTGTGGTAGAATTGCTTGGCAATAGCCATCATACTAGGCCCATACCTACCTAATGTTCCCAGCCAACTATGGAGCGAGGCACCCATCTTACGTGTGAAGAAGACACTAAGGCCCAGAGAAGTCATTTGCTTAAAACAGCCCAGCGTTTTGGGGATGACACCACAGTTTGTAGTAGGCCTGCTACCTCTCTCAGCTTTTTTTTTTTTAATTTTTTTTTTTTTAGTGTAGACGTCTTTCCTTACCCTAGTCAAAACGCTGTAATAATAATGATAATAATAATAGTAATAAAAGGAAGTTAAGATGATGGTAAGACATACAGCATCACACTTCTCTTTGAAGTGAGTTTTAAGTGCACAGTGCTGTGGGCTCATGTTCCATCTCCTGAGCTGACAGTGAGTTCCATCTCACTGACAGGGTCCTCATTAAACTCTGACTCTGTGGCCTCTCCCTCCCAGGGTCCTGGGAGCCACTGCTCTGTATGATTTGGTCACCTTTGGTGCCCTGTAAATGGAACCATCCTTCATTACATCTTACACTCTTGCTGACTTCACTTGGAGTAAGGCCTTCAACAGGTTTACCTCCACTGTGGGCAAGCACCCTACCTTGGAGCTATCCCCCTCTGTCTGCAGCCTACTTTTTACGTGTGTGTGTGTGTGTGTGTGTGTGAGAGAGAGAGAGAGAGAGAGAGAGAGAGAGAGAGAGAGAGAGAGGGAGAAGGTCTGACATGGTCATCCAGGCAAGCAAGCCTGAACTTGTGATCCCCCTGCCTCTGTCTCTGGAGTAGCAGAGCCACCTTCTTTTTTTTTTTGAGGCTGAATAATAGTCCAAAGTTTGTTCTCTCTTGAGCTTCTTCTGCCATAGTGGTGCACGGTACACACATAGGTAGAAACAGCTGCAGAGGACCCTGAGCAGCGGGGACTGGCTAGCATCCTGAGGAACTCTTGTGCTCTTTCTCATAATGGTGATGTCCTCACACAGCCCCCCAGCAGCACAGAGATGGCCTGTTTCTTCTTCATCCTTACCAACACTCTCTTTCCCTCCATCCTTGCCCTCTGGGTTATGCCACTGAATTTGCATACTCAGAACAGACTTCCCTCTCTGGCTCTACAGGGACCCAGGGAAGACCGTTGAGTGTGCAGGGAGGTGGGAGAGGAGGCACTGCAGTGGGGGAGACAGGGGAGAGATCACTTAGGTCCTGGATGCAAATAGGTTTCGTGTGGTTACTAGCTGAGGCCACACCTGTGCAGATTCCGTTGCACTGGCCATCATTTTGTGTATGGGATTTAAAAAAAAAAAAGAGGTTTATTATTTTACATGTATGAGTACTTCGTTTGCATGTATGTGTGCACACTCCACGCATTTCTGGTACCCAAGGAGGCCAGGTAGGATCTCCTGGAACTGGAGTTATAGATGGCGGTGAGCTGCTATGTGGGAGCTCAGGACCTCTTGAAGAGCTGCCAATGTAACCTCTCCAGTTCCAGCTCCCCCTTTTGAGACAGGGTTTCACTGTGTGACCCAGGGTTGAGAAGCAAGTCCTCAGGGGAGAGGAATTGTCAGTCTCTTGAGGGCATGATAAACTAGCTCTCTGCCTCCTCCTCTTAGTTTCAGATAGGGGGAAGGGAATCCAGAACCGAAAAGTTTGCATTTTAAGTAATCCGTGGGAAGTGGCTTCAGGTCCCCAAAACAGTTTCAAGGAGCAGAGCCCTTTTTTCCATTGTAAGGTTTTGGCATCTTTGTAAAAAATCAGATGTCCATAGGTGTATGGGTTTATTTCTAGGTCTTCTGTTCGGTTCCATTGATCCACCAGTCTGTTTCTATGATAGCACCATGCAGTTTTTATTACTGTTGCTCTATAGTACAGCTTCAGATCAGGGATGGAGATGTCTCCAGGAGATCTTTTATTGTACAGGATTGTTTTATCGATTCTGGGTTTTTTGTTTTTCCATATGAAGTTGAGAGTTTTTCTTTCAAGGTCTGTAAAGAATTGTATTGGTAGTTTGATGGGAATTGCATTGAATCTGTAGATTGCTTTTGGCAAGATGGCCATTTTCACGATGTTAATCCTGCCGAGCCATGAGCATGGGAGATCTTTCCATCTTTCCATCTTTTGATATCTTCTTCTATTTCTTTCTTCAGAGACTTGAAGTTTTTTTTTTTTTTTTTTTTCTCATACAAGTCTTTGGCTTGGTTAGAGTTACACCAAGGTATTTTTTGTCTTTTGTGACTATCATGAAGGGTGTTGTTTTCCTAATTTCTTTCTCAGCCCATCTGTCTTTTGTGTATAGAAGGGCTACTGATTTTTTTGAGTTAATTTTGTATCCAGCCACTTTACTGAAGGTGTTTATCAGCTATAGGATGAAATTTACAGGCAAATGGTGGGAACTAGAAAAGATCATCCTGAGTGAGGTATCCCAGAAGCAGAAAGACACACATGGTATATACTCATTTATAAGTGGATATTAGACATATAATATAGGATAAACATATTAAAATCTGTACACCTAAAGAAGCTAAGCAAGAAGGAGGACCCTGAGTAAGATGCTCAATCCTTATTCATAAAGGCAAATGGAAAAGACATCAGAAGAGGGAGAAAACAGAGAACAGGACAGGAGCCTACCATAGAGGGCCTCTGAAAGACTCTTTCCAGCAGGGTATCAAAGCAGATGCTGATACTCACAGCCAAACTTTGGGCAGAGTGCAGGGAAAATTATGAAAGAAGGGGGAGATAGAAAGACCTGGAGGGGACAAGAGCTCCACAAGGAGAGCAACAGAACCAAAAAATCTGGGCCCAGGGGTCTTTTCCGAGACTGGTACTCTAAACAAGGACCATTCATGGGGATAACCTAGAACCCCTGCACAGCTGTTGCCCGTGGCAGCTCAGTGTCCAAGTGGGTGTCCTAGTAAGGGGAACAGGGGCTGTCTCTGACATGAACTCAATGGCTGGTTCTTTGATCACCTCCCCTGGAGAGGGGGTGCAGCCTTACCAAGCCACAGAGGAAGACAATGCAGCCAGTCCTGATGAGACCTGATAGGCTAGGGTCAGAGGGAAGGGGAGGAAGACCTCTCCTATCAGTGGACTGGGGGAGGGGCATGGGAAGAGAAGAGGGAGGAAAGGTGGGATTGGGAGGGGATGAGGGAGGGAGGGGCTACAGCTGGGATACAAAATGAATAAATTGAAATAAATAAAAAAATACATTATAAAAAACTAAAAAAACAGAAGCAGAGCTTTCATCCATGAGTACATGGGCCATTTAATTAGTGACAGATGCAGTGCGTGGCCCAGCTCCTCCATCACAGCAGCTGTGTGTGGCCAGCTGCTGGTGTGTTAAAGCAGCACAGATATAGAACTATACATCACTCTAGAAAGCTCTGTGAGGTTAGCCAGGTTTGGTGGCACATGCCTGTCATCTTTAGCCTCAGGATGCTGAGGAGTACACGGTGAGAGCCTGTCTCAAAACACCACACACACACACACACACACACACACACACACACACACGCACACGCACACGCGCGCGCGCGCACGTGCGCCCGCACGCGAAAGAAGGGGGGGAGAGAAAGACAGCTGTAATACTGCTTGTATGATATTTGTGGTTAATTGATTATTCTTCCTCAGTTTCCCTATCTGTAAAGAGTCTCCCTCCACCTTGCCTCCAGGATGGATGCTTGCTATATAATATTGATTAAGAATCTGCCATAAGACATTTGCTATAAGGAAGGAAGTTTATTGTGGAAAGGGGAAAGGAGAGGAGAGAGAGGGAGAGAGAGAGAGAGAGAGAGAGAGAGAGAGAGAGAGAGAGAGAGAGAGAGAGACAGAGAGAGAAAAAGGAAAGGGGAGGTGCCCCAGAGAGAGACAGAGAGATAGAGAGAGGGAGAGACGACTAACTACATAGATGAGTAGGGGAGTGAGGGAGTGAGGGAAAGACGACTAACTACATAGATGCTTGGATCTCTGGCCAGAAAGACCTGAATCTCTCACATGTGACCCATTTGGCATCTTCATCTCCCATGTCCTGTCCAGAAGGTCTTTGGGTGCAGCTGTTCTGGGTGGCCTGGGCTGCAGAGAGTCTGGTCATTGCTCAGACAGCAGACCTCTCTGAGCTTCAGTTTCCCCAGTGGAGGAGGAGAGGCCTGAAGGCCTGCCTCATGAGGTTTTTGAAGCCGGGGAATATGTTAGACCTCAGGGAGCAGAGCCCCAACCCCAATCCCAACCCCAATGCCCATTAGCATCAGCTTCATCGTCCCCAACGCTCTTTTTCACTCCTACTCTCTTCTTCACTAGAAGCTCCCAGAAGCTCAGGAACAGCTCCTGGAAATTTCCAACACCAGATGTTCTGGCATGATGATTATTGTGAAATTTGGTTTTAATCTAGGCTGCCACTGTCCACCTACCCCTGCCAATCCGCAAGCCACTGCCTCCACCCACTCTGAACCCTGGGCCAGAGTTTGGTGCTGTGTGTGTTTGTGTGTGTGTAGACAGATGGATGTGAGTACGGCCGGGAAGTGCCACGGCTTGAGTGATACCCAGCTGCCTGGCATAGAGCAGGTACTGCCTGCCTTTCCATCTCTCTTCTCTGGTTCACTTTGCTTGGAAACCACATGAGTTTTGTTTCTGAGACTCTTTGGGCCCCCGATGCTCACAGTGTTCTACCCACATTGGGTCTCCCACAGAACTCGCCTCCAGAGCCATGTCCCATGTGACCCATGTCTGCCACATGGTAGGGACCAGCTTCCATCATCAGGCTGTCCCTGTCCTCTGGCCCCCAAGTGTCTTGTTTCACATGGAAGGGCGTGCCAAGGCGGGTGTTGCCAGAGTTGTATAACCCCTCCCGCTCTGGCCTTTGAGGCTGATGGAACTGAGATCTTTCTCTCTGCAGCATCAGCCTCCGGGAGCTGAAGGCCATCTTGCCCATCGTCAACTTCAAAGTGAGCAATGTCAAGTTCCTCAAGGACAGGGTGGTGGTAAGTACCGCAGCTCAGCTGGGGATTGGGAACGCAGGCTTGCTTGGCACCGCTCTCAGGATCTCTTGCTGGCCAACTTGGGGCTCTGTAGAATGGCGCCCAACAGAGTCGTGTGCTTCCGGAGCGTATCAGTCCTGGCCCAGCCAATGGAGTCCTGTGACTGTTGGAGGCCTTTCTGAGGACGTGCTGAGGATGGAGCCAGTGAAGACTATGTTTCTGGATATCTGTGTAGATCTGTCTCTGCCAGTCTATCATTCATCAGTTCCTGGACCTTCCTGCAGCCTTTTACCTTGGTAACAGGGGCACACAGGTCCTTTGTAAATTGTTTTGGCAGATGGCTTCTAGCGGGTACCAAGAACATCTCCATTGCATTTTTTTGTACATAAGCCCTAGTAGCATATGCATTAGGCTCGACTCTCTTTTTGTCCTCTTTTTCCAACTATTCATTTTTCTGTCATTCTTTCTTTCCCCATCAAGAAAATTGGTTGTGTCTTCTGCACTGGAGCTGTGGGTGGGACAGCCAGGAAAGTCTCTCTGCCCCATGAATGATGGGATGAAGGAAGGCAAGGATGGATGGAGATGATGAAGGTGCCTCTTTCCCACAGAGAAATGTTGCCAGGAAATAAACGCTTAATCCCCAGAGCCCCCATGGGAGGCTCAGCTAGCCATGTTAGTGTCTGCTGTCATTCATGGGGTTCCCCTTGCTGAACAGCTTCGTTCTTTTGAGTACTCCAAGGAGTACATGGGTGCTCCCGGGACAAGGCACCCATGTGGATGCTGACTGTGTCATTGTGGGACCTGCCCATCTACCCTATGGTCTACTCATCACAGCAGAAAGCATGCATGGGAGCTTGAGAGGGAGAGGGAAAGGGAGATAAATGTTTTATTATTAATTCCTCTATGGCTTTCAATCTTGCTTTCTCTGAAACTCAGTTTTAAATTATATGTATGTAGGAGTATGTGCATGTGTGTGTGTGAAGACAGAGGCATTGGATTCCCTGGAAGCGCAGTTACAGGTAGTTGCTTGCCACCTGATGTGGGTGCTGGGAACTGAACTTGGTCCTCTGCAAGAGCAATATATGCTGTTAACCACGGAGCAGTACCCCAAGGCCTGCCAAACAGTTAAAGAGCCAGGCATTTTGATGATACTGTCTTGGTTTCAGAGATATCCTATGTGGGCAGCAATGGTGTTGCCATCTTACAAATGAAGAAACCAAAAGCCTAAAAGGGTCCAGTGAATTGTTCAAAGCTATAAAGCAACTGATTAAGGTGGGCCTCTGGCTTTCGATTGAGTGAATCAGGTTTTTAAAAACATTTTTTTTTTTTTCTGATTGGGTGATGACTCAGTCAGTAAATTGCTTGAGGACCTGAGTTCAATGCTCAGAACCCATGTCAAAAGAGCTGGGTGTTGGGCTGGCGATACAGCTCAGAGGACGGTATGCTTGCCCTGCAGTCTTGTCAGCCTGAGTTCAGCTCCCAGATCCCATGTAAAGGTGGAAGGAGAGAGCTGGCGCTATAAGGCTGTCCTCTGACCCCTACTGCACACTGTGGCATCCCTGTCCACACCGTACATGTGTGTACACAAAGCAGTTAAAAAGAAAACCAAACTGGGCATGGTTGGCATGCTCTTGTCACCCCTGCACTGGAGGGGCAGAAAGAGATGAATGTCTGGGGCCTGCTGGCCAGGAAACCTGTCAGTCTTGGTATGTTTCAACAAGGCTGGTGAGAGAACTTGTTCAAAACAAACAAACAAATGAACAAACAAGCAAACAAACCCAAACCAACCTACTAACCAACCAACCTACCAACCTCAAACAGCCCCCCCCAAAAGCCCCAAAACAAAACAAAAAAACAAAAAAGTGGATGCTGCTTGAGGAATGACATTTGAAGTTTTTCTTTACCCCCCCACGCACACACAGTAACACACAAATCTACAGCCACATACGCAAGTACACACACTTACCCACCACTACACAAAAACACGTACACACGTAATATATATGTGTATCTATGTTGCACATATAAAGCATATTCATCAGGAGTGTGTACTCGATCAGCGGATCTGAATTTGGTAATCGAAAGAAAGCATCTCACATCCAGATAAGGGGAGCTCCTAGAAACGTGGCCAAGACTCTTCCTTCCTGGGGTTCCCTGGGGCTCAAGGGTGGGAACCCTTTGTGTTCCCCCAGGCAGGAGACTGGGGAAATCACTGGTATTTGGGGCTCAGAGGATTGCGGGTTGATGGCAGCCTTTCTCTTTCTGTGGGGAGGGCAGAGGTGTGATGGTGGACACCCAGCTATGTGTACTCACCTTTGCTTTCTGCGCTTACAGGAAATTGGTGCACAGAAGGATGAGCTCAGTTTTGAACAGTTCCATCTCTTCTATAAAAAACTCATGTTTGAACAGCAGAAATCGGTAAGAAGGCTCTCGGCTGTTTTTGTGTTTCTGGATGCAGAGCTGAGACACCCACAAGAAGGGTTTAGCTTTCCACTGAGTCAAGGAGGCACAGATGAGAGTGACAGGGGATGGATGACTTTAGGAGACTGGCAGATAACCTTAACCATGGCGGAGCTGTGGGGCAAGTGTCGGGGGATGGGGCTTGCTGACCTTCCTGGTGGGAATTTAGCCTCCATAAATTTGATCAGAATTCTGAGTGCATGAAAAGAAAACAGTACAATGAACACTGAACGATTAGACCGTTCTGGAAGAGAATCCAGAAACTTATTCATAGTCATCTCTGGGTTTTATGCTTTTCTTTGGTTGTTTTTGAGACAGGATCTCCTGTAGTCCAGGCTGGCCTCAAACTTCCATGCAAAGCTGGCCTTGATCTTCCAATCTTCCTGCCTCCAGCCCATGATTTTTGGGATCATAGAGTGAATTACCACCGGCAGGTTATAGATCAGAATGTGACCAGGATTTTGTACATGCTATGCAAAGCTCATTGCCAATAACATGCTTTCTCCAATGAGGCCACACCTATTCTAAAAAGGTCACACCTCCTAAACTTTACGGTTATTCAACTGGGGACCAAGTGTGCAAATATATAAGCATAAGGGGCCTTTTTATTCAAATCAGCACATTCCACTCCCTGGCCACCCTAGGCATGTAGCCATATCACCATGCAAAATGCATTCAGTACAACTTCAAAAGTCCCTATGGTGTTTCAGTCCCAAGAGTACTTTTAATGTTCAGAGTCTCTTTTGAGACTCCTGGAATTCTCTTAACTGTTACCCCCTGTAAAATCAGATCACATACTTCCAACATACAATGACACAGCACACACACACACACACACACACACACATACACACGTTACCATTCCAAAAGGGAGACAAGGGAATATAGTGAGGAAATACTGGACCAAAGCAAGACTGAAAACTAGTAGGGCAAACTCCAAATTCTGCATCTCCATGTCTGGTGTCAAAGCACTCTTCAGCTCTCCAACTACTTTCTCCTTTGCTGACTGCGACACACTTCTTTCTCTGGCCGGTTCCACTCTCTGTTAGCCGCTTTCCTTGGCAGGTATCCCACAATCCTGGCAATTCCAACATCTTGGGGTTTCTGATGAAATCCAGGCTTCACCTTCGTAGCTTAATGCAGTGACCTGTCTAGGCCTCCATGCAAAAACTCCCCCGACACTTTCCTGGCCTCAGTGGTTTTCCTTAGTTGCAACAGGAGAGTCCATAACCCCTTCTATCTTTGACTATAAAGCCAGAATCATGTGACTAAAGCTGCCAAGTTCTGCAGCTGGGTGGGGCTAGAAAATAGGCTTCTCTATCCATTGCAATTGCCCCAGTTTCTGCTGTGGATGGTTTCCTTCACTACTTAAGTTTTTCTTTAATTCCTTCTCACAAGTTGGAAGCTTAGGTGGGTGGGGTCTTGTCCTGAGGTCACCACTCTCTTTATTCCATTTAACATCTGGCTTTTCTTTAAACATTTTATCTTTTTGAGCGTAGTATTTTGCTTCATTACACTTCTTGGTGTCCCCTTTCTCCTCAACCTGTACATTTTGTGTTTTTCCTTGCTCAGCTTGCTCCTGTTCATTACAGATCTGCATAAGAGTGATTACTAATGAATGTATGACATAGTTAGAACTAGGATGTCTTGAAATCTCCTCTGCCAACACCATTAATCCAAAGTTCTTCGATTTAGTGTGTGGCAGATTTTTAAAGGGGGCAAACAGCAGCCGCATTCTTCACCAAACTATCAAAAGAACTATCTCTAGGTCATTTACTATTATTCTTTCTTTCTGAAATCTCTTGAGCAAGGCTATCATAATCTACATTGTTCTCAGCACCACCATCTTCCACATTCCTATTAAGCCCTGCTTAAAGCATTCAACAGATTTTCTAGCTCAAAGTCCACATCCCATTGACAAGTAGCACCTTCAGGCCTGTCACAGCACTACCCCGCTCCCAGCTTATGTCTCAGTCACCGTTCTATTGCTGTGAAGAGACACCATGACCAGGCAGCTCTAATGAAAGAAATCATTTAATTGGGGCTGGCTTACAGTTTCAGAGGTTTAGTCCATTATCACCATGGCAGGGAGCTTGGCATCACGCATGGCCCTGAATCTGTAGCTGAGAGTTTTACATTTGATCCTCAGGCAGAGAGTAAGAGAGGGAAAGAAAGAGGGAGGGACAGAAGGAGGGAAAGAGAGGGGGTCAGGGCTGGGCCTGGCATGGGCTTTTGAAACTTCAAAGTCCAATCTCAGTGACACATCTTTTCCAAGAAGGCCACACCTCCTAATCCTTCCAAACATGCAAATACAGGTCTATATCTCAGTGTTCTACTGCTGTGAAGAGATGCCATGACCACAGCAACACTTACAAGGGAAAACATTTAACTGGGGCTGGCTTACAGCTCAGAGGTTTAGTCCATCATCATCATGGTGGGAAACATGGCAGCATGCAGGCAGACATGGTGCTGGAGAAGGAGCTCAGAGTTCTCCCTCTTGATTCGCAGGCAGCAGAAGTAACTTGTCAAACTGGGTGTAGCTCGAGCATCTGAGACCTCAAAGCCTGCTTCCACAGTGACATGCCTTCTCCAGCAAGGCCACATTCCCTGTGGACCAAGCTTTCAAACACATGAGTCTGTGGGGGCCATTCCCATTCAAACCACCACAATGAGCCTTTGGGGCCCTTCCTTTTCAAACCACCACAACTAGCAATTAAGAAAATGCCCCCACAGACATACCCACAGGCCAGTCTGGTAGGGACAGTTCCTCAGTTGAGGTCACCCCTTTCCAGGTGACTTCAGCTTTTACCCATTGAGCCATCTCACTGGCCCTAGTGTGTTTAATATATATATTAAATTATTATATCTATCTATCTATCTATCTATCTATCTATCTATCTATCTATCTATAATTGATTTGCTGGGTACAAGTAGAGAAACAGAGGTGTGAGAGTTGGGATAACTATATTCCATCCTTAGCCTTTGATTAAGTCATGTTACAGAAGTCATTTTTTCCTCACTCAGTCTTCTCCATGGGTGTTCAGTGAGATCGCTATTTATAAATAGTTAAAACTATATAAACTCACTTTTAAATAGGAACCTGCAACAGCAACAGCAAAGCCTTGTGCTTCTTGGATCAAAGTACTTTGTAAAGTTTCAGTCTTTAACTCTTAAAAAAAAAAAAAGGCCAAACACAAAAATGGTGTGTGTATGAGCTTTGATGGTGACAGTTGCCATCTTAGGTAATTGGCCTGAACAAAGCTGCATTCACTCAAGATAAACAGCTGTGGGGATGGGTATCTCAGCGGTTATGAACGCTTGCTGTTCTTGCAGAGGAGTTCAGTTTCCAGCACCCTCTGAGGGGCTGTGCAGAACCACCTGGAACTGCAGCTCTGGGCACTACAGCACCCTCTTCTGGCCTCCAGTGGTACCTGCAGCCATGTGCATGTATCCCCTACACTGACAGACACTCAGGAAAAAAGTAAAAATGAACAAATGAGAGGCTCTAAGTAGGTTTGACCGTCGTGATCCTGGACAGTTCAGAACACCGTTGGACACACAGTGACAAAAGCTAAGAATAAGTTCGGCCCCAAAGCTGCTTTTCCTGTCAGTGGGGGTTGGTGGTACAGAACTGCACAGGAGCTGCATTTCTTTCTTTTCTCTCTCATTGGTGCTGGAGACCAAACCCAGGACCACACACACAACACGTAAGCTTTGCCACTGTCTTCTGTGTTCCTACTAGGATGTCCCATTAAGCCCCACCCAAAGTCCCTTGTGTCTCAGTCACTGTACAATTGCTATAAAGAGACACCGTGACCAAGGCAACCTGGGTCCCCTCCCCAGCCCAAGATGCATTTCAACTTGCACTTTTTCATGGTGAAGTGACCTCACTGTGTAGCCCAGGCTGCCTTAGAACTTTCTATGTGGCCCAGGTTAGCCTCAAATTAACTGTCCTACTTCAGCTGCCCCACCACACTCGGCCACAATTGAAACTTTTTATTATAATTCTTTTGAAAGTGTGTATGCACGTATGCTTGTGTGCCTGTGAGTGTGAAGGGAGCGGGAGAGGGATGGAGAGGAATGGGAAGGCAGGAGAGAGAAAGGAGGCAGAGTAAGGAGTGGAGGGAGCGGGGAGGGTCCGGAGCTGGATATTGACTGATTGAATGAGTTTTACGGACTTTCTCCTCTCCCTGGAATGTGCTTGCAGGAACCCTGCGGAAACATTCAGCCATGCCAAAGGTCGCCCCCTGGTGTTCAGAGTGCTACATTGAGCATGAGTTGGCATCTCATTGTTCTTGGTTTGGCCGGTGGTGGTTTAAGCAATTTAAAATTAATGACCTACATTTAAAACCCAGAGTTCTGGGCCTCCTCTTTCTCCTCTTTCTCCTTCCTCTTTCTCCTCTTCCTTCTCCTTCTTCTGCCTTTTCCTTTTTTTTTTTTTTTTTTGAGACAGAGTTTCTCTGTGTAGCCTTGGCTGTCCTGGAATTCATTCTGTAGACCAGGCTGGCCTTGAACTCAAAGATCTACTTGCCTCTGCTCCTCAATGCTGGGATTAAAGACATGATGCAGGACCATCTCCCTGCAGATTTTTGACTTTTTCTTCTTCTCCTCCTTCTTCTTTTTTCCTTCAGCTGAGGCAGCAAGAAAGAGGATTTATTGCACACCAGTTACACTTGGCCACAAATGAACAGAACTAGTCCAGAATGCCAAAGGTCCAGGGCACAGGGCCAGCGGGACTGTTTTGGTTGTAGGGAAGGCAGCCAGTTTCAGGTGGTCTCGGTGAGATGGTGTTTCAGGTCCCTTGAGACGGCATGGCTGACAGCTGCATACAGGCAGCTTGTACCAGCACCCCGGCCTTCAGCATCCCTCACTTCTGCTGCCTTCGTGGTGCACAGACTAGTTTTCTTGGACCTCTGCCTCACCTTTCTCCTCTTGCGCTTCAGCCTGCGCGTTTACTTCTTCTGCCTCTTGGCTCCTGAGCTCCTAGGATGAGGTGGGATGAGGTATTGAATTTCCAGGGTCTAAGGAGTTGTCATGGAGACCTCCGATGCTCACGTCTGAATCTAGGGAATGGGTACTTGCTTCTCTGCAGCCAAAAGGTTTCTGACTTTTAATTGCCAGTTCTCCTTGCATCTAACCACCTGCCTGCGTTGCAGCTCTCAGGGCTTCATGTTTTTTGAAGGTTGGGCAGTAGCAGGAAAATATATAAATACTGCACCCTGGTAAACTCTAACCAGGATTTCACATTTCCCAATTGGCACTGATGCCCGGCCATGGATGCTTCCTGTTAATTCTTAAAACATCCGTGGTGAAAACAGTTTCAAGGGCTAGTGAGAGGGCTCAGTGGGTAGAGAGGCTTGCTGCCAAACCTGACGACCTGAGCTTGATTCCTGGGACCCACATGGTAAAGAATTGCATCCTGCTTCTTGTCCTCTGACCTCCGTGTTTGTGCCCCTTCCCTCCATCTTCATTCTTCTTTCCCTTTGCCCCTCCTCCACTCCTCCTTCTCTTTGCTATTTGAGGCTTAGATCAATTATTAATCAAGAAAGCACACTACAGGCATTTTCTCAACTGAGATCCCTCTTCCCAAAAGACGCTAGCTTGTGTCAACTTGGCAAAAAATTAACTAAGACACTTGATTCTGTCTTTATTTATTTATTTATTTGCTTAAAAAAAAGATTTATCTATTTATTTTTTATATAGCCTGCATGTGCGCCTGCACACCAGAAGAGGGCACAGATCTCACTATAGATGGTTATGAGCCTCCATGTGGTTGCTGGGAACTGAACTTAAGACTTTTGGAAGAACAGCCAGTGTTCTTAACCTCTGAGCCATATCTGCAGCCCCCATTTATTTGTTGTTTTGAGACAAGGTTTCTTGTGTGGAGCCTTGGCTTTCCTGGACTAGCTTTTGTAGACCAGGCTGTCCTCGAATTGAGATCCACCTGCCTCTGCCTCTCAAGTACCCGGATAAAAGGCGTGCGCCACCACCGCCCAGCTGCTTCAGTCATTTTTTAAAAAAGTAATTTTTCCTTTATTATTATTTCTTAGATTTATCTTGTTTTATGAGTATTTTGCCTTCATGTACTTATGTCACCACATGTGTGCCTGGCAACCTGTGGAGGCCGGAAGAGGGGGTTAGAGCCCCTGGAACTGGAGTTAGAGCTGGCTGTGAGCTGCCGTGTGGGTTCCAGGATCTGAACCTGCCCCCTCTGCAAGAGCAAGGAACCCTCCTAACTGCTGAGCCATCCCTCCAGCCCAGCCTCAAACCAGTCTCACCGGCATGAAAGGATTTGTCTGACAGTTTCTTATTTTCTCATTTCAGATACTCGATGAATTCAAAAAAGACTCCTCCGTGTTTATCCTAGGGTGAGACACCGCTGACAGATTGCTGCGTCTTAGGGCCTCTGTGTCCTAGCTGGCCTCTGGTGGTGGGGGTGGGGAGTGGGGGCGGTGGGGAGTGGGGGTGGGTGCTGACCCCAGGCTTGTAGCGAGTGAACTGCTTCTGTAGGATGTGGGGTGTTCTGAAGAAGGTCTAGAAGATTCTGCTGGGAGGACCATGAACTCAAGCTTCTTCCTAAGCTTCAGGCAGTGTGATGAACCAAAAGAGAACCCTCCTCTCTGCTCTCTGCACTCCCTGTCTCCTGATGTTGTGGCCTTCTGCTTCCGTCCATCTTTGCTGTGCTCCTCGGACCTCCTGTAGCTCTCGAATGCTGTCCGGGACCTCCAAGGCTCTTGTTGGGGCCCTTCTCTGAGTCTCTCAGTCTTTTTTTGTGAGGGCCAGTAGTGTGTTAGTGTGTTCAGGGTAGTGGGGCTGGGGTTCAGGGTGGAGGTGGACCTCTTCTGGTGCACGCCCCTCTCTAACCACCCCGTGTTGCTTTCTCCGAGGGCAGGAACACAGACCGCCCCGATGCCTCTGCTGTCTACCTGCAGGACTTCCAGAGGTTTCTCTTACATGAACAGCAGGTGAGAGGATTGCAAGGTGGGGTGTCAGGGATGCAGTGCTCCCTCTGCAGCCCAGGCTGGCCTTGAACTCCTTCTGTAGCCCAGGCTGGCCTTGAACTCCTTCTGTAGCCCAGGCTGGGCTTGAACTACCTCTGTAGCCCAGGCTGGCCTTGAATTCCCTCTGTAGCCTAGGCTGGCCTTGAACTTGTAGTCCTCCTGGCTCAGCTTCCTGAATAGTTGATATGACAGTCCTGTGCTTCACATTTTGCTCTCTGTTGGGTTTAATTGACTGCATAGAAGCCAATGACCGAGAGGCACATTTCCCACGAGGTCAGCAGCCCTGAGGTTGGGCAATGGCGGCAGCTGGCTGGGTGTGCTGGGCAGTGGCTAGTTAAGGGCTTTGATGTTTGTCATGAGTACCGCACCTGCCAGCGTGGGACACTGAATGAAGGCGATGAGAAGTTTTGCTTGCTTAGCCTGAATCCTTAGGATGTGAGGACATTAAACCTAGTGGGCAGTGAATCCTTTTGGGTGCAGTGTGCATGTGTAGGTCTGAGGACCGCTTGCTGGGGCTGCTAGAAGCTCTCCTTCTACCAGGAGTGCTCCAGGGATCAAATTTTAGGTTGGTGGGCTTGGTGGCAGGTACCTTTACCCTTGGGCCATCTGACCACCCCATAGGTGCATTTGAACCTTCACGTCTTGGCCTTCTGAACTTCTTTGGGAAGATCCTGGTCTCTGTCAGCTAGAGTGGTCCCCAGTTCTGTTAGCAAGTACCTGCATCTTTAGATAAATTGTGTGCTTTGCAGGGGAAGCAGAGAAGGGCTTGTCCCACTTTTTTGAGACACTCAGGCCAGCCAAGGTGTTTGTATACAGTATCCCACACTTTGAGTTACTTGTTGGAACAGTCCACATTCCTCCCACCCTCAAGAGCTGAGGACCAAATCCAGGGCCAGCACTCTACCACTGAGCTATATCCCCCAAACCCACAGTCCATGCTTTTAACACCTATCCTCTCAAGGAAACCCACAGCCTGCTGGCTGGATTGGTGTCTGTGATCTGAGGAGATCTGTTAGTTCACCACAGTCCTATGCTGCTGAAGTGGGGTCTCCTCACGCTGTTTCAGTCTGTCTCTGGGCTTCCGTTCTTTCTGACATCTGTCCTGGCCCTGCCTACCCAACCACACACTTTTCTCAGGCACAAGGAGAGACACTGTAGAATGTCTGACACCCAGAAGGCATTGTGTCTGCGAGGCGTCTTTCATCTTGTGGCCTGTGGGTATTTGGGGTTTCAGAGCGTGGAGAGGAGAACAGGTCACTGGATCCTGCAGGCGCTTTCTAGAAAGGAAACACTCCCGGAATGTCCAGTACTGTGCTGAATCTGCTGGTGGAACTGGACTTGTCTGTCTGGGTGGTGCTGCATGGCCGACCCCTGGAGGAAGAGGATGCATGGTATCCATCTAGGTCCCCTTTCCTAAGCTGAATGGTTTGGAACCAACTCTGACACATATGAGCTCTGGAGACCTGGGGTCCTCTTGAGGTAGTCCTGAGCCTGTGTGTCCTCCTCTCTAGGTGACAGTAACATTATATGATTTGCAGGGTGGGGCAGACCAGAGGACCATACGGGATGGGGCTGTTTGAATAAACACCATGAACTGGAAGCCTCCTGCAGTAAAGACTGCTGTGCTAAGCACACAACTGACTCCATATGGTTCCACCCCCAAACCTGTGTAGCACCTAACTATTGTTACCCTCCTTTCATGAATGAGGAGGTATGAAAAAGACATGTAACTTGTCACCCTGGCTGAGCCAGGGGAGATACCCCAGGAGGCTGACCGTATAGTTACTTTTCTCATTGCTGTGACCAGAAAAATCAATTCCAGGGGCAGGGCTTATTCTGGCTCAGAGTTCGAGGGGCTACTGTCCACTATATTTGGGAAGAGATGGCAGCAGGTGGGAACCATACAGTGACAGGAGCGGGGGGCCGGCCACCTTGCCTCGGAATTCAGGAAGCAAGAGAACAGAAAGTGGGGCTCAACTATTAAGCCTCAAGGCTTAACCCCAGAGGCCTAGTTCCCCTAGCAAGCCTCCCAACTCTGGAAGTTTCCACAGCCTTTCCAGACAACACCGCAACCTGGGAACCCAGGTGTTCAGACACATGAGCCTGTTGGGGACATTTCATGACCAAACTGCAAAACTAGCATAGCCTACCGTGCTCCCTGGCTCGACATCCGGGATCTAGTGCCCTGAGTTTTTGGCAGACTGTGGTCTGTCATTCCTTTACTTTTATAGATAAAGTTTTATTGGGATGCAGCTGTGTTCATCTTCCTGTTGTTGGTCTGTGGCTTTTGAACGATGACGGCAGGTAACCCTGACCTACGCAGAAGGCCTTTGCTGGGATGCAAAGGCCACGCTGGGATGGGGCCTTGGTGTGTGGGCCCGGATGGCAAGTAGACTTGAAACTGGATGATGGCTCAGTCTTTGATCACCTTGACGAGGTCCTGAGAAGGACTTTGCCTGCATCTTTGGTGATTTTGTGTTGTCCTGGTCGTCTTTAAGGAGGCCTGGGCTCAGGATCTGAACAAAGTGCGGGAGCGGATGACCAAGTTTATCGACGACACGATGAGGGAAACTGCGGAGCCCTTCTTGTTTGTGGACGAGGTGAGTGGGCTGTCGCGTGTCGATTGAACAGGACCCTTTGTCCCTTCCCCTCAGAAGGTGTCCCTGGCAGGCGTCCTAAGACAGATCCATAGGTGGTGGTTTTCCTTGGGGTGGGGATTATTCCAGCCTTTCATTTTCCTGATTCTCACCTGGGTGGGATTATCGATTTCGCCACTAGAGGGCGTTCGCCATCAGGGAGAAACCAACTAAACAGAACAAAGGCCGGATGGGCGTGCTTGAACGCACAGACAAGCCTTGACTCTGATCCTCCTGCTTTATTCTTCTGGGATGTATCAGGGTGAATGTGAGGTGACAGAGCTGAGCTGCTAGGCTGGGTGTTTTTCCACCCTTTGATGTTCTCATATCTGTAATTCTGTGGGTAGGTACTGTTTTTAAACTCTATTTTAGTTAGGGTTCCTTAAGTTTCTACTTCCTTTCCAACCCTCAGTCCTAGGTAGGATAGAAAAAAAGGTTAGAAGAAAAAGGGGGCACAGACCTCTTTAGACTTAGTTCTGCTGGTTATGGTCATTGGGTTCTTTTGGGGCAACACCAATCTCAGACCTCAGGCCATCCAGCAGTCCAGGTAACCAGCAACCCTCTTCTTTCTCCGTGTCCTCAGAGCCTTCTCCCCATCTGTTTGTCTCCTTGCTTTTTCTCTCTCTGATCTGTTGTATTTATACCCTCTCTGAGTCCTCAGAATTACACTCTCTTCAGCGAGCCAAGATCACACACCTCTCCAAGCTGCACGAGGCAGTTATCAGCTAAGGACAAAAAGCAACTCCGTAATCCCACACTTGGGATTAAGACAAAAACCCATTCCCTGTAACATAACTGAGTTTTTAAAGAAACCAAAAGTTGTGCTACTGTTCTGTCTTTGAAACTGAGGGTTGGACTTACGGAGGATTAGCCACCGAGATGACGTAAAGCTTCTGCGTGGGCAGCCGGTGGGTGCTCCGGCAGCAGCAGACATTTTGGGTTACAGGTTAAAAGGGGGAATGATGGGCAGGTCCATCGGGCGCTTATGTTGAGCGGGATGGCTGCAATCTGAGCCGGCTATACTGAAACCTGGGGAGACTGAGAGGTGCCTGGGGATCATCTACGGGGTACCGTGTGCCAGAGCCGCCTGGCTGCATGGGCACTGGCTTAAAAAACAGCAACAACAAAAGCAAGTAGATTCCGTGCCTCTTGTGCCGCCATGACTCCCCACTGGCGTCTCTTTCAGTTCCTCACGTACCTGTTCTCCCGAGAGAACAGCATCTGGGATGAGAAGTGTGACGTGGTGGACATGCAGGACATGAACAACCCCTTGTCCCATTACTGGATCTCTTCTTCCCACAACACGTGAGTTTCTGGATGAGCCCAGGCTGGCCCTGGCAGAGCTGGCAGGGGCAGTCACGTTCTCAGGTTCGTGGAGAGGAAGGCTTCAGCCCGAATAGCTGCTATTCAGCTATCGGGCACCAACAGGGGGCCGGGGCGAGAGGAGCAGCCTGTGCTGAGGCCCTGGGGCAGGAGCAGTTGGGAGGCATGTCTAGGGCTGGGGTGAAGAGTTGGGAGGGTGGCAGCAGGAGAGGCCAACCTAAGCAGAAGCCTCTTGTGACTCACAGAAGTGGCAGCAGGGAGCCTCTGGCCACTTCAGCCGGAGAGTGACAAGCACTCATCCACCCTGGATGCTTATGCTGATTGCAAGAGTGGAGTGGCTCAAGGGAGCGAGGGGGAATGCTGCCTTTCCGCATCAGTGTTTGCTCAGCCTTTCAGGATGAGGGTGAAATCGTTGACTTCCGGGCTGCAAAGCGCTGGAGAAGAGCACTTCCTGAAGTGCTCTGTCAGGTGGGGCACAAGCAAGGACCCCTGTGTGTCATCCTCTAGGTATTTAGGAAGGTCGACTCTTTTCTAGGGGATCAGGAAGGTTGTTATGTCTCGAGTTACTTCCTCAGAACAGAGGATTCTCCAAGCCTGGAGACCGCTGAGGAACGTCCTGAGAGGGAAGGTAGCATGGGGAGAAGGCAAGGCTAGAACAGTTTGTATTTTTCAAAACATCAGAAGCACTCCTAAATGGCCTAATCAATAAATGGGCTAACAGAAGAATGGATAAAGAAAATGTAGTTCATATGTAACGTATACACACACACACACACACACACACACACACACACACATAGATATATACACATATATATATCTCAACAGAATATAACATATATATCAATGTAACACACATATCAATAGAATTTTTCGAAGCTGTGGAGTCATGACATTTGCAAGAAAAATGAATGGAGCCGTAAATCATCATGTTGAGGGAAATAAGCCAGACTCAGAAACATGATTACTGTGTGTTTAAAAAAAAAAAAAAGAATGATTTTATGGCAGTTTTGTTGACTAGGTTTATGGTACCATAAATTTTATCGGGAGTTATTGAGCCTGCTTATGCTGACCTCTGACCTCAGTGATGAAGCAAGGACCCATGTCTGCTGGTACCCAGAGCCCAGTGGGCAGGTACAGGAGGTCACTAGCTTACTCTCTGCTCTTTCTTTGCTCCTGACACCCTGGGCCCAGGTCTCCAAGAAGGACTGCACTGTCTTCATCTCACTGTGCTTGTCTCACTGGTGGTCCCAAACCCAAGGCCTCAGGATGGCATGCATGTGGCCCAGACCTTAGCTTGGGTGTCTGTAGATCAGGAGCTCTTGGGCTCAGATGATCTCCAAGCATGAACTGTGTCCAGGATGGCCTCCATGACTTGGCTCCCTCTGTCCCTCAGGTACCTCACCGGGGACCAGCTGCGTAGCGAGTCCTCCCCGGAAGCGTATATCCGCTGCCTACGAGCTGGCTGTCGCTGCATCGAGTGTGAGTATTCTGTCCTGGCCAAGATGATGCAGTTAAGTGGAGCTCTGAAGCTCAGTGTAAGATAACTGTCCCCAGGCAAAAGTGACATCAGGCTGGGCGGTAGGTTGTTGCGCCTAGAAAGTGTCCTGACACACTGGGAAGGGAGGGGCCAGCAGCAAGGGTCACTTCTGCTCAGAGGGACAAAGACATATGCCCATGAGCATGCCACACCCAGGAGCCACGAGTCTAGGCTTGAGAGCAGGTGCAGTCTGTGGCCAGGCTGGTGGCGGAGCCTTGTGTGTCTGCCTTTTCTCATCACCTCTTTGGCTCTTTTGTGTGTTTTGTGTGTGTATGCACGTGCATGTACACATGAGTACATGTGTTCACGTGTGTGTGTGTCACCATGTGTGTAAACCCCAGAGGCTGACATCAGTTCTTTTCCTCAGTCACTCTTTATTTTTAAGAGAGAATCTCTCAGTGAACCTGTAGCTCTAGTCTAGCTAACCAGCTTGCCTCATGGATCCCTTGTCTACACTTTCCAGCATCTACATGGGTGCTGGGATTTGAACTCTGCTCCTCATGCTTACACAGTAAATGCGTTATCCTTTGAACGATCTCCTCAGCCTGTCCGTGGCTCTTTCCTTCCCAGCTGCATTTTATGACCAAAGCTCTTAAGTGTCTGGGTTAGTTAGTATCCCATCACTGTAGCAAAAGACCCAAGACGATGAATTTAATGAGAGAAGGTGTATTGTTCTGTATCTTGGGTTGGGAGCGTTGCTTTGGGCCTCAAACGACAGGCCATGGCAGGAGTGTGGTAGAGCAATGGCTCTCCATCATAAGGTAGACACTAGGAGAGGAAGAGACCGGAGTCCCACAATCCCTTTCAAGGACACGCCCTCAATGACCCAACGTCCTCCTCCTCAGCCTCCTGCTTCTCCAATAACCAAGCCTGGTGACACTTTCCTAAGCTGTGTATGTGGCTGAGGAAAAGACCCAAACCACCGACTGCACCTCAAGTGTTTTCAGACCTGCTTCCTCTGTGCCAGACTTCAGCGGTAGCCGCACCTGGGCCTCCCTGGTGTATGCTTTTCCCTCTGGGAAAAAGCTGTGAGAAAATGAAGTCAGAAGCCACCAGCTTCGGCGTCCTCGGGGTTGCCCACGTTCCCCACAGATTTATTTCTATTTGCACAATTTGCCAAACAGTTAGAAAGCTGTTTCGTTGCTCTAAGCTGTTTCCACTGGCGAGAGAGGGGAGCCTCGAACAGCGGACACAAGCAAATCAAACCCGTTATCAATAATTTATGAGGAAAGACTCAGGGAGTTTCTCAGGGAAGTGAGTTGTGTTCCTGTAAGCCTGTGGATATGACCACACCCGTGCAGGTGAACTCAGGTCAGCCCTGGGAACAGAGCTGGTACCAGGGCCTAGCTTCCTGGTCTCAGCCCAGTCACGTGTCCTGCATATCTGCTCACTCTTGGTGGCTGTGCTTGCTGGTGTCTGATGCTAAGGAACTGTGTTTCCTTCTCAGTGGACTGCTGGGACGGGCCTGACGGGAAGCCCGTAATCTACCATGGCTGGACACGGACCACCAAGATCAAGTTTGACGACGTTGTTCAGGCCATCCGAGATCACGCCTTTGTTACCTCCAGGTCGGTGTCTGATTTCCTGGAGGTGTGTCTGTAAGGGGAAAGCTGCTACAGCTGGACACACGGACAGACAGACACACACATACTCACATGCATATACAAACTACCCACTTCTCCTAAACCCTGAGGTGTCTGGGCTCCATTTGCCTAGTTCCTGGCAAGTTCTTAAGGCCTTTGCAGCCTTAAGAAGTGATAGTGGCCCTTAAAAAATTGTGCTTATTACTTTAATTATATGTATGTGTGTTTGTGTGGCTATGTGCACGTGAGTGCAGGTGCTAGTGTAGGCCAGCGGTGCTGGATCACCTGCAGCTGGAGTTACAGGTGTCTGTGAGCTGCCTGATGTGGGTTTGGGGAACTGAACTGAGGCCTCCTGAAAGAGCATTGTGAAGAACTCTTTACGGTCCAGCCATCTCTTTAGAACCCGAGTCCTAGGGGCTTTCTTCCAGCTTGAGTCCAACTCTGTGGATGGTCAGCCTTCTTGGTTCTTGGCCGAGATCCCCACATCTTAACAGCCATGGCGATGATCGGATGGACCTCGCAGGGCCATGAGACTTAACAGCATGAGGCATGCTGAGTGCTTAGCGGCCGTCTGTGGTCAGCATTCAGTAACCAGGACTGGGTGTTTCTGAGGTGATTCCCGCCTGAGTTCCTTGATTTGGGGTGGGGACTCGGGGAGGGCTGGGCGGAGGCAGTGATGCTGCAAGCATGTTTTCTCACATGATTTTTAGTCAGTCTTCAGGGCTTACAAATATCCTCCATGTAGCCTCAGCCCTTTCTTGGACATTCCTCTGTCCATCAGCCACTGAAGCCTGAGGGACCCTGTGTTCCCAGAGATGGTGCAGCGCCTACTCAGACTTCGTTAGCCTCTTGTCACGATGGAAAGATGCTGCTGTAACGGATTTGTAAAGAGATAGGGTGCCGGGTGTGGTGGTTCACGCCTTGATCCTAGCGCTTGGGGAGGCAGAGGCAGGTGGATCTCTCTGAGTTTGAGGCCAGCCTGGTCTACAAGAGCAGTTAAGGCTACACGGAGAAACCCTGTCTCGAAAAACCAAAGAGAGAAAGAGAGAGAGAGAGAGAGAGAGAGAGAGAGAGAGAGAGAGAGAGAGAGAGAGGTGGGCTTGGGATCACACTTTGGAGGTCCCCATTACTGATCTATTGCCTGCCCTGCCCCAGTGCCTAAGAAATGGGTGTTTGCCGACCGCTATAGGCAGTGATGGCAGGTCCCTGCTCTCTGCTTCCCTGCTGACTCTGGCCCTGCCACCTGCAGCTTCCCCGTGATCTTGTCTATCGAGGAGCACTGCAGTGTGGAGCAGCAGCGTTACATGGCCAAGGTGTTCAAGGAGGTGCTGGGAGACCTGCTGCTGACGAAGCCCACGGAGGCCAGCGCTGACCAGCTGCCCTCGCCCAGCCAGCTCCGAGAGAAGATCATTATCAAGGTAGGTAGGTGTGTGGGGCTGCTGTCTACCAGGGGTTGCCATCACCAGGGCCAGGTGCCAGAGGCCCAGTGCCAGATTCCAGGTCCCACCTTCCTTACCATCTCTCTAATCTCAGCAAGATCTTGATCATTTAACGTCTGGGTGCTTCTGTGCCCCTCTGGGAAGGGGGTAATATAGAACCTAGTTACCTTGGTAGGAGCAGGCGTGGGTGGTATGTGCAGAGTACTTAGCCCCGTGCTCATACTACCAATTCTAACTCAGGAGGGTGGGGAGTTCCAGCTAGCCTGGGTGGCATTGTGAGACTCTGTCTTAAAACGAAACATATGGAACTTGTAGTTGTCATCAGTTCTTGGGTAAACCTCACCAGGCCTCTCTGTGAGTCAGTCTTGTGTGACTGTAGGAGGGGTCCAGTGGTTCAAGTCCCGTTCCAGCCTTAGAGAGCTCCCAGACTGCTTTGGATGTGGGTAGCTGCTTAACAGGGTGTGAGTGACAGTGGGATGCGGGGGCTGGCATTCTTGCTCTACAGAAGGGACATGATTTTACCTGTCCTCGGGGATGTCAGCATTTGTGTTGACCTCATAAATAGTGAAATAAAGCATGTATGAGTTTATATTTCTCATAAGAGGTAGAATGTTCTAGGAGTGTTGGAATTTGTTTCCCAAAGTGATTTGGGGACCAAAGATCCTGACATCCTACTCTACCTAAAGGGCAGAGATTTTCAGTGGTGTTTTCCGTAGGTCCCCAAGAAGTGGGAGTTAGAATTTAGCAAGGAAGGTGGGACATGGGAGCTTGGATGGAGAAATACTGAAACGTATTAACCTATAAGTGACAGTAACACTTCTTCCCTTTCACTCAGTCCCCACGTCCCCCAAAAGCCCAGCCTCCTAAAGAATAAGGAAAGAAAAGCAGGACTCTTGCTGGACATGAGGCAGGGATGGGCTAGTTTTAGACTGCATGGCCAGGAGGATGCCTGTGAGGGAGAAGAGGTCTCCAAGCACAGAGCTGAGGCTGAAGGGAATGATGATCTGTGAAAGGGTTCGAGTGGAGGGAGCAGGTGCATGCTGGGTAATTTCTTGCCGACTCAAAGACTCTGAACATGGGTTGTGAGTGAGGAGGGCTATGTGAACTTTCTCCCCTTCAGCATAAGAAGTTGGGTCCCCGAGGTGATGTCGATGTCAATGTGGAAGACAAGAAAGATGAGCACAGGACCCAGGGCGAGCTGTACATGTGGGACTCCATCGACCAGGTGGGCCTGCGTCCCCCACCCTCAGAGGTGGGGATGCTGACTCTCAGCTGTCCTAGGCTCCTGCCTTAAAGTCTGGCACCATCCATGCCTTTGTCCCATTTGAAGCCATGTGACTTGTCTTTTTACTGCATTGTAATGTTCTCAAATAATTTCGTATTCAACATGATATGGATTTATACACAGACCAGTGCAGAAGATTGTCATATACCCTAGATTCAGGACTCTGTTGATCTGTGTTGGTTCAAAGTGAGGCAGAGCATCCCGACAGGGAACTGTGTGGATGAGCCAGGTGGCTCTCTCATGGTGGATGGGAGGCAGAGAAGATGAGAGATAAGAGGTCAGCCCTTCAGAGGCACAGCCTCATCTCTTTCAGCCAGGCCAGCCTCCAACCGTCTGTTCACTTACAAACTTATCAACCAATTGATTAACCCCTTCATGGAGTGGGTGCCCAGTGACCTAGTCTTTCTCAAAGCCGTGTCCGTAGACAAGCAACCCTTTAATACAGAGTTCTTGTGGGAACAGGCTTTGGTTTAAAGCATTTACTAATGTCCTTTTTCCCATCACATATATTAGCAGTCAACTTGCTGCTACATATTAACAACATTTATTAGCAGACAACTTGCTGTTGCCTTCCAGTCTGGAATTGTTCTATCCCAGATTTTCTTCTCCTCCTCCCCCTCCTCCCCTTCTTCTTCTTCCTCCTCATTATTACTATTATTATTATTATTATTTGTGCCTAGAGTAAAGTTTTTAAGCTTTATTGCTTCTCTCATACCTCCTGGCATTCAGATTCATTTGAGTTTATCCAAAGGTCTGTTCTAATATCCTATAAATAAATATGAAATAGATAAAATTTAAGTTTAAAAAAATGCAACAAAATGTCACATATGCACGGTGGAGTCTGATTTGGCCTCTAAGAATGAAATTACAGCATTTACACCTGGAGATTTGGATGTTAAGAGATAAATAAGTATATTGATGCTTTATCGCCGATGTGGAGTCTAGATATTTAAAAATGCTTATTTGTCTGGGGGCTGGAGAGATGACCCAGTGGTTAATAGCATTTGCTGCTCTTACTATTTGGTGCCCATCGTCCACACTGGGTGGCTTACAGCCATCCATAGTTCCAGTTCTAGAGGATCTGCTGCCCTCTTCTGGTACAATGATATACATGTGTGTGTAAATGCCATAACGGAATCCATTTAAAAAATTCTTTTGAGGCAGAGTCTTACTATGTAGCACAAGCTGGCATCAAACTCATGGAAATCCACCTGCCTCTGCCTCTGGAGTGCTGGGATTAAAGGTATACACAGCCACACCTGGAAAAATCCATTATTTTATACAATAACTTAAAAAAATTTAGTGAAATAAATCTAGGTTATTTATTAGGTCAGTTGGCTGAAAAGATCCAAAAGGCTTACAATGCAGGTGACAGGCTGGGGGTGAAGCTCAGTAAGTTTCCTGGCTTAATACGCACACGACCCTGGGTTCAATCTCTAGTGCTGAGGAAAACGTCGGGTGCATTAGGAAAAGCTACTCATGAGGTTGCATAATCTCATCCGCTGCAGACTGTCAATGCAGCAGAAGTTCTGTATCCACTCTCGTCTACTCACAGACACACCCATCTAAACAGTCCTGAAAAAATACCAAGAATCCAGAAGCAGATGTTTTAAAGAACAGATCTTGTAAAATCATTATAAAATGTGAAAACTGGGGTGGGGCAGTCCCCAGTGAATGCTGGGGTGATGTCCCACAGGTCCCCATAGTCAATAGGGCTGAGACCTTGAGGGAGACTAATGCCAGCCTGGCTCTCTAGAAATGGACTCGCCACTACTGTGCCATTGCTGACGCCAAGCTGTCCTTCAGCGATGACATTGAGCAGACGGTGGAGGAGGAGCCGGTCCAGGTAGGTGGAGACCTGCCCGCCCTTGCCCTCTAGAGCTGGGTTTGTCCTTGGAGACTTAGTGTATGGCTTCTTCTGTCTGGGCTGGCTTGAGCAACCTCGGCTCTAAGGAGCTATAGCTTTGAGAATCAAAACTTAACCAGCTCTTCCTGATTGGCTCTCTGGCCCTAGGGCATAACCAGTAAGATTCAAGGCTCTTTCCTACTTACTATAGGGACTGAGTGGCTTTTGTCCAGGACCAGTGTTCCCTGGGGAGATGATGGACCTGCCCTCTGCCCTGTATGTGCCCTCCATTTGCTGCCCATCTTTGGGCTTTTTGTTTTGTTTTTGTTCTTGTTTTGTTTCATTTTGTTTTTGTTTTGAGTGCAGCCCAGGATGTGCTCAGGCTTCTGGTACCAGGGACCCCTTACGACTCCTGAAAACTACCATCAGTGGGTTGTCAGGAGAGGGCAGAGAGAGCTGCCATGAGCCCTTCTGATTCCTTGTGGTTCAGGACACTCCCCCCACGGAGCTGCATTTTGGGGAGAAATGGTTCCATAAGAAGGTAGAGAGGAGAACCAGTGCGGAGAAGCTGCTGCAGGAATACTGCGCCGAGACGGGGGCCAAGGACGGAACCTTCCTGGTGCGGGAGAGCGAGACCTTCCCCAATGACTACACGCTCTCCTTCTGGTAACGCCCCTTCCTGCCCCTTCCTCCGAGGCTGGGAGGGGGGGTGATGGTGGTGGTGGTGGTGTTGTCAGGCTGCTGTCCTGCCTGGCTCTGGTGACATCCCGGGTCTCCTTTCCCAACAGGCGTTCTGGCCGGGTGCAGCACTGCCGAATCCGCTCCACCATGGAGGGTGGGGTCATGAAGTACTACCTGACCGACAACCTCACCTTCAACAGCATCTACGCCCTCATCCAGCACTACCGCGAGGCACACCTGCGCTGTGCCGAGTTCGAGCTGCGGCTCACAGACCCAGTGCCCAACCCCAACCCACACGAGTCTAAGCCGTAGGTCCTAGGACTGGGGGGTGGGGGGGATAGATTCCCACATGGGTGGTTATATGGGGCTCTCATTCCCAGGAGCCCAATCACTCTGACCCTGTGGGTTCTTAGACTTCCCAGGGAACCACCATGGGTCCCCTTCCTATCAGCCAGGCTTTTTTGTCCTGCTCTTTCTGTCCTCTCTCTTGCTTGTTCTGGCTTGTGTGTAGTCTGTACATGTGGGTGTCGGTATTCATAGAGGCCAGAAGAGGGAGTTGGATCCCCAGGAGCTAGAGGTATAGACAGTTGTGAGCTGTCTGATGTGGATTCCGGGGACTGAACTCAGGTCCTCTACAAGAATAACGTATACTCCCTTTCTCTCTCTCTCTCTTAAGTTAAAAAATTATGAATGTGAATGGTTTTACCTGTATGTGTGCTGTGTATATATATATATATATATATGATGCCCACAGAGAACAGACGAGGGTGTCAGATCCCCTAGAACTGGAATTACAGGCAGTTAGGAGCCACCATGTGGGTGCTGGGAACAGCATCCGAATCCTAACAGCTGTTAGTGCTCTTAACTGCTGAACCATCTCTCCATCTCCCACAATTTTGTTTTGTTTTCAAGTCAGAATTTCTCTGTGTAGCTCTGGCTGTCCTGGAACTCACTCTGTAGACCTGACTGGCCTCAAACTCAAGAGATCTGCCTGCCTCTGCCTCCCGAGTGCTGAGATTAAAGATGTGCACCACAACCACCTGGCTCTCTCTCTTCTTTTTCTTCCAACTTCCACTTCCTCTTTTCTTTTCTCCCCTCGGGGGCTTCTTTCCCCTTTCTTCTCTTACAGTGATGTGATTTTGATTTGATTTCAGAGGCTGGTTTGGGTTTGTTATGTCTGTGTTTTTCCAGCCTCCTTCCTGTGGTCAAAGGAAACCAAATAGTCTCAAGGGTGTGTTCCTTTGGTCTTTTTATCCACTAAGGAGAGTTCCAGGCCAGGCCTGGCAAAGAAGTCAACACATTCCAGAAATACCAGGATAATCTTTAATCAGGAGGCAGCTAACAGTTTTTACTTTGGAGGAAGCTGGATATTTTGTAGTGACATCATCATTATTTATTATTATTAACATTTTAATTTTTCATGCCAGCTGCCTTTCCAAACTTGTCATTTTGTACCTTTAGTAACCAAAATCTTTCTGAACCTTATTTCTGTTCCCTGCCCCAGCTGTCGTGAGACATACTTCTATAGGTCTGCCAGCCTTTGGGGCTGGGCAGGTGGACAAAGGTGAGACTCTCCTGAGTTTCACATAGACCTCCTCATAGTCCTGGGGTCTTCATAAAAAATTGCTGCCTTTCTTTCAGACATGTGGGGTTATTCCTATAATCCTATCGGGCTGGGAGGCTGAGCTGCAGGTGGATCGCAAGTTCAAGGTCAGCCAGGGTTATATAACATGTCTGAAAGAAAAAAAAATCTACCAAGTTCTTGTCTCAAAAAATGAAAAGCAAAATGGAAAAACTGAGGCTGTAGCTCAGTGGGAAAGTGCTTACCTGGCATGCGTGTGACCTCAGATGAATCCTCAGTGCTGCAGTAAATAAAATAAAAATTCAATAGGAATTGCTGTTTTTGAAGGTGCATATGGTTGGGGAGGTTCGAGCATAGTTTCCATGTCTGTTTCCACGGTCAGCCCTGCATGTGTGCCTGCTGGTGGCCCTGCATTTGGTATTTTGTCTCCTGCCAGCTCTCAGTCTGGGAGGGCTCTCTCCAGCTTGTTTTCCTCTTGTGGACACAGGTGGTACTATGATAGGCTGAGCAGGGGGGAAGCAGAGGACATGCTGATGCGGATCCCCCGAGACGGAGCCTTCCTCATCCGGAAGCGGGAGGGGACCGACTCCTATGCCATCACCTTCAGGTAGGCACCATCTGCTTCAGGTAGGTGGGTGCTGTTGTGTGTGAGGGTAAGTGTCCCCAGAGGAGGCATAGAAAGGACATGAATGCGGCCCGAGGAAGGGAGTTTCAAGTGGAGGCAGAGATGCCTCTCCGTGGCCCTGACCCCATTGTCCCCGGTCCTAAGCACTGTCTCTCTGTCTGTCTGTCTGTCTGTCTGTCTGTCTCTCTCTCTCTCTCATATTCTCTATGGTCTTCTGTTTTTAACTTCTAGCAACCCCGGGGTTTAGGAGGTGTGACTACCAATGGACACAAATGAACAGTGGACATGTTTCAATAAAACTTTATTAAAAACTACACTGGGGAGCATGTTTAGCTTATGGGTCATAGTATGGCACCTCCATACTATGTTGAAAGAAGAGATGAGTGTTGAGCATCATATATGGATTCTTTCTGATCTGAGCTGCAAAGATCCCAGGGCCTTGTGTTCCATAGGAGGACTAAATTCTGTTTATCTTGATCCCCTAAGGGTGGCTAACAAGGTTGTGGAGGATTGGTGTAGCTCCCATCACCCTTGTTTGTTAATTCGCGGTGGTCCTCCCCCATAAGGGCCAGGGGCAAGGTGAAACACTGTCGCATCAACCGGGATGGCCGGCACTTTGTACTGGGGACCTCTGCCTACTTTGAGAGCCTGGTGGAGCTTGTCAGCTACTACGAGAAGCACGCGCTCTACCGCAAGATGAGGCTGCGCTACCCCGTGACCCCCGAGCTCCTGGAGCGATATAATATGGTAAGTTGACTCCCTAGAGATTAAGTTACTCATCTCATAGACTGTTTTCTATATCCACGATGTGAATGAATTTACATGCATACTGGATGTCTGGTATAGGATGTCCTGTGGATGAAGAATTGGCCACGGCACACAAAGACTCTATCCTCATGCTACCCACGGTCTAGGTTGGGAGAAGCAGACAATTCGTTAGAAAATAAACACAGCTGATGCAGGATGGTGGGTGACACATGCTAAAGAGAAAGGGATGGGACAACCCAGGAGCATATGCAGAGAGGGGGCGGGGGCTGCAGTTTTCGAGGGTTCTGGAAAGATCTCACTGAAAAGGAGCGAGGCGTGCACATAGCTGGAGAAGAAAGAACAGCAAGGGCAAAAGCCTTGGGGTGCTTTGCAGATGTGAAATGAGCTCAGCTGGAGTAACTCTAAATGAGGAGAGGAGGGTTCATGTGGGGCCTGGGGGGACACTGTAAGGCTCTTATCCTGCACACTGTAGGGTTCTGAGTGCGGGACAGAGCTGATAGGATTATGATATCTCACTTCTTGTCAGAAGGATCCTTGGTTTCCTGAGGCGAGATGGACTCTGAGCAATGTTTAGTGTGAACTCTGAACATGACACAGCCTAGAGTCAGCACGAGGAAAGCCTTAGTGAGAAACTCCCCAGCTCAGCCTGACCTATGGGTATTTCTGTGGGGGACCGCGTTGATTGTTCATTGATGTAGGAAGGCCAAGCCCGTTGTGGGCAGCACCATTCCCTAAGCAGTGAGTCCAGAACAGAAGAAAAGCTGGCTGAGATCAAGTAAGCAAGGCTGTATGTGTGTATTTTCTCTGCATCCTTGGCTGTCTCTGCCTTGACTTCCTCATGATGATGATGGACTGTCAGCCTGGGATTGTGAGTCAAATGTTCTCTAAGTTGTCTTCAGTCAGGATATTGTATCACCGCAACAGAAATGGAACTAGGACACAGGACCCTGTGTCCCAACCATGTGTCAGGGAGTATATACGTAGTCTACCTTGAGAAAATGTGGGCTCTGGAAGAGAGGACACACTGTGCCAGAGGGAGGCCTTGCACAGGTCAGGCAGGCACTTCTTCCTCAGAGCCACACTCCTCAAGCCCTTTCCATTTACTTTTCCATACCCTCCCCCTTTTTTTCTTTTAGGAAAGAGACATCAACTCTCTCTATGACGTCAGCAGGATGTACGTGGACCCGAGTGAAATCAACCCTTCCATGGTAGAGTACCAATCCTACCCCCTGCCCCACCTCTGGTCTCCATCACAGTTACAACAGGAAGTATTCTGGAACACTTGACCATAAGTAAAACTTGTGAGACATGGTGACGGTTGGTATACCATGTGGTTTCATGGAGGTTAACACAATTTCCTCCAAATGCAACTGTGTCCTGCTAGAATCCTGAGTGTCGCTGAACCACCTTTGGGCTAAACAGCTTCTAATTAAAAATCTTCCAGAACTCGTTTTCTGCTTGCTGACTGAGCCTGAGGTGTTTATGAATTATGTCTGGTTCGCTGACCTCCTTGCGAGGCAAGCTCTATCTCGGATTCCCACCCTGCCTCTGTCTTGTGGCTTTGTGTAGGTAAAGGTGGATTTTGCTTTTGGCCAATAGCTCCTCCATGCTTTGGTTCCATCTCAGACTTAGTGGGGGAAGAACTATAGTAAATTTTCTGTCTGGAACGCACGATTAGGGGGCGGCTCTTGCTGGTGGGCTTTGCTGAGATCCAGGCCTGGGTTCCTTTTTTTTTTTTTTTTTTAAGAAATTTCTAATCCTTGGTGGATACAAATCTAGAAATGAAGGCTTCAGATGTGATGAGCAGAGTGGCTAGCTAGCAGCAACAGCTTTTCCAAGGGAAGGATGTATGGTGAGGAGACACTGCCCAGATGTACAGGTTTTGGACATTTTCCCAGCATCCTCCATAAGAATGCTGAGCTGGCCTCCATGTTCCTCAGAGGGGGATGGAATCAGTTTATTCTGAGGGGCTTGCACCTCTTTCTTTTTAAACATAATTTCATAAATCAGGGTCCACTGTCTCAAAAGAACCTAGGGCAGATGACATGGAGAGTGGGGTTGTAGGAATGCTGTCGTAGCCCCCAGCTTCCAACCCACTACTAGAGATGGAACCCAGGGCCTCTTGTATGTTAGACAGTGGTCTATCCCTGAGGTGTCTCCTGCTGGAGTTCTCCACGTCTGAGCTTCTGCAAGTTGCATTACTGTTTATGGAATGTGGTGGAGGATGGCGCCACCTCACAGTCATTGACGCAGTTCTGGGCCCAGCTACTTCTCAGGTGGTTGGCTGGGGACCAGGTTCTTCATCTCTCTGTGCCCTGGCTTTCTCATCTCTAAAATGGGCATAACGGCACCATCCCCCATTAGGTAGACAATTAATAGCCACTGTAGGTTAAAAGGTTCAGAGCAGGTCTCCGTGATGCCAGACACCCAAGAAATGCAGACCATAGCCATTTTACCATCACGTGAATTATTGAGTTTTTTCAGCATCCCTGTGAAAGATAGGAACCTTTAATTACCATCTCAGGTGGGGAAATGGAGGCTTAGTGGGGTTCAGTTTACACAGATAGGAATGGGCAGAGCGACTGTGACAGCTCCTGTGTCTGGCTCAGTACCTAGCTGGGAAGGGACGGAAGCCAGGGATCTAAACGGGTTTGATAATTCTAGAGATTTCCCAGTGATGTTTTCTTGCTGTGTGGGCGTTCCTTCTCTGCCTCTGTGTGATGACTATTGTCAAGTAGCAGGCATCAAGAAAATTCAATGGAAACTTCACCCCACATATATCCTGTCTTTTTTGTTCCTGCTGATACAGAGCCCAGCTTTTGTTGTTATTCCTGTTTGATCTGGGGAGGGATGGGGGACATTGAGATAGCGTCCCACTGTGTAGTCTAGGCAGGCCTTGAACTTGTAATCCTCCTGCCAATCGCATCCCAAGCACTGGAGTTATGGGTAGGCACCACCTCGTCCAGGACCTCAGCTACTCTGGGAAAGTGTCAATGGTGTGTAGATAGCTAATTAAGCAACCATTGGCCTATGCAGAAATAGCGATCAGGTCCCCAGCATGACTAGAAAATAGCGTCTGAACTTCTAGGAGAGAAGTTCAGCAGTTCTTTGAGTACAGCAGCTCTTTGCGGACTTCTGAGGTGGTGGGTGTGGCTTAATCTAAGAGGTTGTGTTGAGAAATTAGCAATGTTGAGTCTTGCCCATGGACCCTTTCTCCTTGTTAGGGTAGCCTCTCCCTTCCTGGCGGACTTTGTGCAACTTTGGTTCCCATGCAATACCAACTCTCGCCAGCAGATGGCAGTGCAACATCAGCCTCCAATAGCTCTGGCTTTCTGAAGACAAGAGAACTGGACAGGTCCTGCTTCCCTCCTCTGCTTCTGTCACCCAAGTGCCCTTTTTCTCCCTGTTTCCCCCAAAGCCTCAGAGGACTGTGAAAGCGCTCTATGACTACAAAGCCAAGCGCAGTGACGAGTTGACCTTCTGCCGCGGTGCCCTCATCCACAACGTCTCCAAGGAGCCTGGGGGATGGTAAGGCTGATGGTTCTCATGGAGGTGAACTTGACCGGTCTCCTCTCGTGATGACTCTAAGTCGCTGAGCATAGCCCTGAGCTCTCTTGCCTTACATTCCAGACTGGCTTGACCTGTTGGGCTGAGTCCCTGGGATGATGTTTCTGTGCACGGGCCCTTTGCAAAAGTAGATTAAGAACACGGTTGCGGTGGCAAAAGTCGCTGAGCATAGCCCTGAGCTCTCTTGCCTTACATTCCAGACTGGCTTGACCTGTTGGGCTGAGTCCCTGGGATGATGTTTCTGTGCACGGGCCCTTTGCAAAAGTAGATTAAGAACACGGTTGCGGTGGCCCGAGAATTGTATAATACAAACCGTATAATCACTGAATTGTTGCAGCTGCAGCTACTGCCTGTTGAGGTCGTCCTGTATGCCAAGCACTCTGCTAATTGTTATGTTGCCTGATCCAATTTTCCTGACAGTCCTGTGGCGTGAAGCCTGTGATGGGTCCCACTTTGCAAATGTAGCCATCCAGGGGTCCCAAGGCTGAGTAGCTCCTGTGCAGGCTCTGGGAATTACACAAGCCTGTATGTGAAAAAACAAACAAACAAACAAACAAAAAAAACCAAAAAACAAAACAAAAAAACCCAACTAAGACAATAATGTGTAACTGTGTGTGCCTTCTTGTCTGTATATGCACCACATGTGTGCAGGTACCCAAAGAATCCAGAAGAGGGCAGCATACCCTTGGAAACGGGGTTATAGATAGCTGTGCACCACCACTTGGGTGCTGGGAACTGAACCCAGGTCCTCTGCAACGTTGGCAAGGGCTTTTAACCACCGAGCCATCTCTCCTGCCTCTCAAATCTCTTTTAAACTAAGGAGACCCTCTTCATTCAGAACTGGTTTTTACCTGGCTCCCCAGCATCAAGGACCCCAGCAGCAGGCGAGGAGATGCCTCAGTCTTTCTGCTGATTCCTCTGTCCTCCCCAGAGCCAGCTCGGCCACAGGGGTGCTCTCTGACCCCTCTACCAGTGCGGGGGTCTGGCTTTACCAAGGCCCCTCCCCTCCGAGTGGAACAGCTGAAACCCATCTCTCTACTGTTTCCTCAGCATTCTTTTGTCCCTTGATCTAAGGAATTCCTAGGCACGGTTGATGCCCGTGGGAAGGAGTCTGGGTAATCCCAGGTGAGAACTCCCAAGTCACACTGCTCCGCTGTTGCTGTGCTGTTTTATTTATTTATTTATTTATTTATTAGTATGGCAGACTTTCTCATTTCTCTTGCCTCCCTGCGGCTCTGATGTAAACAAGGCTTTTGTCTTGGGATGAATGAAGAGACAGGTTAAAGATGCCTGGCCAGGGACTGTGGGTAAATGCCAGCTGCTACTCATTTTTCTCTTTGATGGCAAGGGGCCACCTAGCTGACTACTTGCATCAGGCCAAAGCAATTAATGGCAACAGATAGGCTTTGTGTGTGTGTGTGTGTGTGTGTGTGTGTGTCCAGGTAGAGATACTTTTGCGAGCGAGAGCAGTGTGGATATGAATAATGGCACATGAGTAACTTTTACCAAGGTCTTAGTCCTGGAATCCAGGCAGCCCAAGCCTAGGACTGCAGGAAGGAAGGTGGTGCAGAAAAGGCCGGCACTTGGCAGCTACTGTGTGGATGCTGCCACATACCCTTACTCTGCTTGTTCAGGCCAGAGAAGCAGATGAAGTGCTTCCTGCTGCTGCAATGTCTGAATCTGGTTACAATGAGAACTGTCTCAGGCCGTGTGGAGTGTGGAGGACAGATGTGTGGGTTTTGGTTAGGGGTAAGGTATGTCTGCTTAGACAGTGGCGAGCACAGGTGCCAGAGAAGCACAGAGGTGCAGTTGTAAAGGCTTCCTGGAGGAGAAGATGTGGAGTCAAGTCTTAGGTAGTTAGTGGGCCTGGTTTACAAGTTGGTAGCCTGCTCATGGGACCAGGCAGCCAGGCAGTGCAGCAGGGGCAGCCGGGCCCTCCGGAATAAAGGCCAGTTTGGGGTCATAGAGAGTCCCTGGGCTCAGACCCCGCTGGGCTGTGATGCCAGGCTATGGAGGCTGGATCGTGTTGGATCTGGAGAGCTGTTCTGTGGTGTGGCTAGAGGTACTTTCGAAATGAGCCTTCTGGCTGCACAAAGTGGTCCAGTGCGTGGCCTGCTTGAAAGCAGGAGGCTCTGCGATCAGGGATGGACTTGGGAGGAGTGTGGAGGTGCCCATTGTGGCAAGGTCACGGCACGTCCAGGGGTGGATTATGCAGTGCTGGGTGTGGAATCCGGGGCCAGTGCTCGGCAGTGCAGACCCACCCCCAGCCTCTCACCGGCAGATTCTAAGCAAGCGTCCTGTACCGAGCAGCACGCCCAGCTCAAGGATGAGCACTGTTCCACCACTGCTGTGTGCCAGGTGCAGTGACCTAGATAGTTCTACACCCCATTTTACAGATGGGGAGCCTGCACCAATGTAGTCACTGAATGAGCTGGAATTTTTTTTTTTTAAGTATTTGTTTTTGTTGCTTCTAAATGATGAGTAAATATATGTGTCTGTGTGTGGTTATGTGCCTGAGGATGCAGTGCCCACAGAGGCCAGAAGAGGGCAGAAGATCCCCTGTAGCTGGTGCTCTGGCTGCTTGGGATGGATACCGAGGAGCTAAGATTTCATTGCAGGCCACTCGGCCCCAGAACTTCCTCCACACACTCTTGTGTCTGGAGTCACAGCCTTTCCACATGGCCTCCTTCAAGCCTCCGAAATCGTGGAGTTTGCATAGTGCTGCCAGCAACAGCATCCAGACACGGGGTGTGGGGGGATGGGAGGGGATGAGTTCTCATTCATCTGACCACAAGTGTCTTCAAAAGGCATCTACCCACTTGGGAGTGTTGTCACAGATCACGACAGCCCCCTCTGGTCACGTGAGCACTCAGACCTGAGCTAGCTAAGCCTTCGGTGTCCATGGCTCTCCACAGGTGGAAAGGGGACTACGGGACCCGGATCCAGCAGTACTTTCCGTCCAACTACGTTGAGGATATCTCAGCAGGCGACGCCGAGGAGATGGAAAAGCAGGTTTGTCTTTTTTACCTGCGGCCCAGGCTTTGGAGGAGGCCCCTGAGTCATCTTGGGGTGGGCAGTGGGCGACTTCTGACACGTACTTGGTGGGGGTCTCTGTGGAGCTAGGCAGTGGCTCAGGCAGGGTGACGCAGAAGTCGGGACTGGCCCCAAGCTGCCGTGGGGAAAAGTCTTGGTGATGAGCCGGTTGTGTTTTAATCAGGCGGCTCTGGGCCGCGGCTTTGAAAGCACAGGAGAATTCCCACTGGAATGAAAGTGGCCAGACGGGGAATTTGTCCTCTGCTCAAAGCAATGTGCAAATGAAACACGTTCAGTTTGGAGAGCCAGACATGCAGAACGTGCTCAGCATGAGGAAGGGACGGTGCCCTGCTGGAAGGTGAGACAGGGCCTTCTGGTGATTTCGCATGCCAGGCTTTGGTGCCTAGCCTATCTTTTATCAGGTGCTCTTGGTGGAAGGAAATGACTCCACGACTTCATCGGCTTGCCCCAGGGGAGAATCTGTGATGTGGGCCTGCATTCCTTTAGAGCCAGCAGTGTTTAGTTCCTAAGGTTGGGTGTCAAGGCAACTGGGGAGGGCTTCCTGGAGGAAGTAATGTTTGAGTCTTAAAAGTGAAGCGGGGGTTCATTACCAAGGGATGGGCAGAGGGAGGCACAGCCTGAGCCGGGGTGCGGTGATTGGAAGGCAGTGAATGGTGGCTGGAACCCAGGATGCTTGGGCTGGGACCCCTTGGAGCAGGACCCCTCACTCATCTGTGCATCATTAGGAGCTGGGTGGAGAAGGCTAGGGCAGCACAGTGATGGCAGCTGCTTTCCCACCTCAGCAGGACCCCAGGATGGTTCGAGTGTGCGATGGGGAGTAAAGGCTGAGAATGTCGGCCAGGGCTTGGAAGACCTCAGCAACCAGATGGTAGACCACAGCTGTTGCTTTCCATAGGACTTGGGGAGCCACAGAAGGCTCTTGAGCTTCGGGAGTAGCAGGCCAAGTGGGCTCGTTTCGTACACCTATCAGAGAGGGCTCTGCGATGGGGTTGGAAATGGGTTCTAGATCTCACAAGACGTGTCTTCGAGGACCAGAGAGTGATGCAGGGACTGTGGGCGCCTGCGTGCTGCTGGGACTCCATCATCTCTGTGCCTCGGCACCCTCCCTGTGGGCGCTGTAAGGAAAATGCATTTTAAGCAGCTCCACGGTGTCAGTGGTGCTGAACAGCATGTTCTAGAAACTGGTTGTCGTTTCGTTGTTCCGTTTATGACCACTGAGAATTGGGTCTTGTTTCTTCTCAGATCATTGAAGACAACCCCCTGGGGCCTCTTTGCAGAGGCATCTTGGACCTTAACACCTACAATGTTGGTACGTACTTGTTTTCTCAGCCTGACTCAAGGCCAGATCCACTCACCCCGCCCTGCCGAGCCTGACTTTAGACTAGCCCAAGTGAGGAGGGGGATGGTACTAGTGTTCTACCACCCAGACTCGGGTGAGGTGCTGGCTGAGGCTGGACGCCCGGGGACTGAAGGGTGTCCCTGCTGCAGGAGCTTGCTGCTGCCATCTCCCAATGCAGGACTGTCCCCTCAGAAGCACCAGTGACTTAGGTAGCTTGTCGTCCTGTCAACATCTGCTTCTCAGAGAGCTGAGCTGTTTGCTCCACAGGCTGTCGGGGAGCATGGGGCGGGGGGGGGGGAGAAGAGCCTCACTCAGCCGGCTAAGCTCCTCAGGGTGCTGGCCTGCCTCTCCTCACTGGACCTCAGCTCCTGCAGGAAGCCTGTCCTGCCCTCGTCAGCCTGTGCGCTGCCTGGGGTGGGACAGTGTGTTCTGTGTGGGAGAAGTCACAGTTGGCGCACAGCTCTGTGGGTGCATCGCAGCGTCCACGGATACAGCTTCCTGCTGCAGCTCTATGCTGCAGGTCCAAGCGCAAAGCCCAAGCTCCCTTCTTGGTGGCCCACTAATTCTCAAGCTGGGTCCCCTCTTTCCTGTGGAGGCCCAAGCATGGTCCCCTCACATCTCCATGAGAACAGTTCCAGATTCCTCCTCCCCTGTACGGCTAGGACTCTCTTTCTGTCCTTATTTTCTTCTCCCTTTTCCCATCCTGTGACTCCAGTAGGGGAAGTGGATGAGAAAATGGGCAAGTCGCTGGCAATTCCCAGATGTGCCAGGACTGGCAGACTCAATTCTCACCTTCACAGCTGATACTCTGTGCTGGCCCCTCCCCCTCCCCTGCGTTGTTCTGTTAGAGGACACCAGAGTGTCACTCAGCAATAGGGACTTGTCATCAGGCTGGGTCTGCCCTTCAGCTCCACCAGAGTGACTTTCCAAATGCTCTCGTCTCCTCAAGCCTTGGTTCTGTCTCCTGTGAAATGAGTGTAACAGGCCCCGGTGTCCCCATGAGGTTTGCTAAAGGCTAAAAAAATCACACAGTATAGTCATCTGCCAGGGACGTCACCTCAGACATCAGAAAGTGCGGCTACCAATACTGGGCAGATCAGGATAACCTTAATTCTCCTCTCTACAATTACCTTCTTTACTTGCCAGCTGCCAGCCGGCTTTGGTGTACCCCAGCTGATGGCCACACCGTTCTCGACCTCCCTCCACGCTCACGTGGCTGCTTCCTGTGTCTGGGTCTCCACTCCCAGTCGCCCTTCTCTTCTAGGGACGCTGTTCCTTGGATTTAAGGTTTATCCTAGGTCCAGCACGTCTTGAGATAGTTGGTACACCTACAAAAATTCCATTTCTAAATAAGGTTGATCCACAGGGACAAGAGCTTGACATGTCTTTTTGGAGGACACAACTCGGCCCAGTGCACACCTTCAGCTGTAACTTGAGGCTCTATCTGCGAGAGGGCTGGCAGCCCCGTCAGCACGGACTGTCACTGTGGCCATGGCAGTTTGGGTGGGGTCACCAGAGAAGGGGACAGGGTGATGTGTGGTCCCTGTGGCCATCTACTGGGCCCACCAGGACTTCCCTCCCCCTCTGTCCACAGTGAAGGCCCCCCAGGGGAAAAACCAGAAAGCGTTCGTCTTCATCCTGGAGCCTAAGAAGCCAGGGGATCCTCCCGTGGAGTTTGCCACCGACCGCGTGGAGGAGCTCTTTGAGTGGTTTCAGAGCATCAGAGAGATCACTTGGAAGATTGACACCAAGGTGGGCCTAAGCAAGCTGGGGACCGGGGTGACTGCCCTTCCCAGCCCATGCTGCTCTGCTCTGGCCAGGCACAGGTTCTGAGCTGTGCTTCAGAGGGACCCTGGACATTGCTGGGCTTCAAAGGGACCCTGGACACAGGAGGCATTTGAGTGGCCTCATCTGTAATCTGGTAGCCACCGAGGACAGGCAGGGTAAGAACAGGGATTTTGGGGCAGGCCAGCAGCTTACAAATCGGGTCTTGACATTGTCTGGCTGTGGAGCTCAGAGCTGAAGGTGACTCTGTCTCTTGGGAGGTCTGGATCAACCTAGACAGTATCCTTAAAGCACTTAGCGTAGGGTGCTGGAGCCAGTGACCTCCCAGACCCTGATAACTCTTGTAAAAAAGGCTCCATCAGGTGCTGCTTTGGCCATAAAAAGGCTGCTGAGTCTGAAGCTGGGTGAGAGGGTAGCTCTGTGCAGAAAAACAAGAAGCTAACCCTTACCTAATAGAGCTGTGCAGTAGGTGTGTGGAGGAGACCCCTCGCTCCCCTAGTCCACGTGTGTGGCCTGGGTCCCGAGGAGACAGCTCTCTGCACTGAGCTGTGCTGGATGAGCTGGAGGCAAGGGGGAGGCTCCATATATCTCAAATGTGTAGGGGAAGGAGGTCTGTGAGGTCTGCAGAGGTTTGGAATACCAAGTCCTGTGGCTTTGGGGGAGGGGATAAGACAGGAGACAGAGGGCATAATGGGATGACCAAAGTTCCCTCTTCTGCCCCAGGGTCTCTAGCTATTTCAGATTGACCTTGAGTTTCCAACTTCTTCTGCCTCAGCCAACCAAGTTCTAGAGTTAAAGCCATTTTTTCCTCTGCTTGTAGCTACCCATTTACCATTTATTTTCTTATCTATGTGCCTGTGTGTGTGTGTGTGCGTGTGAGTGTGTGTGTGTTTGTGTGTGTGTGCGCGTGTGCGCTATCCTCCTGACTCTTTCCCACAACCGTTTTGGTGTTGCAGCTGTGAAAGACCACACCTGGCTTATTATGTGGGTTTCGGGATCTGAACTCTGGTCCTCATGGTAGCAGACTGAACTGTATTAACCACTGGGCCATCTCACCAGCCCATGCCTACGTAACTTTTGAGAGCGGTGGCAGGGCTGTTCTAGCCGCTAAGCCGTAGATGGGCACAGCATGGCTGGGAATCTTCAGAGGATAGAGAAAGGGGGGATTGTCTTCAGGACAGGGAGACACCCAACCCTGGGTGCTCAGGGGTGAGGGCTGGGGATGGGAGAGCTGGCCAGGTGGTCCGGAGTGTGGTGTGGTGCAGACGCTGGCTCACGAGTTGGCCTTCCTCCCCGCAGGAGAACAACATGAAGTACTGGGAGAGGAACCAGTCCATCGCCATTGAGCTGTCCGACTTGGTTGTGTACTGCAAGCCGACTAGCAAAACCAAGGACCATTTGGGTACGTCTCCTGGGACCCTTTCCAGCGAGCTCCAGTGTCTGCTGTGAGTCTGACACAGTCGGCAGAACACAGGGAGTGTTCACTCCACTTCCTGAAGGTCCAGGATGAAGTCCTTTCGGTATCCCCATAGCTGAGATGTCGGCTGTTCTACACAAAACATGCGATTATAGCATGCGGAGAAGGAAAGGCTATGGGGGAAATCGGCTCCCTTTTGGCTGTCTAAAACCCTCTTTGTAGTGCCGGATACTGCCAAGGACAAGTGATACCGATTAAGGTGGATTGTTGCAGCCCTTAGACTTCTCTCTCTCTCTCTCTCTCTCTCTCTCTCTGTGTGTGTGTGTGTGTGTGTGTGTGATAGTTACTTCCCCCACAGTCGTGCCGACAGGCTAACCTGACCTAGGCAGCTCCTCACTGAGGTTCTCTGCCTCGGTGGTTTGAAGTTGTGTCACGGTGACAATGAAAACTACCCACGTGGTGGGTGCTGGTGTAGGTGTAGTTGTTTGTGTGTGGAGGCTAGAGGCCAATCTTGGCTGTCATTTCTCAGCTGTCCGACGTGTTTATTTTGAGATGGGCTCTGTTGCTGGGCCTGGACTCAGCCGGCAGGCAAGGCTGGCTAGCCAGCAAGCTCTGAGGAGCCTCCTCTTGCAAGCTCTGCAGGCTGGGGTTGCAAGTGCACACTGTCAGGTGGGCGTGGTGGCACGCTCCTTTAATCCCAGTACTCGAGGAAGGCAGAGGCAGGAGGATCTCTGTGAATTCCAGGCCAGCCTGGTCTACAAAGGGAGTCCAGTACAGCTAAGGCTACACAGAGAAACCCTGACTTTTAAAAAAAAGTGCACACTGCCATGCCTGGCTTTTCCCTATAACTTGTGGGCTCAAACTCAGGTCCTCCTACTTACATAGTTGGCACGTTACTGAGAGGGCCGCCTCCCTATCCCTTCAATGGCTTTTCATAAGACGTCTGGTTTCTTTTTGTCACCTGGGCCCTCTGCCATTGTGCCCAGAAGTAATATTGATCCTCTTTTCTGTCTTAGTCAATGTCTTCTTGCTGTGAAGAGACACCATAACCATGGCAACTCGCATAGAGGAAAGGATAGAACTGGGGACTTGCTTTTGGGGTCAGAGGTTTAGTCCACTGTCATCATGGTGGGAAGCATGGCAGCATGTGGGCAGACACGGTGCTGGAGAGGTAGCTGAGAGTTCTACATCTGGATCCTCAGTCAAGAGGAAGAGAGGGAGAGGGAAAGGGAGAGGGAGAGGGAGAGGGAGAGGGAGAGGGAGAGGGAGAGGGAGAGGGAGAGGGAGAGGGAGAGGGAGAGGGAGAGGGAGAGGGAGAGAGCTACTGGACCAGGCTTGGGCTCTTGAAATCTCAAAGTCCCCAAGTGACACACTTCCTCCATCAAGGCCATACCTTTGAATCATGCCACTCCCTGGTCACAGAGCATTCAAATCTATGAGCCTATGGAGGCCGCACTTATTCAAACCACCGCATCCTTCCCACAGAGAACCCTGACTTCAGGGAAATCCGCTCCTTTGTGGAGACAAAGGCAGACAGCATTGTCAGGCAGAAGCCCCTTGAGCTACTGAGGTACAACCAGAAGGGCCTGACACGTGTCTACCCGAAGGGACAGAGGGTCGACTCCTCAAACTACGACCCCTTCCGCCTGTGGCTGTGTGGCTCCCAGATGGTGGCGCTCAACTTCCAAACTGCAGGTAAAGGACTACAGTAGCTGGCCTGCCCAGGCCGGGCCGTGGGGTCCAGTCATAGCTGGCAGTCAGCCAGGTGGCTGGTAGCATGGTGGAGTTTCTGAATGAATGACTGGGCTGTCCGTCAAGGCTGAACTTGATTGCTGGTTAGTGCAAAGCCCCTGAGCTGAGTGGCCTGACAGAGGGACAGGGATGGAAGTGTTATCATTCTGGCTTAGGAAGGAAGCGTAATAGCTTATTTAACTAGGAAGCCTAGGAGAGGTGTGGCTGGATCCAGGCCTTCGGTGGCTGCCTTACCCCTTCCTTTCTGTGTGGTGCTTTCTGTCTGAGGGCTTCATGCTCACTCTCTCTCTCTGGAAACTTAAATAGCAGGGAAAACTCACGCACACAAACTTTAGACTTGCACTTTGGATCCCATGGATTCTCTTGCAGAATCCCGTGGATTCCCCCACCAAAGGGAGCTGATACTTATTTAATGACTGCTCCAAGCCAGCTCTCGGACTTGGTAGGTCAAGTCCCATTCCCGTCTACCACCGATGCCACTGCCTCCCGGGTCCTTCCATGGCCCTTGTTCCCAGGCGCAGGCGCACAGCTGCAGGGCAGACAGCTCTGACTCCTGGAAGCTTCCCAGGAAGCTTGTGTTTTGATAGACCGCCCTGGACCACTGAGCACCCCTCTCTTGAGCACTTGCCGAAGCTCCACCTCTGGACTGGGTGGAAGCATGGACACTCTCCACTGGTGTAACCTCACCACTGTGGTCTTGTGAAGCTCTTTGCCCATCAGGTTTGAAAACGGACGTTGTTGTAGTTACAGTTTCTGGTCAAGGCATAGCTCTTTGAGTAAAACATTAGCCCTAGCTAGAGGGATGTGTGCATCAGTTTCCCTGTGAAGCGGTTAGTCCTCCTGCCCTACAAAGCTGGCTTCTTATTTACGCCTCTGAATATCTGCCTGCTATTTGAACTTCTATTTTATTTTTTTCAGTTTATTTGTTTTACATCCCAAGGGTGCTTCCTCCTTCCTCTCCTCCCAGTCCCCCCACTTTCCCTTCTTCCTCCATCTTCTGTCCCTTTCTCCTAGAAAAGGGGAGCCCCCTCCCCTGTATCAACCCTCCTAGCATATCAAGTCACAATAGGACTGAGCGACAGGGACAGCTAACCTAGTCCCATGAGGGCTTACAGAGACTGAGACATCAATGAAGGATCACGCATAATCTGGACCTAGGTCCCCGGAGCATATGGGTGGCTCGGTCTTCCTATGAGGGCGCCTGGTGAGTGGGGGAGGGGTGGTTTCTAACATGGACCTATTGCTTGCTTTTTTATCCCTTTCCCCCGGCTGTCTTGCCTGGCCTCGGGGGACGACGGGATGACTGAATTTTAAAACAAACTTACTATCGTGCATGTAGTGGGCACATATGCCATGGCACACAGCTGAAGGTCAGAGGACAGGGCATGGAGGCCACAGCAAACGTGGCGGTCAGAGGACAAGTCTCCTTCCATCTTTATGTAGTTCTGGAGACGGCGCTCAGGTCATCAGGCTTGCTCCACCAGCGCCTTTTATCTGCTTGCTAAGCCACTCTACCCTTGAACTATAATGATTTACCTTGCAGTGTTTTCTGAGTGCCAGGGATGGAATTTCGGCCTGCGTGTGCCAAGCAAGCGTTCTACCCCTGATCTGCACCCCATTTCCATGTGGAATCTAATTTTTGGATTTTAATATATTAAGGCTTACATTATACCCTTCCAAACATGATGCGAGATAGTTTCCTGATATGGGGTTCTTTCTTAATGCTCCCCATATTTCCTCGGATCCAGATGTCAGTTTTGAACAGTTACCCCAAATCATCGCAGGAAGGTCCTGTGCCCAGCTGTACCCACGAGTGCGTGGAGCTGGTGCTCCCTGGCTGCCCTATAGCAGGCCTCTGCTCTCCTTTCAGACAAGTACATGCAGATGAACCACGCGTTGTTTTCACTCAACGGGAGGACGGGCTACGTCCTGCAGCCCGAGAGCATGCGGTCTGAGAAGTATGACCCGATGCCACCAGAGTCCCAGAGGAAGATCCTCATGACACTCACGGTCAAGGTAGAGCAGGCAGGCAGGCGGGCGGGCGGTGGGCAGGCGGTGGGCAGGCGGGCAGGCGGGCAGGCAGGCAGGCGGGCAGGCAGGCAGGCGGTGGATGGGTCTCATCCTGACAGCACTTGAGGCTCATATGGTTCATCTCAGGATCATCCTGGGCTGAAACTGTTGCTTGCTTTTGTCTGGGTCTGAGGTATTCACTTCCTGTGAGGTGAGCCTTTGGCAGAGAGAAGAGTTCATTTCCCCTTTGCCTTAGAGAGGCCAGAGCCTCCTTCCCTTCTTCCCTTCCTCCCTCCCTTCCTTTTTATTTATTTATTTTTTTGAGACAGGGTTTTTCTGTTCAGCCCTGTCCTGGAACTTCCTCTGTAGACCAGGCTGGCTTTGAACTCAGAGATCTGCCTACCTCTGCCTTTGTGCTGGAATTAAAGGGGTGTGCCGCTACCGCCTGGCGTGAGCTTTCTTAAGTTCACCCAATCCTTGTCATATTAGGAAGATATGACAAAGAGTTTTAGGAAGATAGGGAGGAAGTTAGGGCGAGATGGGTGGAATGTAGCTTAGTTTTTGGGGTGGTTGTCCAATGTGCATGAAGCTCTAGGAGTACCAGCAAGACAGAGGCAGGAGGATTGCCACGAGGGTAAGGCCAGCCTTGTCAACAAAACTAGTTTGAAACCAGTTTAGGATAAATGAGACCTCATTTTAGAAGAGTAGAAAGTGAAGCCTTTGCAAGGTCTTTGGCACATAAGGGTCAGTTATGAGCGGACTACCCCACTGTCCGCTGCCCGAGAAATCCAGTGTCAAGATCCCCTGTACCTGTGCTCGGCGGAGACTCTCCTGCTGAATCACGTGGCGCTGCGCCCTATCATCAAGCAGTGATGGTGGATGGGTCAACATCCATGGCCCCCAGAGCGGTGGTGACTTTTCCACTGTATAAGGGTAGCTTTGAACTTGTACAGTCTGACTCTAGAATCCTGAAAAGTCCACAAAGCACTACTGCGTGGGTCAAACTCAGCCCTCCTGGGGCAAATCGAGAGGAATTCCAATCCATGCCCTCCGTGTTCCAGGTTCTGGGTGCACGCCACCTCCCCAAACTAGGGCGGAGTATTGCCTGTCCTTTTGTGGAGGTGGAAATCTGCGGGGCTGAGCATGACAGCAACAAGTTCAAGACAACGGTTGTGAGTAAGTAGCTGGCTCTTCCTGTTTGTGTGCGTGCGCCCAGGTGCTCTCCGAGGCCAGAGATCCACATCCGGTATCTTCCTCAATCACCCTCCATCTTAGTTCTTGAGACCGTATCTCTCTGTGAACCCGGAGCTCATCAGTTCAGCTACTCTGGCTGGCCAGTGCGCTCCAGTGTCTTCCAGCCTCTCCACCTGGCTTACAGACATGTGCTTGACTTTTAAATGGACGCTGGGGTCTGAACTCAGGCCATCCTGCTTCCAGTAGGCACCTGACTGAAGCATTTCCCCAGCCCGGCTGGTCCTTCTTTTTAAGGGAACAGAGTCCTAAGTGTGTTATTCTTCCTTGGAGATTTTATTATATACTTTTGTTGCACAGTTTCCTTTCCCTGCTTTAGCCTGCAGTTGAGGAAACAGAGCCACCTGACATGTCCAGGGAACAACTCAGGTGCAGACCAGTTAGACTGGCCTTTCTGTAGGGTGGCAGGCTTGCTGTGAGTTTTGGCTTACAAGGCTGGTCCTCCACAGAACTCCCAAAATGATTGAGAGATGCCTGGCTCTCTTTCCTCCTCCAAGGGGTACGGCTCACAGGTGCTCTGCTCACCTCTTTTCTTGGTACTCTGCCTCTGAGTTCACTTTACATCCTGCCCCCCTCCCTTCTCCTAACCCAGGGGGTGAGACAGGTGAGGTAGCAGCATGTTCCTCTGCTCATGGAAAGCTGGCCTGCAGCGGGATTGTTTGCTGGGAATGAAATAACAAAAGATAACTCCAGGTCTTCTTAGACCTGGGTTCATGGAGGGATTCGAAGCTGAGGCTGCAGAGACTGCCTTACCCTGAGAAGACAGGGCACAAGCATCGATAACCAGTTTTGATCTCTTCCTAGATGACAATGGCCTCAGCCCTGTCTGGGCTCCAACTCAGGAGAAGGTGACGTTTGAAATTTATGACCCAAACCTCGCATTCCTGCGCTTTGTGGTCTATGAGGAAGATATGTTCAGTGACCCCAACTTCCTGGCTCACGCCACGTACCCCATCAAAGGCATCAAATCAGGTATGGAGCGTTATCAAAGATGCTCAGTTTGGGGGGGCCAGGTTCTTTGGTCTGTGCTGCTGGAACATACAGACATCTCTCCTGGTTTAGATTAAGCCACAACAAAGCCACTCAGGGCGTTAAGCACAGGATTGGGGAAAAAGTGGAGAAAGGCCGAGTCTTTTCGGCTTCAACCTTTATGCAAAACATCAGTGTTAGTCCATCCTCAACCTGGAGCTGTTTGCTTTCACTTCGAGATGCCTCAGGCCGTTTGTCTTCATCAGCGGATGGGGAAGTTTGTTCTTTCTTATGTCATTCGTGTTCCTGACCGTAAGGAGGAGGCCTGGAGCATCCACAGGGTCCGATTCTCCTAAGCATTCCGAACTAACTTGTACTGGATTTGGAGGTTGACTTGCTTCTTAGATTTCTTTTTATGCTGAACACAATGCAACCCCCCCCCCAAAAAAGGCCTGTGTTTACTTGTCATTAAATCAAAGCAGGTCACATGAGAACCTATAAATGTGGGCATCTTTCAGCCCTCATCAGAGAAGCTTTTCTTTTCGCAGTGGATGGTAGTAAATGCAGAGAAAAAGAGAGTGTGGAGGGCTTAGTTCTGCATAGGATATTATAACTCCCCTTCCCCAAGGGGTCAGGGATCATTGAGGAAGAGTGAACAGAAAGATTACAAGAGATCCAGATGTTTGCAGCTACACACAGTGTACATGACCAGTACAAGGTCAAGCCAGCCCCAATCACAGCACAGGTGGGGGAAGGGTGCGTGAAGTCCCTCCCACTTCCTCCATGAGGGGCTGTTAGCAGCTGATGGCTGCTGGGAGAGGGAGAGTTGCATCTTCCTCAGGGATTACTCAGCTCCAGTAGATGGTTGCACACCTAATGCATTAAGTGTGTTTAATGGGTTTAAAAGAAGAACACATGAAGTTGGGAGGAGAAAGTGGTGGCAGAGAACTAGGGGGTGGTTTTAATCACCTAGATACATAAGTAAAATTCTCGAACAATAAAAATGTGAAAAAGAAAAAAAACAACAAAATCCCTGCTGTATTGAAATTTTCCAGCGCGGCTAAGACAGTGTCTTCCCAAACCTGAAGATGGTCATCCTTACGAGGCATGACCTTTCTCTCATGACCTTTCTTCCTGGATTTCACATGTGACCTAACATGCAGGCCAGCTATGTGGTGATTTTCTTCCTTCCTTATCCACAGCATTGCTCATGAGACAGACACCGAGATCCTTCTCGATTCCCCAGGAGTTCACTGTTCCCTTGTTTCCCAGAGCAGTCATTTTTCAAGAGAAAAAAAATTACTATCATTTTTTGTCATTTGTATCAAATGACTGTCTTTTGATGTTTGGAAGCCTGGGCTCTATTCATCGCTGAACTGGGTCTTTTGAAAACTTGGACCATGTCACCTCTTTTCTCATGAAGTCTCTCAGCTCTGCCAGCCATTTTCTCCTACTCCTTACTAGCCACATTTCCAAGTAGCGGATGAGTTAGGGGCTCCTACCTGAAAATGCTGATTTCTGGGTCCACCATGGGCTGCTCCAAGTCAGCCCAAGGTGGAGCTCCAAGATCAGTCTGTATCATGGCCAGCTCCCTGGGAGGATCTAGACAGTGTTGAGGCAAAGGAGGCTGGTCCACAGTTGCCTGTCTTACTGCTGAGGACCCAAACACCAGACTGAGAATCTGGGCAAATGTTTAAAGCTTCAGATTTCTGTTTCACAGTTTAGAAATGACATTTGAGTACATTACGACAATAACAAGGAGTCCTTGATGATTGACATGCACTACAGGTGACTTTAAAGCCGGCACTTGACCTGTCGGGCTCTGATTTGCTATGTGCTTTTTCAGACCAGGGTTCAGAAATGATGAATTTTCACAGTCCTTGTCTTAATGCCCTCAATGACATTAAGGAACCAGTGCCAACTGGTTCCTGGACCATCTTGCTCCTCCCCTGACCCTATCATCCTCTGAAAGATGAGGAGGGTGACCCTTGCATCTAGAGTTCACAGTGCAATGCCTTTCCTATTGGAAGGGAATCAGGTCTCTTAAGATGGCTTAGCTTGGAGATTGTAAAAATAAAATAAAGTTAAGTAAGGAAACATCGAGGTGGATTAATAATGGGAGAGCCACCACTCCATTCTAGCTAGGAGATAATCACAGCAGGGACACTCTCCCCACTCCTGGCAGGCCCCTGGCACATCTATATTCATGAGAGGCAGGAAATAAAATGAATAGTCCTTTTGTGCAGATGGCTTCCAGGGCCTTCTAAACTCGAAAATAAACTTTGCCCATTGTTAGGATGGCTGCACTTAAGCTTTCAAACTGGCTGGGCCCAGCTCAGGAGGGAGGCCACACCTCAGCTTCCTTAATTTCCTTTTCTTTAATCCTTACAGTAATCCTGTGAGGCTTTTCTTTTCTTTCTCTCTCTCTTTTTAAAACTCATTTTTACTTAAAAAATCTGAGCACATTGGGGTCTAGAGACGTGAATTAACTCATTCAAGGTCACAAGCTGGGACTTACCCCTTGCTTTTCTGTCTCTGTAGACTATTCTTGAGGGTCCTCTTATTTCAAGTGGGTACTTAAGGGCCACCAATATTGACCTTTCTTCACTTCCATTCTCCATGTGAAATAAAAAATACTAAAAATAATACAATTTTCATGGTTGGTGAAACTGAGAAATAGCTTGGTTCTAGTCCACATGAGGGCTTCCCAGAGTTAAGCAGTAAGAAGAAGTATGGGTAACCAAGGGCAGAGCCCATGCTCCCCATATCGAGAGCCACACACTGTCAGTCAGTCCTGCCCTGTGTCTGGAGTCCACTGCTACCTGGAAATGTCCTGGGTCATCCCGGAACAGCCGGGGTCCTATTTAGTCTCCTAATCCATTCATACCAAACTGTCCCCAGGTCAGCCCATGAGGTGCACAGAATCTGTGTCTTAACTGGATTCACAAGGGATTAGGGTTCCAGAATCTGCACCTGTACCTGCATCTTAGCAGGAGTTACAAATTCCATTAAGCTGGATCACTATTGGGCCAGACTTCAGACATCCTGTGATTTTCAACCTAGACATAAACCAGAACAGCCAACAATCTAAGCACCACCAAAACTCTCATCATCCATCAGGTGGAAATAAGTCAGACAATTTCAGTACAGTACTATTTAATGAGCTCAGAATGTCCTCCAAATACTACAGGGGGGAATTGTGGTTTGAGAGTTTTATACCCACTCCAACTATCATATACCTATAAACTCACAGACCCATTTAAAATGCACAATTAGGAATTCTGTGTCACAAGAGTATAAGATATCAAAGTCAGCTAACTAAGACATTCACAGGAAGTTCAGTAAAAAAGATGGAGAATTGAGCAATTTAACAATATGTTTGAGCTGGGCAGTAGTGGTACATGCCTTTAATCCCAGCACTTGGAAAACAAACAGGCAGATCTCCAAGTTCGAGGACATCTTGATCTACATAGTGAGTTCCTGGGCAGCCAAAGCGTTATATAGAGAAACCTTGTCTTGAAACAAACAAACAAACAACAAAAATAATATTTTGAACATTTTCTGCATTTGATTTTTTTTTTTAATCAAAGACCAAACTAATACTGAGTCCTGGTTAGTAAGATGCATGTTGACATATTGGTGTATTCATCTTGCTTAGATTAAAAAAAATTATATATATATATATATATATATATATATATATATATATATATAATGAAATATAGGAAAGGGGGCCAGAAAAGTGGCTAATTAAGTAAAGTTTCTTGCCACCAAGTCTGATGACGAGTTCAACCACTGGGACCCACATGGTGGAAGGAGAGAAATGACTTCTACAAATTGTCCTCTGACCTCCACATCCATACTGTGGCATGCCTCTGCCCCCGAAAATAAATAAATAAAAATAAAGATATACAGTAAAGGATTCACAATAGAATATAGGTCACAGGTATGTAATTGTTTCTCAGCATGGTCTTTTAGTTTTGAAAAAAAAAATTAAATTGTAAAATATCAGAAAAATAGACCCAAGCCTTTCTTTGTAGGAGAATTATGGCTGTAAAACAGGGCACAGGGCACAGGGCACCTTGTTTCCACCACTCCCTCTCTGCCACAGAGAGTTGCTACTCTATAGCTCAATAAAACCCTTTTGCTTGCTCTAAAAAGAAGAGCACAGGATGCAAATGTTCTATACATTGATATAGAAACAATAATGTATTTTTTTTTTAAATCCAAAATAGGGAGAAAAAAACGGAGGGGAGGCTCAAGGTTGGATGGCAATGGCCTTTCCCTTATCGTTAGCAGCAGCAGCAGAGGAGAGAGTCAATATATCGTTTAAATGTGATGAGCTGGGGCTGGTGGGGTGGCTCAGCAGGGAAAGGTGCCTGTTGCCAAGCCCAGCATCCTGGGTTCCATCCCTGGGGTGCATGTGATGGGGGGAGAGAACTGGCTCCCACACACTGTACTCAATTCTGCACAGGTATACACACACACACACACACACACACACACACACACACACACAAAACGTAAATTTTAAAAAGGTGTTCAGATAACAGATAGTGCACACATTCTCTAAGATAAATGAACCAGCACATGGATGGAGGAAGGTGTGAGGAAATGGGGCGTCTCTCACCTGTGTGTTGCTTATCCTGGAGGCTCAGTAGATACCATGCAAACGGAAAGCTCTCAGGACAAAGGGGCAATCAGAGTGGATGATGAAGATGAAAGGTGAAGTGTAAGCTGAGATGGACTGTTCATTGAGTCTGTGCTTTTCTAGTTTTAAAGCTAAACCTTACTATAAGAAATTCAAATAAATAAACATTGCACACTGAAATTGAACAGACCTCAAGTCTCTATATATCAGTGAGCTCTTATATAGTTAGAATAGCCATTATGAAGCTCTGGGGCTTCTCATTGGTTTTTACGTTTTTCACTATTGAATATGTTTTTATGTACTTCTCCACCACCCAAGGTAAAAATCCAAATGGCAGAATTAGAACTAGAAAAACCATTAGCTTTATATTGTCTTTCATAACCCGTGTTCATTACCTGCAGCCAGTCCTGTTTATCACCTAATATTTAGCTTTCCTTGTTCTCTCTTCTACATATTACACTGTACCCCCCAGTGTACATTTACTTACACACACACACACACACACACACACACACACACACACACACAGACACACACAGACATACACACACAGCTAGGTGCTTTTGAAAAGAAACACAAACACCTGCTTAGAGAGGAAAGGCCATTCACAGTGGTGTGCTGTAGGCTAGGGAGCAAGCAGTTCACGTTTTCCGTGGGTTCTTTTACACAAGACAACCAGCCAGCTGTTGAGATGGATTGCTGCAAACGCTTTTTAATGGGACTGGGGGCGGGGGATCAGCTCCAGTTCCCCCCCTTGTCAATCCTAAATAAAAAGACACATTTCAAGGTCTGCCGCACGCGGGTCCTGATTGTAAGTAAGAAATGGGTTCCAGAAAGGGTGATCAACACACTCATAGACTGCCAAGGGATAGCAAGATAGAAGACCAGTGAAGATAAAGCCCATTGCCTGGTCCTGGGCTTTGTGAAGGCCGGAGGGGAGGCGGTGGGTTGAGGGTTCCTCGTTGTTTTCTTTTGACTTTGTGAACATTTAAGGACTTAAACCATGGTAATATCAATTGCTGTGATTTCAGTAAGGGGTAGTCTGTAGATTTGTATTTCCTTCTCTAATTCCATTTATTAATTGTGCATCTGTAAGTACATGTGTGGGGGTTGTTTCTCTCGTTCATGTGGGATCCAGGTGTCAGGCATGGCAGGAGATCCCTTTAACCACTGAGACATCCTGTCATCTGGTTTTCGTTTTTAACTTTACTAATAGCCCTACGTGGATGTTTTTGTCAAGAACGCTAGTCCCTCTCTGTGACTTTAGGATGGGAACTTGGGCATCTGGGCAGTAGACGTTAGCACAGCACACTGACTTCTGGGCCCTCGATGGGCATGCCGACTCCAGGTTATCACATGAAAGCCAAGAGTTGATGTTAATGACCGGCTATTGGCTCTTTTCCTCCTGTTTCTGCTGCAGGGTTTAGATCGGTCCCTCTGAAGAATGGCTACAGCGAAGACATCGAGCTGGCTTCCCTTCTGGTTTTCTGTGAGATGCGGCCAGTCCTGGTGAGTAGAGGACACTGACAAGTTGGGCAGGGGTGGGAATATAAGAGAAATGCTCTGGACTAATGAGCTGAATCCCTCCCAGGACCAGTCAAGGTTCCGGGTTGTTTTGTTTTCCCCTCTCAGCATCTTTTCTTGAAGAGTGCTGTAGGATTCTGGAGCAGACAGTGCAGTCTGCAGGGTTTCCTAGCAGTTACCTGTCACCAGCAGCCTGGGCAGATGATGCTTTTCCAGAAGAGCTGATCCTTTCTGAGTGTGTTTCCCACCTGTTGGCTTTGGGTCATTGCTTCAAAGGGTCTCAGAACATTCAAGGACGTCTTCCTGGTCTGTGTGGGGGAAAGATGGTGGTGACTATAACTCTCTGCCCTAGAGGGACCTTCATTCTAGTCCTACTGTTTGTCAGTATCTTGAAGAGTCCTGGTTTCACCGTGACCAAGTCTTGACTAGAAGCATCTTAAGGGAGGAGTTTGTTTGGCTTGCAGTTTGAGGTCATACAGTCCACTCTGGTGGGAAAAGCATGGTGGTGCTGTTTGGGCAGCTGCTTGCTCAGGAATCAGGAGCAGAGACCCTATAGGAAGTGGGCCAGGACTAAAAACTTTCTCGTTCACCACAGCTTCCCCACCTCCGGCTGGGGACCACATGTGGGTCATTTTGCATTCAAATCATAGCACATAAACGTGGCAGGAAGATCTTGGCCACACTAAACGATACAAAAGAACAGGATGAGTAGGCACTAACCCATGTAGCAAGACTTTTTGTTTCATTTTCCTTTCTTTTATTGAAAATAAGTGTTGCTTTTTTTAATATATACAATATATTCTGATCACAGTTTCCCCTCTCCCAATTTCTCTGAGATTCCCCTCCCTTACCTCCCGTCAGAATCCATACACCTTCTATCTCTTGTTGGAATACAAACAGGCATCTAAAGAATAGTTTTAAAACAAAACAAAACAAAGTAAAAATAGAACAAAAATAAACCAGGACAGGACAAAACAAAAAACTAAAGAAAAAGCCAAAGAAAAGCACGTGATACACATGTATAGGCAGATGTTAGTCTTATGTTAGTCTTATGAGACACTTAGGAATCCCCTAAAAACACAAAACTGGACAGACACATTAGGTTAAAAAAATGCCCTGTCAAAACCATATGAGACAAAGGACCTTCAACAATATCATTGATTTCATTTTGTGTTGGCCATCTGCCTGCAAGACATTGGGGCTTATCTTTAAGAGTGGTTTGTAGCTCGGTGTGGTGGCACATGCCTTTAATCCTGGCACTCAGGGAGGCAGAAGCACGTGGCTGTCTGTGAGTTCAAGGACAGCCTGGTCTACAAAGTCAGGACAGCCCAGGCTACATAGGGAAACCCTTTCTCGAAAAGCCAAAATCTACCTTTCCTCCGACCCCCTTCCACTTCTAAAAGAATGGCTTATATCTTCAGTGAGACTCCATTGAAGAAGACTATTTTTTCATTTATGAGAGATTATCAATTGGTGATGGCTGCTGGGTCCACGTCGCTCAGAGCTAGGACCCTATCTGGTGCAGACCCATGCAGGCCCTGTGGACGCTGCCAAGGTCTCTGTGAGTTCATATGTGCATTGGTTCTGTTGTGTTTAGAAGGCCTTGCTTCCTTGGTGTCCTCCAGCCCGACTGGCTCTTACAGTCTTTTGAGCTCCTCTTTTACAGGGTTCCTGGTCCCTGAAGGGAGGGATGACATCCCATTTAGGATTGAGTGTTCCAAGGTCTCTTACCTTCTGCACATTGTCCAGCCATGGTTCTCTGTTAATTGTTCTCATCTACTGCAGGGGGAAGCTTCTTCTTTGATGATGGCTGAGCAAGAGCTGATCTATGAATTTGTTGTTCTCTGTTTGTCGGGGGCCTAGATCTTGGCTGGGGTCCTGGAACTCGGCTTCTGGATGGAGAACGGGGGTTCTGTTTCTCTTGGGGGCAGCTAGAACACTTCAGGGCAAGGCCCATATTCTAGGCCAGGGTGTGGAAAAGGTTTTCCAGGGAGTGTTACAGTGTAGCTCTTTTAGCATGAGTTTGCTGGTGGCGATGGAAACTCAGGCGTTCCAAAGCCTATGGCGATACCAAAGTATTACAGCTCTTGGTTAAGCTGCTGTGGTAAGCACGGTAGAGGTCCAGCGAAAACCCATGTCTGGTTGGCTTGCAGCCGAGACACAGGCTTGGTGAGGGAGGCCCTGGCTCAGCGGGCCAGAGGGCAGGCCTGGTGAGACAAGGCCTGGCAGGGGATAAAGGATGAATCTTAGGCAGTCATGGTGAAAGGCTGATGGAATCACCTTGTGGCCAGTCAGCGTGTTTACTTGAAATTAGGGATTTATAAACCTTGGGCAGGAAAGATTTCGAGGGTGAATGTGTGATTTTCAGAGGTTAGAGGTAATGGTACAGTGCTCCATTTTCCATGCAGTAGCACTGTCCTATCACAAGTAGGGAAATGCAGTACTTAATTATCCTAGGGGTAGGGGAAAATCTCCAAGTACAGCTGAGGTCGTTGGTTAAGATTAAGGTCTCCTTCATATTTCTAGGACTAGATAACTAGCTGAACTGGTTTCCTTAGCAGGAAAGAGTGTCACCTCTAATCTGCTCCTTACAAAAGCTGGAGTCACCCAGATCAAGGGGGTGGTGGTGGTGATTTTTAGGGCTGGCTTTGCTGAGAAAAAGGAGTCCACCATCAGAGACCAAGTACAAATAAATGTTAATCTGATGTCAGATGTCAACTTCAACCTAATCCAGTAAGCCCCACATGAATGTAGCAGAATGTCGTGAGGAGGCATTTTACGGCTGTGTTACTTTAGAAGAATAGCAGTATTTGGCTTTCCCTAGGTCTCTGGCCTATCTGTGTCCAGTTCTTAGCCACCTAAGCAGTGTTGGGGATGAGTTTCATCTCACGGAGTGGGTCTTAACTCCAGTCAGATATTGGTTGGTTACCCCACAGGCTTTGCACCACTATCGCACTGGTATCCAGGCTGGTCATCATTGTAGACTGATGTATACCAGTTGGTGTTTACTCTTCTACTTTGGTAAAAATTCAGAGTACCTTCCAGTATCATGAACATTACGCCATAGGAATGAAGGCTCTAGGAAGGCATCGGCTCCACTTCTGCATTCATGTTCAGTGAGTTGTGTAGGTGTTGTTTTCAGCAATAGGGCCTTATCATCACTTTGTGGAAGCAACCAATAGCTTTGGCAATAGCCTGGGTTGCTTGCAGGTTCCCACGGAGGTTCCTTTGGGCAGCGTCTGGATTAGATGTAACCCATTCTTGGTACTGGAAGATTCATTTGGTGGTGAGAGATGCCCAGAGAAGTTCCCATCTTTCTCATTATTTGGCAATTTCATTCGGATTGACTTCATGAGTGTATATATTTTAGGAAGCTTCTACTCTATTAGTTTACTGTATGACCCCTTACATGGCCCTTAGTTTCAGCATTTTCTCCCTGTGTTCCCTCTGTCACCTCCTTTCCCCCCATCTCCATTTGATCTTTCTGCTCTTGTCCTCCCCCCCATAACTATTCCATTTCCCCTTCCTTGGGAAACCTATATCTCCCCCCCCATTCTCTTACTCTATATGTAACCTCCATGGTTATACAGATTATAACTTGCTTATAGAAGACTTAGTAGCTAACACTCACATATAATACATATCATATTTGTCCTTCTGGGTCTAGACCTCACTCAGGATAATTTTCTTTTCTAGTTCCATCCATTTACCTGCCAATTTCACAATTCATTTTTTAAATGGCTGGGCAATACTCTATTGTGTAAGTGTACTGTATTTTCTTTATCCATTCATGCATTGATGGACATTTAGGCTGTTTTCAATTTCTGTCTGTTATGAAGCAGCAATGAACATGATTGAGTAGGTGCTGTTTTTGCAATGACTAGCATGTAGATAATTCATTTTTCTATGATCTTTCATTCTACCAAAAATTCAGAAAGCTTTCCATGAGCCAGAGAATTTTACAGCCACCCACATTTTCCTTTGGGAAACCTAAGCAAATGGTGGTCACGGGCCTCAGTGGGCTGATGTATTATTGATCTTGCTACTGGACTCTCATTGTCTTTTCTGGTAGGGAACTGTTGGTCTGTGATGTTCTTTCAGCTGTTAAGTATTAACATCTTGGGAGTTTCTTGATTGTCAGTTCCTAACATGGCTGATGGCTTTCAAATGGGGCGGGGAGGCAGGACTGGGGGATGCCTTTAGTAGCCAGTGTGGTAATTCAGGTGATGGAAATTGGTGAATTTATACCCAGGCATGGTGACACACACCTCTAACCCCAGCATTCGGGAAGCAGAGGCAGGCACATCTGTGTGAGTTAGAGGTCAGTCTGGTCTATAGGGTGACTTCCAGACCAGTCAGGTCTAAATAGAGAAACTTTGTCTCAATGAATGAATGAATGAAGGAATGAATCCATCCATCCTGAACTTGACTCCTGGGTAAGAATACTTGGCCTCCTAGTATGGTAGTTGCTCAAGCATTTACAAAACTTCAGAGTGAAAGAAGACCTAAAAATAGGGAAAGCAAGGCAGGAGCAGAGAGTGATAGATAGCAACTGGCCAGTGACTCCATTGGCTAAGGGCACGACCACTCACTGATAGAAGAGTCTCGGGTTGAGGAATTTCTGTCTGAAGGGGAGAGATAATGGATAGTTTCCATCATGAAAAGAATTTTAAGTGTTAAACTAAAAAATAGTTTTCACTTGAACCTTAAACAAGGCCCCTCTCCAGCAAATTCCATCTTCTTTCTGTGGTAGAAAGGCCTGGGCAGGAGCATTTCCCTAAGTTCCTTCTGTGTTATACTGTGGCTGAGTGAGCAAAGGCTCATGGGTCTCAAAGCTCTCCTCTTCAGAATGAATTATGTACAAGCCAACTTACCATAAATCAGACTAAGATGCTTAATAAATCTATTAAGATAATTTTTTTTGGTATGATTGCTTACCAACTCCCACAGGGCTGGGGAGAGGGATGGGCTGGTAAAGCAGCCACAGGCATGAGGACCTGAGTTGTGAAGCTCGACACACATATAAAAGCCAGGCATGGCAGTGCTAATCTCTAATATGAAGGCAGGGGGTGGAGAACAGAGGACTCCTGGGCCTTGCTGGCCAGAGAGACCCTGTCTCAAACATAAAGTGGAGTGTGACGGAGAAAGAAAGACAGCCAATGTTGACCTCTGCACCCCCCCCCCCCTACACCGAACTTTGGCTTTGTTCTGATTTGGCACCAGGATACTCTCTGTAGGGTGTTCAGTATCGTCTGTGCCTTTTGTCCACTAGATGCCAGCAGCACCTACCTCATACAACAGTCCAGACTCTCTTCAGGCATTGTCACACATCCCTCAGGTGACCATATCCTTCTTTGAGAACCACTGCTTGAAAATGAGATTCTAAGTACCTTTCTATATTAGATTCTGCCATTAAGTTGATTGGCTATAAACTCAGTACTCCTCCAAGTCAGACATTTAGATGGGACCTATTTACCCCTCAGGCTCTCAGGTTCGTCTCCATGTGAGTTTCCCGTCACTTATGTCTGAATTATCCGCTTAGGCTCCATTCCCAGATACGGGATGAGCGAGGCGGGATAATTTAGCAGGGTGGCAGAGCTGCAAAGCTAAGCCTTGAAAACAAGGCAGTTAGGGGAGGGTTAGCTGAGTCAGACTCCGCGCCCCACAGCCCACCGTGGGCTGTGGGCTTCTTCCCTCCATAGCCCCGGGGGAGGAGAAGCTGTGCTGCCCCTCTGGATCCAAAAGCCCATCTGCAGGCAGTTCATGGAGAAAACAAAAAACAAAAAACCAGGCAGCAAACACGGCTGGGGAAGGCCTTCGGACAGCACTTTGCAAAGCTGTCGTAAACACTGTGGAACGGTTATAAGCAAATTATTAGGAATCGCTGACAGCAGAGGGAATGAATATAACCACGCTTGGCTAGCCTTGGATTCCTTGATGAGGGATGCCTGATGTGTTAGGGACCCCACCGCTGAGTGCAGGGGATTAGGGGTGGGAAAGAGGTTCTGAATAGAAAGTCCCCTCTCGCAGGTCTGCTCTTTAAGAGGAGGCTTCTGAGCATGTGTGAATTCCATCTCAGCAGCTGGCTCCTGAGCCTGTATTTAATTGTACATCTGTCACCTGGTTCTGAACCACCCCCCAGTTGCCAGTTGGCATCTCCATCCATGTCGGTGTTGAAGGCCTCTCTCAGAGGCTGGGCAGGCCACACATACAGTGGGCTGGGCTTCCTTCTGGATGTTTACGGGTCCAGCCTCGCTGGATTTGTCACTGTAACCTCTAGATGTGAGAGCCAGGAAAACTTCTTTGAACAAGGGATCGATCCATCGAGGGCCCTGATGGAATTTTCTTATGAAGAATTTGTTGAAATAAAGCTTAAGGCCTCAGAAATCTGTCAATAAATAATCCAGATCTCTTCTGAGGTGGCCATTTCCATGCCACAGTTTCTTTACCGACCGTCAGCCCCTTACCGTGTTTACCAAATACATGTTTTTAAGGAGTATTTCAGCACTGCTTTATTACTTGCTGTATTTAATTTGGGGAGCAGGGAAAAAAAAAAAACGAGGAAGGTTAAAAAAAACAACAATAACAACTCCACAAGCAGCCTGTTAGTCGCTTGTATCTCCTTTGCCTTGTCTTTCTTTTTTTTCTGCATGTGATATTCGTGAAGTTGGATTCACACGTGTGCCCTTTCCCAGCTCTGCAGAGAGCTCGAAGCAGCTCTTCTGGTGTGTGATTTTCAAAGCCCTCAATGCTTTGTCTCGTCAGCTATAGGTCCCTGAGTCTCTTAGACCCTGCCCTGCTGTTGGGTACTTTAGTTGTTGGCAGGGCTTTATAATTTGTTGACTTTGTAAACGGTAGAGGTCTTTGCATAACTTCTTTTTTGGTTAAAAGTATTCCCTATGGCTAGATATTTGTCAGTGGAACAACAGAACTAAGCATGAAAGGCATAGCCTTTGCTTTAGGGTGGTGGTTCTCAATCTGTGGGTCGTGACCCCTCCGTGGGTCAAATGATGGGGCTTGCATACCAGATATTTGTGTTATGCTTCATGGCAGTAGCAAAATTACAGTTATGAAATGGCAATGAAGATAATTTGATGGTGGGGGGGTCACTACAGCATAAGGGACTGTAGCATTAGGAAGGTTGAGAACCATTGCTTTCAGGGTGGGGGATATTTTCTGAAACTCAGGGGTGGGTTTTAGGTCCGTATGTGAGAGCCAGTATTGACATTTATCAGAAAAGGGGTCTCTGCCCAGATGACCTGCTTTGGGGAAATGCTGAACAGAATAGACTATGAAAGCTTAAACACACTCTGACCACCATCAGGGAGCAAGCTATGGTACCTGGCAGAGACATTTGAGAAAAATGGCTTCCCTACTAGCCTGGTTTAGGTTGGACTGTGCTTTGCTCTGGGCTAGGAGAAGCAAGGGACAAGAGGCTGTGAGGTCCCAAGGAAAGGCCAGCTTGTCATCTTTCCAGCTAAAGGCACAGCCCAGCAGAAGTATGCATTCTTTGGAGAAAATCTAGATATCTTGGTGGCTTTGAACATCATATAACAACAGAGGAATAAAAAATGCTAAAAGCTACCTACAAAGCAGGGAAAGGGTGTACATGTAAATCCAGAGTCCCGGAGGACCAAGCACTGAGCTGGTCTGGGAGTTTTTGAGAATGGTTTTTCCTTAACTGGGGAGGGACATGAAGATACAGATTAAGCTCCTCTTTGTGTCATACCAACTCGAGTTTGGCTGTGTCGGCTCCAGAGAGAGGTACTGCTGGGCTTGCCTCCCCAGATCTAATAATATGACCTAGAGAGCAATCAGACAAAGCCCCAGGCTGCAGTGAGAGAAAGTGGTACACACAGCAAGAGGAAGAAAGGCTGCTGTGCAGCTGGGGTGGACAGTGGGCAGTGGGACTGAAAGATGGAACTACCCAGTGGAACCCTGGGAAAGGATTCTGGATCTGGAAACAAAAAAGGACTCTTATCACTTATATAATGAAAATCTCTGTGAGCTCGAGGCCAGCCTGCTCTACAGAGCAAGTTCCAGGACAGCCAGGGTAATACAAAGAAACCCTGTCTCAAAATACAGAACAGAACAAAAGAAAGAAATTTTCAATTTAAAGAAAAATACCCATATTTAAGGCTGAGTGCCAAACTACTTCAGAATCCAGAACAACACCATTAGTCATGGAAACTGTTGAGGAAGGACAGCCTGGGCCATTCATCAGGTGGAAAGTCTCTCTAGGTTCACTTGATTCAGTGGGATGAATAGAAAATGCCAAACAAAAGACACTAAACTTGGAGGATAAAGAACCAGACACCCAAACACAACTAGAGTATGCATAAGGTGAAGTCTACTATTGGACTTGTCCTTGTTAGCACTGAACACTGGATGGCCGAACACGCCACCTGAAACTAGCAAGAGGAGTGAATGCAGTGGCCAGTCACCCATGGCTGGGGAGACGGCTCCACTGCTAAAGTGCCTGCGTTTGGATCCCAGTATTCATGTAAAAGCCAGGCTACATGGAGCATATCCGTAACCCCAATGCCCTCTGGGAAAAGCGAGAGGACAGGCAGATCCTTCAAGCTCATTGGCCAGATACACTGACTGGTTAAGTTCCAGGTTTGTGAGAAATCTCGTCAGAAAAAAAATAAGATGGCCAGGCATGGTGATACACACTTTTAATCTCAGCACTGGGCAGTCAGGGGCAGGTAGATGTGTGAGTTCGAGACCAACTTTATCTACATATAGTGAGTTCCAAGCCAGTCAGGGTTACATAGTGAGACCCTGTCTTAAATATAAATGAAAAAGATTAAGAGTGATGGAGGAAGACCCCTGACATTGACCTTTGGCCTCTGTGCACACCCACACACCCACAAGTGCATTTCTGAGTTCACAAGAACTTTACCTAAAGCAAGCCCCTAGGTAGCCCCTAAATATAAAGGAAATGTCTAGATAGTAAAGTGCAGAGGTGGAAATGAGGGAATTTTGTGGTATAGTTGTATCTTATGGGGGCAAAAACACTGCTTAAAATTTTGTGATGGTATCAACTAAGGATACATTAAACAAATACACCATAATGAAAAATTCTGTAATCTGAAACTTATAATATCAGCACAAAAACCCAGGTGAAATAAGCTACCTAAAGGTTTCACCCCTGAGTACTGGGAACCAGGACAAAATAGTCCTACAGAGGGAAACTTCATTCTGATATTTTGCCATTTTAAATGGGATTGTTGGAAACATAGGACTATTGAAACACCTGAGTCACATGAAGGCAGCAAGATGGAAATAATCACCAGGAACTTAAAACCATGAAATAAACACAGGAATGCGTCAGAACGGGAATTAGAGTGTAAAACAACCAGAACATGGAAACAAACAAACAAACAAACAAACACTTCCATTGAACTGGCACCTGGACTCTTATCAGGTGCAGGGTTATCAAGAAGCCTAAGAACAAATTACAAAAAGCAGGGATTAGACCACTGGGAACGGATGTGAGAGTACTGGGAAAAGCAGTAATGTAAAATTAAAGTACTGAAGACAGCCAGGGACAATGGTGCATGCCTGTAGTCCCAGCTATTCAGTGGGCTGAGGCAGGATTGTCCATGTCAGTTAAGGTTGAGCCCAGCCTGAACCTCACGTTGAGACTTCAAGAAACACACAAAAAAATAGAGCATCAAGAGGGATGATAGGCGGTGATCAAGAACGTTCATTTTCCAAAGGACTTGACAGTGGGAAGTTTGTGAAGTAAGAGCTGATTCAAGTTTAGGATGAATCCTCTGAGCCTGCTGAGGCTCTCGGTGGGTAAAGATGTTTGCTTCGAAGCCTGATGACCTGACTTTGATCCCCCGGATACACCGGGTGGAAGGAGAGAACTGAGTCTGCTAAATTGTTCTTTGACCTCCATGCTTGCACTATGCCACATCGCCTGTGCCCAGGTAAATGTCTGTGAAAATGCAAGGGTAGGTTTTCATAGTCTGGGTGAGCCAGTGCACAAAAGATAAGCCCAGGGTAACTTGACTTCAGAAACCAGGTTTGCATTTGCATTTTGAAAATGGATAAAAGCCTCTTTACTCTTTTGTCCTGGGAACTTTATGCACTTCACTGTGTCCTGGGTCAGAAAGCAGGCTTTCCCGTACCTTTAAATACGATGACTTCCCTGAGTCATTATTTGCCCAGGTCACCATAAGGTTGGACAGATGTTGTGAATGCTTGGTATGTGAAAATGAGAACTCCCGGGGCTGGAGAGACGACTCAGCAGTGAAGAGCCCTGGCTGCTCTTGCAGAGGACCTGGCTTTGGTTCCCCAGCACTCACAGGACAGCTCACAGCTGCCTGAAACTCCAGTTCCACTTTTTTCCGAGACTTCCACGGCCACCAGACACTACACAATGCACATACATGCAGGCAAAATACTTATACACATGCAATAAAAATAAACCCAGAAACAGAATAGCCTAAATAAGAAGCCAAAATTATTTGAAAATTACTAATAAAATATGTCACACCCATCCAGGCAAGCCTTACTTTCTCAGGCTTTGTACATGTTGAACATTTTGAAAACCGAAGGTTCGGAGGAGCCGGCATGGAGCCCCTTCATGCAGCCTTAGCTGTTCAGGATAGCTTTGTTTGGCTCCACTCCATCTGAATATATTGCAGTGTTTCCAGCATGTGGTAGATTATCACAGACACTGTGGAGACCTGTGGGCTTTGATGTTACTGTTGCTTGTGGGTACTCTAGGTTGCATCCATCCGAGACACCGAATTGATGCATATGTTCTGACCACTCTATGGACTCGTCAGTATCCTTCTCTGCTTCTGCCCTAGCCTCCTTGTCCCCGAGACGTAATTAAGAGCACCAGTTAATAAAATATCCCAGTGAAAGGAAGAGTCACACATCTGTCACTTTAAATCCAAGCTGGGAATGGCTCAGCTTAGTGAGGAAGGTGGGTCGAGGGAGAAGGCAGAACAGCAGAAGCCAGGCCTCACACATCAGTTAAGCTGTGAACATCAGGGAAAGGCTCTTGGGGAAAAAAAAAAAGCTACTCATAAGCACAGATGATGAGATACTTATTTCAATATGGAGGAAGTGCCAGTGGTCTGGTTACAAGATCAAGGCAGCCACGGCATTCACTTAACCAAAACCCTGACTCTCCGCAGTTCTGTGAAGGATGAGGAAGGCAAAAAAGCTGCAGGAAAAAAAACCCCAAAAAACCAAACCAAACCAAAACAAACAAACAAACAAAAACCAGAGAATGCAGAGGCTCATAGCCTTTAAGAAAGGTGTCTCCAGAGCGTCATCGCAGTGAGGGGCTGAAGCAGAGGGCGCCGTGGTTTATCGGGGACAGCAACCAGAGGCGCTGACCATGGCTGAAGGAGGCTGTGCCGTATAGCCTCAGTGTAGATGAAATAATCTCCTCTGGGAAGCGACGGCGGACGTTGTAGCTATAGAGAGACGTCAACGCTAAGCTTCAAAAGACAGCCTGCCTTTGGTTAGGGGCTAATGTAGCTGGAGGCTATGTGTGAAGCGCTGGTTTACCGTTCTAAAAAAAAAAAAAAATCCCACGGCCCCCGAGGATTATCTTAAATCCACTCCGCACTCCGAAGCCTGGGTGACAGCGCATCCGTTTATGACATGATTTACTGAAGCATTTAAGCCCCGCCATTGAGACCTCAAAAGGAAAAGTCCCTTTCCAGGCATTGCTGTGCGTTGATGGTGCGCTGGTCACCCGAGGGCCTTAGTGGAGACGGATGACAAGATTAATGTTTTCCTGCCTGCAGATGCGGCGTGCTTTCTGCTGCCCAGATACTGAGGAGTCATTCTGACTTTTGAGGCTTATTATTTAGGAAATGCGTTTCGCAAAGCAGTGGCCGCTGTAGTGATCCTTCCCGTGGAGAACTTTCTGGAAAAGATTTGCTTTTCTAGAAGCCGTTTAGAACATTGGTGATTCTTGGGAGGGCAGAAAGGCAGCCGGTAAGAAGTTGATTCCCATTCCTGCGGGCGGCTGGTGGAAGCATCTGTACGCGGGCTACGGTGGGAGGTGGAGCCAGAAGCCCCGACCTCAGCTAGCCACTGTTGTGAATAGTAATGCCAATATGTGTTCTCTGATGGTCTTAGGAGACCCCTTGTAGAAAGGTCGGTTGACCCCCGACCCCATGGGTCATGACTCACAGGTTGAGAAACTGCACTACCGCCAAATGGTAACTCTGGGATGGAGTCAGGCAGCTGTGTGTGGATGAACCAAGAAAGCATCTCCGGAGAAGATGCTGTGCACATTGGTGAGACATCAGCAAACAAACAGGAATGTGATCAGTGAAGCAGAGGTTAGGGTCAGAGGCTAGGAGAGACGCCAGCTTTGATGGAGGTTCTACTGTGTATTGGAAGCACCCGCTCCTCATCCACCCCACGTTTGTAGAGACTCACAGAAGTGTAACAACTAAAGTTATGAATGCGTGCCCATGCCTGTGAGAGCCGGTGCCTGCGGGGGCTCAGAGGAGGCTGGTGGATTTCCTGGGGCTGGCTGTGAACTGCTTGGTGGGTGTTTGGAACTGAACTCTGCTCCTTGCGAGATCAGCAGGGACTCTCAATAACTGGGCCTTCTCACCAGCTCCCACCTTGGTGTCTGAGACAGGTTCACTTGGCATGGAGCTTACTAACCGGGGTAGGATGGCTGGCTAGTGAGCCCCAGGGATCCACCTGTCTCTGCCTCCCCAGAGCCGATGCTAACTTTGTAGCACTCTGCTCAGGGATTTTACGTGGGTTCTGGGGATCGTCTTCATGCTTACAACCCAAGCCCCTTATGATCGAGCATCTCCCAGCCCTGCTTTGCCTTTTAAGGGCCTCAGATAATATTAAATGGTCTGCTCTCACTGCCTCTGTCCTCACCTAGGGCCACCGCTTCTTCACTGTGAAATACACCTGAATAGACAGCCATGAACGTAGGTAAAAACCAGACACTAGTGCTGGAGTGGATTCAGCCCAGAAAGGCACGCAGTGCCCTTGTGTTTCGGGGTTCCATAGTAAAGCGACATTTGGAAGGCCCAGGGCTGAAGCAGCTGCTAACTTCTGCCGTAGGAAATGACAGGGAAGCAGAGGGTGGAGTCAACAGGAAGCTCTAACCTTCAGTTAAATTGGGACCTGGACCTCAGGAGCAGCCCCAGTTGCAAAACATCCGCCCTACCCGTTCCTGCGGGCACACATGTGTCTCCCACACTGGCTTGGAAGATGTCACTCACAGGGCTGTTCTGTTCCCTCCCCCAGGAGAGTGAAGAGGAACTCTACTCCTCCTGTCGTCAGCTGCGGAGGCGTCAAGAGGAGCTCAACAACCAGCTCTTCCTGTACGACACGCACCAGAACCTGCGCGGAGCCAACCGTGATGCCCTGGTCAAGGAGTTCAACGTTAACGAGAACCAGCTGCAGCTGTACCAGGAGAAGTGCAACCGGAGGTAGGTGTGCTCACGCCCCCTGATGCCCCTCCCCCCGCCAAGTCAGGAGTGACATCAGCGACTAGGGCTTCCTGTAGGCTGTCAGCTCAAGTACTTGCTGCCCCCCTCGTGTAGAACTGTTTTCTCCACGAAGTCTCCCCAGGCCAGGCTCCTGGTTGTGCCTCGGACATGGAGTGTGTGGGAGAGGCAGCTAGGGGTGTTTCATGTTCCTAGAGCAAGCGTCAGATGAGGTAGCCTTCAAAGAACACTGGGTGAGCTCCGCAGCCCAGGTGTGTTCTCACTGGATCCTTAGAAGAGCCGCCATCACCCTGTTTGCCAAGGAGGAAGTGGAGTCTCACGGGTGTGCCAGGAGCCCAAAGCCTCCTCCACTCAGCCACAAGCTGACCTGCTGGGTAGGGTGGAAGGTATCCACTGATATGGGTTCGCTAATCTGTTTTCTTTCAGGTTGAGAGAGAAGAGAGTCAGCAACAGCAGGTTCTACTCCTAGAAGCCGTGTGTGAATGTGTATGTGTGTGTCAGGGTGGTCGTGTGTATGTGTGTGCGCATATCTATGTCAGGGTGGTGTGTGTGTGCGTATGTATGTGTGCGAGCATGTGTGCTTGTGTAGACTGGAGTGCATCTGGGTACGGGAGAGCCTTGGAATCAGCCCCCAGAAGGAGACTCATCTGTGACAGCCACTGTCCTCTCGCCGAGCCACTCACTGTAGAGACGACATTTCTGAAGACGCCCCAATGGGCAGGCGGAGTTGGGACATTTCCTGCTACTTTCCCACCTTGGACAACTTTCTTAACTTATACTCCCGATAGAGGACCCTCAAACTGTGAGCCTCACGTCTGTCCTCCCCTGTTCTCAGCCTCACTGAATAAAGACAACAGTTTCAAGCCTTTATGCATTCTGTACCTGATCTGTACAGCAGAAGGGATTCTGTGGTGAACAAGATTCTGCTGATGACCCAGGTAATTGACCTCCACAGAAGATGAGCTGAGACATGGGGAACCGATTCATTAGGTTCAGGAAAGGATTTTAGCTAAGAGGCAAATGATTCTACAACTAAGACCACTGTATTCCACAGGACCCCAGAGGTCACGGGCTCAGTGCAGTGTGTTAACCACCACTGGCATGGTGGTTGGCTAGCCAGATCTGCATGGACTCTGCAGAAACAGGAGATGGAGTCTGCCCCTCGGGACATTTCTGTCTCATGTCTAGTGGCATTGGGGTGTTGGGGTACCAGCTTCTTGCATGTCCTTGTTGTGCCTGCCCCCACTCATCAAACCCAGGGTCCTCCTGAGTCTGGTGGAAGGCTGCTGCCAAGGCCCTGGGACCCTAGCCGACAGCACCATTGCTGGTTAAAGAGGAAGCTCAAAAGGTAGGTTTATATGAAAATTTCTTTGGGTCAAGGTTTGATGGTTACTAATGTTAGAGTCTTGCAGGAAACCTGTGGCCACTCCAGAGGGACATCATTCAATACTTGCAGGTGTCAAGTAGGCAAGTGTGTGTGTGTCTGTGTGTGTGTGTGTTGCAGTGCTAGGGATCGAACTCAGGCCCTTGTACTACCACTGAGTGAAATGTCCAGCTTTATAAAGCTGTTGAAGGAGAAGACAGGCAGACAGCAACCTCACAGCTTCTCAGCGAGTGGAGAATTGAGATGGGAAAACAGTTGTAGTTGTGCCCAGCTGGGATCTGGGAGTGGGTGGAGGGGGTAGCGACCGGTGACCTGCTTATGGCAGAGTCAATCCTGGGGTCAGAAACCCTCTGGGGTCTCCCCTCCCTGGGTGATATCCAAAATGCTGGGCTTAACATGTGTTGCTGGAGAAAAGACTAAAAGCTAGCTCTCTCTGACCAAAAGACACTGTTCATTTTCCAAAAATTTCTATGAAGAAGCACAGCTCCTTCATAGATTAAGCTCCAAGCCAACCTCTTCTGACCCTGGAAGAAAGCAGTTGTTCCTGGGTTCAGGGGCCACATCCAACCACGAGCTCTTAAAACCAGGGCCGAGCTAATGCCAGCCTGAGGAGGAGTGTTATCTTATGACTTCTCTGATCCTGACTTTGTGTTTCATTTGATAACTGACGAGGAAAAGAGCCCTCATGGGAGCCAAGTAGAAAGTAACATTGATGAAAGATTGGGTGGAGGCCGCAGGAAAGGATGTGTCAGGCTTGGTAGCAGTTTCCCACTGCCTGGGACCATGTAATGGCTAGAACGTAATTTTCCCACATGGCAGCATCCTGGCCCCTTTTCTGTTGTATTGTCACCTCTGCACAGCACAGCTTGGACCTGCTGCCATCCCTCTGTTCACCTCCCCGCCCTTACTCTATTTTAAAGACAAATTGCTAAGGCTGGAGTTTTCATTTGCTAAAAATGGATATCTTTGCTACTGTATGAAAGAAAGTGAGAGAGGCAAGTAGAAGGAAGCAAGCAGCAGCTCTTTGACAGTGAGGTGTGAAGGCCACAGAGAGCCAAACCCTGCAGGGCGGGGGCAGGCAGGAGCAGCTGTACCCATGAGCTGGGAAGAATGTCCTCCTGATCCATCTCTGGAGGCCACTTGGTGAGGTGCTTTTGTCCCGAGCTTGATTAGGTCATGCACTGAACTGATTTGGTTTTTGGGGTCGGTGGTCAGGGTCCAAGTTGGTCTGTCCTGATGCCACATGTCCGAATTGTCTAGACAGTAGACCACGGGTATTTTGAATAATAACAGCAGCTCTGGTGACACCAATCATGTACAGTGTCATGTTACACTGGCTTATTCTCCATCTTGGGTGTATTGTATGGGATATTGGCTTTGCCATGAGAAAATACAAAGTTGGGGTGACAAGGTCACAGGGCATGAGAAACTTCAGTAGACAAGGTTAGACAGTCTGTGTGCTGAGATGCTTGAGTATACAGTAGTCAAACAGGGTGCAGAGGCTTATATTTCCCAAGGTGACCCCAGGATTCTCCAACCTATCTTAGTGCATGGGTCCAATGTGCTGTAAAGAAATGTCTAAGGGCGGTTTTTGAGAATTTTTCCTTTAAAAAGATTTATTTTATTTTTAGTTGTGTGCGTGTGTGTGTGTGTGTGTGTGTGTGTGTGTGTGTTAGTATGTGCACATGAGCGCAGTACCCACACAGGCCAGAAGAGGGTGTTGGATTCCTTAGAGCTGGAGTTAGAGGAGGTTGTGAGCCACACACTGTGTAAAAGAAGCCAAACCCAGGTTCTCAGTAAGACAAGGAGGCGGTCCTGACTCTCCAGCCCCACCCCCACTCCTGCTGCTTCTCTTAACAAAGCCACACATGAAAATCGAGTCATTTATGTGCTTCCCGAACAGGTTACAACTGAATTCATGACATGACCCCTGGCCAGGAGTCTGAAAGCCACTGAGTTCATGAACATTCCGGAATTTTTCAGGCATCACCTTGCAGATTGTTCCCTTCCTTTCCTGAGACTCCACTGTGTAAGCAGCCGGTGTATTCTCACCTTGGGATTAGATCAGACAACAGAGCACAAGGCCTTTCGCACACAAACCACGAAATGTGGTTCCTGGTCCTTTGCTTTTGTGAAGGGACTGAGTACTTGTAGGTTTTTGACTTGTAACATAATTTCATGAATGAGTCACACAGGTGTTTTAACGAGTGCCTATGAAGGAGAGCAAGGCTCACTCCCTACAAGAAACCTATAAGGGAGAACGGGATGGAGCCTGCCTCTGTCTCATGCTTCCAGTGAATCTTTTTACTATGTTTAATGATTTATGTGTTATGACTTGTATCTTATATTTTTATTGATCAAGCTCAATTAAAAAATTTTAAAGCTTTAGAGCCTCATGATTAGTGGATAATATGCAAATTTTGTTTAATAGATGCAATTAAGTGGCATGAAAATCCAAAGTAACTTGGATTACAGATTTGAGGGGGAAATGGGATGAAAATAAAAATTCCAGGAGCAAAAGGGAAAATAGGAAAACTTCCTATTCAAAGCTGCCTTGTTTGTGTTGGTTTGGAAGGGAGGTATTATCTGTCAATCAGAGCCTCCTGATGATATCTGAAAAGGAATGTTGCTTTTATTTGAAGATGCAAAAAAAAAAAAAGTACCAATTTTGCAGCTGTGTAAAAGGAAAATTGTAGATGTAGAGGATTGTCTGAATTGATTTATATCCATTGTGGGAGGTACCACTCCCTAATTAGTGGGATCCCGAGTAGTAAAAGTGTGTTTATTTCTCTGCTCTTGATTAAGGAAGTGGTGCTGTAAGTTCCTGCCTTGACTTCCCCACAATAATAGACTATAACCTGGAAGTGTGAGCCAAATAAACACTCTCTTCCCTGTGTGGCTTTTTGTCAGGGTGTTTTTTCATAGCAGGAGTCGAAACTGGTTCTGGCCTGTTTTGTGTCTACTGCACATTTACTTTGGTATCATTCCTGGACTTGAAATATGACCCCGGAGTAAGCCTTACACTTAACAGAAATGGGTGGGCGGGGCAATGTGGACAACAAAGGTGGCCATTTGATCCTCCACAAAGAACTAAAGCAACAGGTTTCCAGCTATAAAGGGGAGTGGCTGTGGGGAAAACCAGTAATCAACAGGAGAAAGATGAAAGCCTTGTAAAATCCAGAGACCTGGGGCAGCAGGATATGGAGGCAGAGGCCACCACCTGCTGCTATTTCCACAGCTGGGTGTGTTTCCCTCCTGTGTGAGGCAGGATGATAGAAAGAGTTTTAGCAAAATATCAGTGTGGATACTGGACATCTCAGGCCCTGCAAGTTCTCATAGTCATTGCAGACTTACAGTCTAAAAGGCTTAGACATCTGCATAGTAACTTGTGTTGGGATGACCTTCCTTCACATTGAGAAAGTGTGTCCCTGGATTTTCTTTTCTTTTCCTTTCTTTCTTTCTTTTCTTTTTTTTTTTTTTTTTTGAGACAGGGTTTCTCTGTGTGGCCTTGGCTGTACTGGACTCACTTTGTAGATCAGGCTGGCCTTGAACTCACAGCGATATGCCTGTCTCTGCCTCCCAGAGTGTTAGGATTGCAGGCATGCTCTGCTGCACCCGCCTATGTGTCCCTGTATTTTTAGTTGTTAATTCTGTCCTGGCAGAGAGCTAAGTGCTGGCAGGATTTTGGTACTGTAATTTCTATGACCCATTACTGGTTTTCTATTTGTAAATGCTTGTTCTTCTTCACTTGCCAAAGGGTAACCCATAAGAGATAGATCAGGCATTGTCTTGCTGTTGATTGGTTCAGACTAGAATGTGTGTTTTTGTGTAATTAATAAAGAACTAATAGCCCAGAGCTGGAGCAAGAAGTATGGGGGCAGGACTTCCGGGCAGGCAAATGATGCAGGCAGGGACGCAAGAGACCAGAGAGACTCAAAGAAGACGTGGAAGGGAGGCTGATGGAGACTGAAGCAGGTAGGAGAACCATGCGGGGAGATGAGAAGGCGGAGAAGTCAAAGTTAAGTTAGTTAAGACAGCTAGCTGAGAGACTGTCCCAGCAAAAGGCTAACAGCTTTAAACGATATAGAAGTTTCCATGTCTTAATTAAACTGCAAGTGTGGTCCTCAAAAAACCAAAAATAGGGTTGGCTTTGGAATAAAAGACTCTGTTTGTCTTCCTAAAAACCTACAGGGTCTTAAGGCCAGGAGCCATCTTAAGTAAGGAACTGCTGTGTGAATTTTAACTTAAGGGAATCCTGCTACACTGGCTCAGTGGATGGCTGCCTCAGGAGACAGAAGTTACTCAGTCGATTGACACTGACACAGACACACTACATGTTTCAGCATGGGGAACATGGAGGATGCCATCCCCAAGAACTGGGAGTCATAGGCCTAGCATCTATGATTGGAGTGTGACCACAATAAAGAAGACTGGAGCTTGAAGACATCTTCAAACTGCTTCATCTAAACAGTAATGAAGAAAAAGAGAGAGAATTCCCAAGGTTTTAAGAACACCATTAAAAGATAAAATGTTGGCATGATTGGCATATTCAAAGGGAAACGTGTTATCTATAAGAGCAAAGGAAACTTTTCTACTAAATGTAGGCTATCATGAATGAAGTCATCACTTAATTTAAGGACCCACTCAGTGAAATAATAGCAGAAAAGCTGATAACTCTTGGGAAAGATATGAGCAACTAGAGGTAGAATGCAGAATCCCAACAGAGGCTACTGTAACACACGATCAGCTGACAGATTATGGGCAAAAGTTTAGGGCAGGATTTTAAACCCCACAGGAGTAATGTGGCAAGTCACATTTAAGGACACTCCCATTAGACTGCCAGTAGATTTCTCAGCAGGTAAAGGCAAGAAGGCAGGGTGTGGTGTTTTTATCTTCTGGAAAAACAAACAAAAAACTAAACAAACAAACAAACAAACACCAAACAAATGAAAAGCAATTGCCAATCAAGGTTAATATAGCCAGGAAGTCTATTCTAAGAACAGAAGGAAGTCTATCCTTAAGGTAGAGAGATGCTAAGGGACTTGAAGACCTTTGGGCCAAAATTCAGAAACATGTTTTTCAGAACTGATGGACAAATGAAGGTAAGCATGAACTGGGGAGATTTAAGACTACAGACATACATTAAAAACTATGCTTAAGGGACTCCTCCATGTAGATATGGAAGAAATAGAAAGACCATGAAGAGATTAAATAAAGACGTTAATCTAACAGGAGAAGATACACAGGTAAAAACAGGAAATAATGAACCATTATCAATATACTAAACCATTAAGCCCCCCCCCCAAAAAAAAGCAAACACAAACACACACACACAACACAAAATCAGAGAAAATATCAAACTAGGTAATTAAAAAAAAAATCACAGGAATAGGTCTCCATAATGCCCACCAATAACTTGAGTGCAAATGGTCCCAGTTGCTCATTTAAAAGATACAGTTTGGCTGAATGGGTTAAGACCCAACACTATGCTGTTGCAAGAAACTCTGCTTGCCAGTAAGGACAAAAAAAAAAAAAAATTCAAAACCAAGCTTTAGTAGCTATGCTCACACTTCTCACACCTAACAGAACAGGCTTTCAGACAAAAACTGTGAGACAAAAAAAGATGGTCACTGTGTCAGGGCCAAGAGATCAAACCAACAGGATATTATTACAAGACTATAGATAATTCAATGTTAAAAAAAATAAAAAGATTTTATTTTGAAGTGTGTGTGTGTGTGTGTGTGTGTGTGTGTAATGCCCCCAGAGGCCAGAAGGAGGCGTTAGACCCCCTGATCTGGAGTCACAGGTGGTTGTGAGTTGCCCAGTGTGGTTGCTGTAAACTGAATTCCAATCCTCTGTAAGAGGATTATGTGCTCTTAACAGCTGAACCATCACAGCCCCCCCCCTGCCCCCCACGCCACACACACACCTGCAAGACTCATGGGAGCCTTACGTTAGGGAGCCCTACGTTACTGGAGAAGGCCCCAGAGTGAGGCAAGGAGACCAGGATTGATGCAAACAGCAAGAGGTTTACTGAAACCAACATGTTGGGGTCTCCTGCACTGTAAGGAGAGGTGACCCCGAGAGCTTACAGCAAGGGGTTTTCATACCATTTTTATAGGCAGATTACAGAAACAGCAACTAGGCACATGGTAATTGGTTGATTGCATTGACCTTTAAACTGATTGGTCTAATTTAGGCGTCAAGACCGGTTGGTCCTGGTTGGGCCATCTGGAGGATATCTGATCATGAGCAACGCCTGGAATGTCCTGTGGAGGGGAACTGGGGCCATCTGGGTTGGTTGCCAGGCAACGCTATCTCTCAAGTGCAAGCCTGGTTACTTTTCGGCAGCAGGGTGGGTCTGTCTCAACTTGCCTGCTTCTTTGTCTAAAAGCATTAAGAGAACTTGGTCTAATATGGGGTCTAAAACTCAAAATGGAGTCGGTAAGGTTAGCTTGACTCCTTCACACCTACCTCACCAATAAGCATAAAGACAGATGTAAGTGCCAGTAAATGATTCTTGGACATTTCAACACCTTACCCTTACTAATGGATTCTCTGTCTAAACCCTGCCAAAAGAGCAACAGAGAAAACACCAGACTTTAATTATACTACAGATCAAATGCTTGTAACAGGCGATGGGAGAGCATTCTATCATGCAGCTTCAGGGTACACATTCCTTTAAGTAGCACAAGGGACTTTCTCCAAAATAGAGCACAAAGCAAAACACTCACCATCTTGGAGACCTTGGAGGCCTGCTGGGAACAGGACTTTGAAGAGGCATGACCTCCATCCTCACCAGGACTGGCCCTGGACAGGACTGTTGTTTCATAAATTAGTGGAATGACAAGAGCTCTAAGCATAATGTGAAGACTAGTGAATTGCTCAGAGCTGTCACATTGATGCTACAAACTCAGGGGCGGCCATTGTAAGGGAGAACTACCTAGAGACAGGCATTCAAATGACACGTTCAGCTTGAGAAAATGAAGAACAAAATATTTACCATTAAAAAACAAAAACCAAAATAAAATTGCTTTGGGGCTTAGGTGTGTTTACTAAAGCACCAGCCTCCATATAAATTCACTGAAAATGTCTGAACAAGCATGGAAATGTTCTCCAGGTCGCTGGCTGCACACTACAGTATCAGTGAGCTATTTTGCTATGACCTCAAGGTTAGTACTGGGAGTTTTATCAGTGTGACACTGCGTGACACAGTTTGTATCAGTATTTATTCCTCTGCGGAACCACTGCTTGTGGGAAGAATTTCCCCAAACGGTTATGTCTGATATATGGCTGCTGTTCGCTGTTTGTTGTAGATACTGTCAGGAACTGGGCCCCTGGGTTTCACCTGTGTCTTTTCTCGTATTTATCTGTGTTTGATGAACTCTGGCCTAGTGCATCCTGCTGCATGTAGGGGTACCCACTGTTCTACCAGCCAATTTGTTCAGTTGCTGGCTACAGCAGAGAACCACTGACAGACAGACACAACATTTTCTTTAGCTAGGGGATTCTACGCACAGCATTGGCTGAATATTGCGATCCAGAATTTAGGGCCTCTTAGTACACTCTACCATAGATGTTCAAAATATGTTTTCTCCCCTCAAAACTGATTTATAATTATTAAATTTTAGATCTTAATTTTTACATGTATAGGAGTGTTTTGTGTGCATGTGTGTATGAACACCATATGTGTGTAGTGCCTGTGGAGGACAGAAGAGGGTGACAAGTCCCCAGAGCTGGAGTTACAGACAGCTGTGAGCTGCCATGTTGGTGTTGGGACCCAAACCTCCGTTCTCTGGAAGAGCTGCCAGTATGCTTAACCACTGAACTATCTCTCCAGGCCCTGAAGCTATTATTGATTAAAAAAACAAACAAAACAAAAACATTCACAACACACATGGGCTGGCAATGTAACTCAAAGCAGGTTGAAAGCCTGGCACCTCTGCCTTCATTTCCTATCCTACCATTGCTTGGGGACAGTTACCTGAGTAACTCTGTGTGCCGACAGGCTAATCACTTGGGGTGGTGATGATGTCTTAATGATAACTAGTAGGACCTAACTCATCTTATCCCTCTTTAAGGCCAACACAACAGCATGGGAGGCAGTTCCTGTCAGGTCTGGATCATCCTGATCCAGACATCAGAGGCACCTAAGGTCTCTGTTGGTGCTCTTCCTCGGATGGAAAGACATCCTGGGACTTGAAAGCCCAGGAACCCCACAGCTCTGAGGTTGGATGGTGTCCCAATGGAAGGGCCTCCTGAGACATGAGAGCCCAGAAACAACACAGCTTTGATGTGGGGCAGTGTCCCAATGGAAGGGCATCCTGAGTAAGGGAGCCCAGGAACCACACATCTCTGAGAGAAAGCCTCTTCAGCAGAACGGTTGCAGTCCTGAGGGAGGATTTTCCTGGTTGAGCTGGAGTGCTGCAGTGTAACAGCTCCGCTCCTCTTCTTCCAAGTTGCAGCTTCCTGGAGTGGGTATTCCCAGCTGAGATGAGGAGCTCAAGAGCCTCAACCCTACCTCCCTTCTTTGCTTCTTTCTTTCTCGACTTCTTTGGATGAGAGAATTGCATAGATGAGACGAATTGGGAGGGATAGATTCAGGGTTGGAAAGACAAGAAGACTCCAGGATACTGAACAGTAGGCAGGGCTTATAAAGGATCTCTTAGGGGGTGGAGATTTCCAGGGTGAGGATTGGTGGGATTTCAAGTCCTGAGCTTGGGGGAGCTCAGGGATTGGTGAGATTTCCTGTTCAGGGATTGCAGGGAATTTTTTTTCTTTTTGTAGGGCGGGGTCTGGGCACTTTTCTGCCTAGAGGCTGGGAATGAGAGTTACAGCCATTAGAAAATGACCATTAGAGCCATTAGGGAAGTCTGGGGAGCAGGGCCTGGCTTTTGGAGCTCCTGGGGTAGGGGAGTGGAGGGATGGCTACTTTTCTGTCTTGAGGGTTTACAAAGTTTGCAAAGTATACAAAGTTTACAGTGGGAGGCTTGGGTAGGTGTCAATAGCCAAGAGTCTCCTGTCATGAGCCAGCAGTCACCATGGATTACAGGAACAGCAGAGCCTCACGGGACAGGCCACCCTCTAAATGACCAGCTGTGCACTGGAGCAGGGCTGGCACCTTTCATTTGTCAGATTGCTCCCCTCAAGTGAGGACAGTTATAATTCCTTCAATGATCTCGCAGAAGCTATAGAATTGAGGTATAGAGCAAGTCAGGTAACCCCTTAATGAGCTACACTTAGCTCTTTCACCTTGCCCCCGTTTGTCTACTGCTTACCCCTAAAGTTCAGGTCAGTTCCCTGAAGATGGACTTGGGGGCCATTGGACCCCATTCTCGGTTCCTCTTCTCAATGAGGCCACATTGGCTAAGTCTCCTCTTTCTGCTTTTTGGCTTTTCTGTTGGCATGTTGGGATGGACAGATGTCTGAGCCCAGTCCACAGGACTCCGGAGCTTATGCTTTTGCCCTAAAACTCCAGTAATGGGGTCAAGCGGGGAGAGAGTTCCAGAAAGGCATTCCGGTGAAACCAGAGCCTTAGACACACAGCCTAAACAGGAAAAAGAGCTGAAGTATCTGTCTGCATCTTCCATCTGGAGCTGGGCCCTATGGTCTGAGCTTGTACTTACTGTTGTTGGCCTTCCTGGTACTGGAATGAAAGAGCATCCTGGAAGCCCAGGAACCACATAGCTCTGATGGGAGAAGGTGTCCCCAGTGAAAGTGTTATAGCTTTGAGGAAAGGAATCCTAGGACACAGGAGCCCAGGAACCATACAGCTCTGAGATGGAACAGTGTACCAATGGAAGGGCATCCTGAGGCATGGCAGGAGTCACACAGCTCCGTGAGTTCTCCTCCTCAGCAGAGGCATTGCTGCTCCCAAGGGAGGATTTCCCCAAGCCTAGCTGAGCCGAGGAGCTCGGGAGCCTCAGCTCTGCTCCTTCTTCTGCCATCTTCTCTTCTTGTCTTCATTGCTTCCTGTCTTCCTTGCTACTTCCAATGAGAAAGTCACACTAGGCAGTAAATCTCTTAAAAGAGACTTAGTGGAGGGACTAATCCAGGAGAGGAGGGATGAATCCAGGAGTGGCTGCCTCTGCTCCTGAGAGAAGACAGCAGGGAACTGGGTAGACACAGCCTTTATATAGAGTTTATTAAGGGGTGGAGCCTTCTAGGGTAGGGGTTTCCAGAGTGAGGGTTGGTGGGATTTCAAGTCCTGAGCTTGGGAACTCAAAGATTGGTCAGTTTTCCTGTTCAGGAATTGGTCAGTTCTCGTGCTCAGAGATTGGTGGGTTTTTGTGGGAAGTTCAAGGATTGGTCAGTTCTCAGGTTCAGGGTTGGTGGGTTCTTATCCATACTTTACACTTCAAATTAGCATAATCTGGGAGGAGTCTTATTGAGGGGCTGGAGATGACCTTTGTGAGAGTTACAGAGGAGGAGCTGGCCTCTCTGCCTTGAGGGGTTAACAAAGCTTACAAAGTATTCAAAGTTTACAGAGGGAGTCCACAGCCGGGAAGCCTTTCATTGCAGCATGAATAGCCAACAGAGACTGGATGACATGAAGTCTGAGGCAGGAAAGGTCACCATGGACAGCTCACACTGAGGTGAGTCTGACAGGAGCCATTTTGTCTGCTCCTGTCTCTACAGCCCTGAGGCAGGAAGGAGGGGCCTGAAACTGGAGGGAGGAGCTGGCAGCACTACTTAAAGCTTTAGAGGCGCTTTGCTCAGATGCTAAATGACAGTGGGTTACTGCAGCTGGGGAGAGGGAGGAGCAAGCGGGCCACCACAGCTGGTGGGGGGCAGCCGGATTACACTTACTTTCCCTGAGTCACAGTATACCACATCCTCTCAGTTTTAGACTCATGGATATTTCATAATACTACCTCAGCACATGACTGCCCCATGAAGCATCTTGGGGTGACTCTGACATCAACACCTGTGAGGTTGTGACATGGGAGGAAATGAAGAGTGCTCATACCCAAAATCAGCCTTCTGAGACAAGGGACAGGAAAAGCCCCGTTGTAGTTCTGTATACATGCCAGAGCTGAGGACACCAGAAAACAGATCATTTGATTCCCATGCCCTCCCCTCAACCAGAATTTTGGGTTCTTTTGTCTCCGTATCCCTTTAGGGGCATCTGGGTACCCACTGGAGCATTCTCTATACCCAGCTACCCGACAACCAGATGGACATACTACAGAAAATCATAACCAATCAAAATGCAGAATTGTGGAGCTCAGCCGGGATGGATACACCTCTTTAAAACACTCCCACAACTAAGGTTCAGGGAGCATTGGGGTGGGGGTTACAGAAAGACACTAAGAGGGAATTTTCTGTGAGATTGTGTCTCCTATTAACATTAGAAGCTACATCTGTAAAGTCTAACCAGCATGACCACCCAAACACGAGCTAACCAAGGACGACACCAATGGACAAGCCAACGTGGACAGGAAAAGGCCCACGAGGCCTTGACTCTACAAGAAAGAGCTTTAGACAAACTGCAGAAAATAGAGAGTGAGAGAGGTGGTCTTCCCCAGGAAAGAGCACACCAGTTGGTTGTCCAGTGCCAAATGGTCAGCCCTTAGAACACACAAGTAGCATAATGCCGACTAAGCAGGCCATATTTAGGAATATATGTAAGAAGGAACCAGACTGAAGCCATTTTAAATAAAACTTCCATTTTGAATAGGGGTCAAATAACGTTTAAATTCCCAAGACTTCCTTGGATAATGGACATCCTGCTTAGCACAGAGAGGCATGTCCATGGGTAACGGACATCCTGCTTGGCACAGAGAGGCATGTCCATGGGTAACAGACATCCTGTTTGGCAAATTGAGACATGAATGCTAAGCAGGTTGCCCTGCCACAGTTGAATAATCCAATCAATGGGAATAAGACAAGTGTACCACAATGACATGTCCTAGGGAAGTCCCCTATCCCTAAATTCGGTGGAAAAATATAACTAACTTTGCACAGATGTTAATGATTTTCAAACTTAAAAGCTCTGTAACACTCTGGCTCAGGGTTGCCCTTCAGCTCCCAAGTGTCGCACCTTGCTGGCCCCTGAATGTTGGTATCTGGCTTGATGGCCTACTGCCCAGATACAATAGTGCATTCCTGGCTGACCTGGGGCTTTCGATAAGATCATCTTCCCACAATTCTTTAAACCCCTCTCTCCCTTGGGGCTTCCTAAGTAACACTTCTGAGAAACTCTCCAAACAACCATTATTAGCACATTTTGGTGGGCCATCCTGTGATTTCTAGTGACTTAGTAACCCTGCCAAAGGCAATTACATTCCTTTAACCCTGCCTATATAGTTGTATGGAAAACTCGAATACACTGAGGCCTTGATTGGAGAAACTGTCTTGGTCTTCATTTCTCGTGCCCTTGTTCCCTTTTTTATTCCCACTCCCCCATCCAGGATCTCCGGTGACAGACCTGCGGGATGGGTCACCTGAGTTTGTTCTGAGGCCCTGATCAATCAGTAGCAGCCTGAGTATGAGAAATTTTTGTCATCTGCATTGACCTTGTGTCTGAGTTGCGTTGGATATAAGTGGAGCCCGTTTCAATACATATGTACATAAATGCAATAACAATAAGAGAAAGGCCATGAATTTGAAGGGAAGTGGGGAGGGGTGTGTAAGAGAGTTTGGAGGAAGGAAAGGGAAGGGAGAAATGTTGTAATTTCTCAAAAGTAAAAATTAAAAAATGAAGAAGAAAAAAAGAACGGGGTGTGGTGATGCTCTCCTGTGATCCAGCACTTGGGAGGTAGAGGCAGAAGCATCGGAAGTTCAAAGACACCCCTGGCTACAGAAGCCAGCTTGAGGCCAGCTGGGGCTATGTGAGAACTTGTCTCAAAACCAACCAACCAACCAACCAACCAACCAGAGAATAGGGGACAAAAGTTCCCTGTTATTGACACTTTCCCCAGGCAGGCACGCTGAGAAGAGCTTTGAGGTCCCACACCTGGATGGGAACTCCCAGGAGCAGCAGATAGGAGAGATACAAGTCACCTAACACTGCCTGTCAGGTCGTCTTCACAGGCATTTACACTGGTCTCAATGTGTGCACTGCTGACAAGACTGGTCATGAATCCTGAGGGGGGAGCCATGTTTCCTTTGCCTGTGGGGCCTCTGGATATGTACCAATGTCCAATTAGAGGACAAGGGTTTGGGGACATCACCAAGACCATTCTCAACATCACTTCTAAGTACACAGCCAATAGCCAAGATGTCTGAGGAAGCCTCCAGCAGCTGATAGAGGCTACCACTCCCATTGATCACATAGGACACAAACCTTATGCTTTGCTGGCTATATCATTTCCATTAGCGTTGTTGTAAGGCCTGCAGACAGTGGGTCTTTTTGTGGATATGATATGCATTGTGCTCAAACCCACCAAGCCCAGCTAAAGAGGTGACAGGGAGTACAGGGGTCAGCTGGAAACATACTGAACAGGACACAAAGACACCGCACTTCATACCACAAAGGAGAAGGACGCTTACTGACAAAGTGGTTACACACAAGCAGAAGAGAGAGACAGCCCAATAGGTACATAAACCCTAACAAAGAAATGTAAGGAATGCAGAAAATAAGGCAATATGATGCCCACCACAACCCTTACAAGGACAATAACAAAAAGAAAACCCAGACCAATATCCCCTAATGATCATAGGTGCAAAAATCTTCCACAAAATATTTGCAGATTAAATTCAACAGCACAACAAAAAGATCACATACCCTAATCGTGTTGGCTTAATTCCAGGAATGCAAGGAGGTTCAAGACACTCAGATCAATAAATGTAATACATAAAAATAAACAGTCAGGGATAAAAACCACACTATCATTGCAATACATGTCAAAAGAGTTATTTCATAAAATGCCACTTCCCTTCACAGTAAAAGTCCTGGATAAATTCGGTATAAAAAGATCACAGCTCAACATAGTAAAGGCTTCTATGACAAGTTCATTACTTATGTCTTACAAATGAGGAAAATGAAGTATTTTTCTAAGATCATGAACAAGGACAAGGGTGTCTACTCTCATCACTATCATCACACATGGTGAGAAGCAGAGCAAGTGAGCAAGAGAAAGGACACGAGACCAAGGAGCAGGAAGGGAGAAAGTCAGATTATTCTTGTTTCCAGGCAACAAAAAGCCTACTAAACACTCTACCAAAAGACTATTAGAACCGACAGACAGATCCAGTAAACTTGCAGGACACAGAACCAACTTATAAAAGGCAGTTGATTCCTTGCCCGTTAATGAAACTGAAGTAAATCAGAAAAGAAATATTACTTCCAACAGACACAAAGTCATAAAATATCTTCCTGAACCTCTGCACATGACAGACCTGTGCCATCCTCAGACTGCAGCAGAGAAGTTTCTGTGTGTCCTGGACAATGGTCAGCAGCACAGACACTCACAGCTGGCCAGGGAGCAGAGGCTGTGTCAGTGGCATGCCCACCCATTAGACATTTATATTAACCCTTTTCACCGGAGCCTCAGGGACCATCATGGAAAGCCCGTAAGAGCCAAAGGCTGTGGGGGAGTGGAGTCACTGTCTTCTGGACATGACAGGACCACTGCTGAACCCATGAGTTCATAGCACTGATCAAGCCGGTCAACACGGCACCATGGGGAAGAGAGGGTCTCATAATGCTGCATCTCTCCTTGAGGGACTATTGAAGCTGATGACTGCTAGGGAATGAGGAGTCATTTTCTTCACCGATATGGCTGTTGATAAGTTGTTCTTGCTCTACCTCATAATGCTCATGCTACTTCTCTCCCTTCCTCCCTCCCTCTCTTACTTCCTCCCTTCCTCTCTCCCTCCCTCCCTCCCTCCATCCATTCATCTCCACATACATGATCACACACAAGACAAGAAAGTAGGAGGGCTCTTGTTGGAAAGAATAAGGGTTTCAGCAGGAGAGGAATGACAAGGTATGGAGAATAAAAAAAATGATTATACACATATATGAAATTATTGTTAAATAATTATAACGAGTATATCCCACAACAGAATTGTAAAATAAACAGATAAAACAAAACATCTTCAATACTGGTCCTTATGCATAACTTGTCAGTATGAAGTTAGTACAGAAGCAGAACTATTGTGACTCATCAGCCCTGTTCCTTAGTGTCCTAGTCACTCTTCTGTTGATATGAAGAGACACCGTGACCAAGGCAGCTCCTATGAAAGAAAACATTTAATTGGGACTTGTTTACAGTTTCAGAGGTTTAGTCTGTTATCATCTTGGTGGAAAGCATGGCAGCATGCATGGCTCTGGAGTAGTAGCTGAGAGCTACATCTTGATCCACAGGCAGAAAGAGAGAGAGAGAGAGAGAGAGAGAGGAGAGAGAGAGAGAGAGAGAGAGAGAGAGAGAGAGAGAGAGAGAGAGAGAGTTTGGGCCTGGCATGGGCTTTTGAAACCTCAAAGCCCACCCCCCAGTGACACACTTTGTTCAATAAGATCACACCCCCTAACACTTCTAATCCTTTCAAATAGTACTACTCCCTGGTGATTAAGCATTCAAATAAATATATGATCCCATGGAAACATCTTATTCAAAACACAACACTAGGTATACGTACATAAGAAGAACAACACATAATAAATATATTTTCAGTTCACAGGAGCAGGACATGGACTCATCCCTGATGCCTGTCAATGGATGAATGGATGAAGAAATGTGCTATATATGCTGTGGGACCTTATTCATCATAAGAGAGAATGAGTTTTTGTCATTTGAAGGAAAGTGGATGGTACTGGAGATAAGTGTGTTCAATGAAGTGAGCTAGGCACAAAGACCAAGTTTCAGTATCCTGAGAGTGTGGGAAAGCAAAGATGACTCTTGGTTTAAGAGGTCGTTAGGGTCTAAGGCCTTTAGGATGGGAGGAGAGGGGTGGGAGACAGAATAGAGGAAGGATGGATGGATATGTTCAATGCATGGTGTATTTACGTGTGGACATACAGCAATATAGTTTATCTTATTAATGTGTTTTAGTAATGTAATAAAAACTAACTATAAAATGCATATTATAAAGGAAAAACAAGGAAATAAAAAACCAAGTATAAGAGAAACTTCAAGAAATTAAAAATATTCTTTATATGTTCATTACTGGGTTAAGGGATGAACAAGATGTGGCACAGAAACAAAGAGAAATATTATCTAGATAACAAAAAGTGAAACTCTAGGAAACATGGTGGCACACACTTTTAATCCCAGCACTCAAGAAGTGGAGGCAGGTGGATCTTTGTGAGTTCAAGGCCAGCCTGGTTTACATAGCAAATTCAGTACAGCCAGAGTTACATAGTAAGACCCTGTCTAGAAAAAAGAAAGCAGTGAATCCTGCTTATTTACGGCACCGTGGGCAGGACTTAAAGACACTGTGTTCGCTGAAGGCGTCAGACCCCAAACTGTGTCTGCATCTTCTCACTCATGCAGAAGCTAAGATGCAGATGCGAGACGGGGACATTTGAATAGTGATTACTAGAGGGCGGAAAGGGCACAGGGGTGGGCGGGTGGTGGGGATGGTGGCACACAGAGGGTAGCTAATGTGCTTGGGGGCATGGTTGGGAGGAACAGAGCAGGACAGGGTAGCAATGGTCAGCAGCATTCAACTGCACACTTCCAAACAGCTAAGAGAGGATTCTGTTGCTGAAACAAAGAAATAGTCACTGTGCCGATGGCTGCCATCTGCTCATTAAACACCGTAGCATGTAACAACTACTACACCCCAGAATATCAGTAATTACTGTGCCAATGTTAAACATTTTAAAGAAAAGCGTTCTGAATACACAGAACAAGGTCAGGGTCAATACATCATTGGGGTTGACTTCTGAGCACTGTGCAGTTTCAAAGCTTTTAGAACTTGTGGCAGAAAAATCGCGGTTACCCTTTGTCCTCTAGCTTGGTCTCTCCAACTTCAAAAGTGTTCTCACTTTTAGTTCAGAGCTTGAAGCAGCATTGGATGGAGACAGGCAAAGCCAGAACAAATGAACTAGCAATGTCTTACCTCAGAGAGTCGATGAGACACTTCCGTCATACCTGTGCCCTCAGCTCTCCTCGTTCAGCCCACTAACTGTGCGCTGTACATCTGTCTTGACTGTCTCAGAACCGACTAATATGCCTTGAAGCCTTTCCGAATCCCGCCAGCTCCCTCCTGCAAACCCCTCTGCTGCTCTCGGAGGAGCCATTCTTAATTAAGGACCCATGAGCAGGGTCTAGAAGGCTTACTTGTGATTTAGCCCATAAAAGTCTCCCCAGGGAGACAGCAGGAATGTATTACTCTCCACTTTACAGATGAGGGGCGTAACTGTCAAAAGACACTGAAAGTAGGAGGTAGACAGATCCTAGGAGCTGTGGAGATTGCTTAGTCGGTAAAGTCCTTGCAGCGAAAATATGAGGGTATGGGCTCTGTGCTCAGCACCTACACAGACCGAATCAAAACCAACAGGAGTGGTGGTAGTAAATGCTTCTAAGCCCGGTTATGGGGAGCTGAAGAAGACAAGAGGATCCCTGGGGCTTGCTCGCTGATCAGCCTCGCTTACTGTTCCACCTCTAAGCCACTGATAGATCCTGTTTAGAAAAGCAAGGTGTGCCAGAATGTCACTTAGCAGGGAAACAGAACAGACAGCAGCAGTGGATGAAGAGAGGGAACTGGGCAGGAGATGGAATGTGGAGGGAAACAAAGGTGGCAATCAGATATGGGGAGAACAAGGGTCGGGGGCAAGAGGGCTGGGAAAGAGAAGGGAAACTGAGGGGGGGCATCTCTCTGTCAAGCTGGACATCTCTCTGTCAAGCCTACCTTCGACACGGTAGGCTCCTGGGAGGACATAGGTGTGACTCTAGCTGAGACTCCTAAAGGGGGGAGGGTACTATGAAGACTGAAGTGACCACCTTCTAGCCAGGCAGGACTCGTGGAAAGAGGGAACAACAACCCACTGGCAAAACCTTGGATCCAAAAGTACTCTGCCTGCAAGAAGTACAGAGATAATGAGGGAACACAGATTTAGGGAATGTCCAACCAATAAGTGGCCCAACCTGAAACCCACCCAATGGTAGAGAGCCAGCCCCTGACACTATTAATGATGCTCTGCTTTGCTTGCAGACAGGAGCCTGACTTGACTGTTGTCTGGGAGGCTCCAGCAAGCAGCAGATCCAGGTGCTGAGACTTGCAGCCAAGCATGGGGTGGAGCTCTGGGGTCCTGTGGAAATGTTGGGGGAAAGATGGAAGGACCTGGAGGAGACAGGAACCTCACAAGAAGACCAACAGAGACAACTAACCCAGTCCTGTCCAGGCTTACAGAGACTGAGACATCAACTAAGGAACATGCACAGTCTGGACCTAGGGCCCCTGCAATTTGTGGCTGATAGGCAGCTTGGTCTCCATATGGGGTGCCTGGTGAGGGGAAGAGGGGATGTTTCTAGCATGGACTCTATTGTCTGCTTTTGGACCACTTCCCCCTGCCAGTGCTGCCTTGCCTGGCCTCAGCAATGAGGGTATGCTCAGTCCTGATGTGACTTGACATTCTGGGGAGGGTTAATACAGGGAGGGGAGAGGGCCTCTTTTTTTTCTGGGGGAAAGGGGAGAGGGGAAGGGGAAAGGAGGAGAAGGGGAAGACTGGGAGGAGAGGAGGGAGGGGTCGCCCTTGAGATGTAAAGTAAATAAACTGAAATAAAAAATAAAATAAAAGAAAAAACCCAACAAGGTAGATGGTGCCTGAGGAAAGACACTCCAGGTTGTCCTGTGGCTTCCATATGTACATACATGAACACACACAGAAGAGGTAGGTCCTAGACAGGCCCTCAGACATGCTAGCAAATGCCCCACCCCCACTACCAAAGCATTCTTAGAAGGAAAGCCTCAGGCATTCCTGGAGCTGGGCGTGGGGGACGGTCACACTTCTGCAGAGCACCAGTGACAGAGCATCTCAGTGTCGAGAGGGAAAGTTATACCAGCTGGATGATGCATTTCTATTCCATCAGGGTTTTCTCACGTCTGTGTCCCACCTTCAGAGTAGTACAGGGTTGCAGGGAAGGCAATGGATGTGCCGTCCCCACACCTAAGAGATGAAGGCAAGAGGATCAGGAGTTCAAGGTTATCCTTGGCCACGTAGTAGATTAGAGGCCAGCCTCCAGGCCTACATAAGACCCCACTAAGAAAGAATGGGTGTGTGTGTGTGGGGGGGGAGATACAGAGACACAGTGACAGAGCATAGAGAGACAGCGATAGAGACAGACAGAGACACAGAGAGACACACTGACAGAGACAGACAGAGAGACAGAAAGAATAAGAATGAGAATTTGGGTTTCTGAGATTTAAGCAGGCCTGGTCCAAACCTAAGCTTTGGCCATTTAGCTGGGTGCAGTTGGGCAAAATACGCTGCCTCCTCAAGCCTGGCGCTTCTTCCATGTAAACAGGTGGTAAAAATGTACCTAGTTGTTATGGTACTTAGAAAACCTAATGAGCCCAAAAATATAGGGAGCGTCACACAGTGTAAGCTCACAACAAACAGGAGCAATTACCTATTGAGAACGTGAAGCTGAGCACTTTAGTGACGGGGTGATGGGTTGACATCTGTCATTTTCCTCATGTTGAACATTTTGAGCAAAATACAGTGTGTGTGTGTGTGTGTGTGGCGGGGGGGGGGGGGTTGTAATTACCCAGAAACACAGTAACTCCCTGTACAAGCTGGTGAATATTTCAAAAAGACCTACCATCTATCTCAGACGTGAAATAGGAGCTGCTAGGAGCACAAAATAGACACAACAACAACACACATGTGTATTATAATGAAAGCTTTCTAATGTGAGGCTCCACTGGAAGACTGGGGACAAGGATATTCAGACTGTTTGCCAGGATTAAAATTCTAGACGTTAGGAATGAATTTTTTAATTACTTGCTTGTTCCCACCAGCTCTCTGAATGATAAACATTGTAAACTTCTACAGCGAAATCTCTTGTTAGGTTGCTTTTCCGTGTGTAATTTTGTAATGAGTTAGATTTGGCTTCAGTCACAGTTACGTGTTTTAGTGACAAAGTATATGTCCCGGTGTCCTAAAATACAGATGGGGACAGTGTCAGATCCACAAAGCTTAGAGACGCTGTGAGCTTTTGGAGCCCATTTCTTCAATTTTTAAAATTTCTTTTATTTAAAAATTTTTCATGTGGTATATTTTTATTATAGTTTCCTCCTCCCAACTCTTCTCCAATATTCCATACCTCCCTATCCTCCCAACTTCTCGGTCTCTGTCTCTCTGTCTCTGAAAAATGAAAACAAAAGTCAAAAACAAAATCAAAACAAATAAGGCAAAAAAATGCCAAAATGAAACAAAAAGCCTGAAAAACAAATAAACAAACAGCAGTAGTTTGTACATTGGTTTGTATGGGCCACTATTCCTGAGCATCTATTAGCTGTAGCACAGGAAGACCAGACAACCAGGCTCAAGCAGATGGGCTTGCAGAACAATCCTTCTGGCTGAAGGGAGGGCTTTCCAGGATGGCCAGCGAGAAAACAGGCTACAGAACAATCTGGCCGTGCAGAAAGGAAGTGCAGGAGGTCACAGAGAGCCTAGGTTCTTTTATGAGTCCCTTCTGACCTCTGATGTACTTAGCTAAGGGGTGCTGAGGACCCGCTGAACCAATCAGTGGAAAGGGAGGTTACAAGCATGTTTGAATACCTCACTCAGCATCTTGCAAAGGTACACGTATTTGCTGACTGGAACCATTTGTGGAAGATAAAACAACAACATAAAACACCGGGAGGGGCTGAGGAGACTGCTCTGCTGTGAAGCTTGCCTTGAAAGTGTGAGGCTGTGAGTTTGATTCCCAGCACCTCTGTAAGATGCCAGGCGCGGTGGTGTGCCTGTCTGTGCTCTGAGATAGGGAGACACCTGACGGGCAGCCAGTGTAGCCCGTTAAGAGGTCCAGTCTGTGAGAGACCCTGTCCCTCAATGAAGACACAGATGGCACCCAAGGAAGGACACTCAAAGTTGTCCTCTGTCTTATACACACATGTACACGCACGCACGCACACACAACATTTCAGGTTCTCACCATGAAAGGATCAATTCCTGTCTTCTCATTCTTCTGCCATTTTGTTGGCACCCGCAGAGCCTGCATTTCTGACTTGACCTTGAGTGTGTTCACTGGGTAGAGTGAAGAGTCACAGGTTTAAAGGCAAGGGTCATGAGGGAATTAGTGGTTATCCCGGGGCAGAGACAGGCTGCCTGTCAGTGCATCCACCAGTCCAGTAGAGTTCATTGCTCATGTCATACAAAGGCTCTGTCCAGTACACAGAACAGGCCTGGTTCCTGCCCTGATTCGGTGTCTGTGTCATGGGGAAGATGTTTTGTCCATTTTTTAAACAGAACGAGAGAGCTAGCCTGTTTGATTGGCCAAGTCCATGTGAGTTGCACAACACAACTCAAACATGCTCATAAGCTAGGACATAACCAATTCAGGAAGAAAACCTCAGGGGGGTGGGCACTCCCACAGATGTTATCTAAAGAGGACTCCTTTGTTGGGAAGAAGACAGAGGCAAATGGGAGCAACGCAGAGCACAGGCGTGCTCACCTGGACCCAGGTGCTTGGAACCGTGGAGAGCCTAAGACAGGACTTTTCCCAGTGTCGGAGGAAACCCGACTTAAAAAGTCCCAAGCCAGAAACACTGACACTCATGGCCTAGGTGATTTCGGATGGATTTGCTGAAGTCAGGGGGGGTCACAGGACCATAGTGATGTGAGCAAGGCTCTTCGCTTCTCCCATTTCTTTGTTGAACTTCAAGGAGACCCAGGAGCCTGGATCGACAGCTCAGGTCTGTCATGGGAGGGAGAACCTTGGTCGCATAAACACTTGCCCTTCCAATGTAGCAACCTGGGCAGAGCAGGGAGGCCTGGGCATCAGGTGCTGAGAGGAAGGTTGAAAGGAGGATGCTGAGTGGCTCTTCTTGGTCCAGTGACCACAATCAGGGGGACAGAAGCGTTCTGACTGGCTGGGCATTCATGTGGTGATCAGACTCACGGAAGTGGCTTTTGTCATTAAAGTTCCCTTTTTCAAAGGAATGGGTGCCAGCCAGTCTAGCCTGCCTGGTGAATTGTAGGCTTGTAAGAAAGAGACCCTGTCTCGAAAAACAAGGTGGGCAGTGTCTGATGAATGACACGTGGGGTTAACTTCTGACTCCACACGCAAGCACACCTGAACACACACTCAAAAACATGGTCAACCTTCAGCCTGTATGCGGGGAGAGTGCCAATCACTGCCTACTCCGCCCATTTTACTCCTGCAGGGAGGGAGAAAACTCAGGTGACAACCCACCTACTAGAGGGTAGGCTAACCCTGGCTTCTGACACCCTCTGCCCTCTGGTGGTCATGATCTTGTGTGACCTCTTCTTCCACTGACTAAAGCTAACCAGTTTAGGAACACTGTTGTTGGAAATGGTGGTGTGTGACTGAGTTGATGGTTGTGAAATCTTCTAAGACCTTAGACCTCAGGTGGTGGTGGGGTTTCAGACAACAGGCTTTGCAGGCACTTCAGGGCATGGTCCTTCTGTGATCTGGGCAGACGTTCCGGTAAGAAGATTCATCTCAAAGGGGTCTGTGGGTGATGCTTTTGTCTAATGGAATGAAGAGCAATAAGACTAATGGGAAACAACGGAGTGTTCAAAATAATTACATGAAAAAAACATGAAGCAAAAGAGGAATCTGGAGCAGGCAGGAAGCTGGTCAAGAATGGGAGCTGCAAACAAAGGTTTCTGTTACTGGAACATCGGTGATGTGGAGGGGCCAGAGCCCAGCCTTCACGATGGTTCCCAAGACCCCCAATCAACTTTTCTCCCACGTGGATTAGGACTGGTCTCTGTTAATTGTACTGTGGGGTGCCCGTATGTGACACTCAAGACCCACTTTACCCTCCTAGATTACCTGTTTTGGAGGACACCAGGAGCTATATCATGACAATGCTCAGCAGTCACATAGAGATGCTCCTGAGGCATGGAAACGAGACCTTCCGATGTGTCATGTGATGAGCCACTCAGAAAGCTCTAGACACGATGTCATTTAGAACACATTCTCAGGAGCCCATGGTGGCACCCAATGACCTGTGTGTCAGTGACCCTCTCACATGGACATCCTGTGGCACTCCTAGTCTAAAAGTCTAAGAGAGCAGAGCCACCTTTCCCAGAGATTGACTACAAAAATACTGTCCTAAGAGCAATGGCGTCCTCCTCCTATTTATGGGGATTCCTACGGTAAGCGCATTCCCAACACTCCTTCCTTTGTGTTCTCAACACTGCAACACGGACTACTTCACAAACAGGGCCAGCGTGGTCAGTCCCATTTCTCAGACGTAGACCACTAAGCTCTCCAGAGGCTGCAGGTAAGGTGCTTGGTAAGGACAAAGGGACATTGATGATGCGGGTCTTGTGGCATCAAGTTCAGGGCATTCCCCAAAGTATCCGGGCTCCATTCAACAGGGTCCGTGCAGCTGTCAGATTCTCAAATGCTCCCAGAATAACTGAGCACCGTCCACTGTGGCATCCCACTGTTCTTGACCACTGTCTTCCTGCAGATGAGACCTCGGCACAGTGAAGACATTCTCCTCTGCACTCTGGTTCCTAGGCAACTGTGCAGTGTAGACACCCTCCACAGCAGCTCACGGCGTGGCCAGACAATACTGCCACTGTTCGCCGTTGGGAGCTGCCTTGACAGCCCACTCTCCCCAGCAGGCGGCACTGCAGTGGAGTTGTAGCGGGAATTCAGATGTAAAAGCAGAGAGTTTGAGCACTGCTCCTGATCACGAGCTCTGAGCTTTGCCCTGAATGTCAGTCTATTACCATGTGCTGGAATGTTACAGACACAGCACACACTGCTGCGGGCTCCTGGGGACATTCCAGAAAGTTCAGAGACATTCCAGAAAGTTCAGCAACAGTAGGCCCCCTAAAAGGAGTACTCCCAGGAAAAGAGCCTTCAGAAGGAATGTATGGTGATGACACCGGTAACAATGGTGGTGTGTGTGTGTGTGTGTGTGTGTGCTGTAAACGTTGTCTAATTTAATCTTCAGAAGGCTCCTATGCAGTAGGCTGCCAATCTCCCTGCCTCAACACAAATATGACCCATGGTCATACAGGTGGGATGCCCTTGAACCACAAAGGGCAGAGGGTTTTGAGGCTCCTAAAACCTATGGTATGCACAGCTAGCTCCTTCCTGGAGTGGCCGTCCTCCCCTGTCTGCTAGGGATATGACCCAAGCCTCTGTTTGGGCCACTCCATCTCAGTCTGAATTCCACTGCTTTATGCACACGCAGTGTATGATGTAAACACGGGTTCATTTTGGGCCTCTGAGACATCCAAGCTAGAACTTCTAACCCCACTGACACCCTTCTCTGGCTTCAGAGTGACTTTCTGCTGCACCCAGCCAGGGTTCAAGGACCCAGAGACCACACTTCAAACTCACCTTTGTGTCTTCTTGTTTCCAAGCAGGGTCAGTGGGGACACAGAAAAGTAATGAATATTCAATCCAAGAATCCATTCTTTTTTCTTTTTTTATTAGCACATATTAAATATGTGAGAGTTTCATTATGACATTCTCAGACATGTGTGTAATGTAGTTTGATCATATTCACCTCATACCTCTTTTGTCCCAACTCCCACTGATCTCTTACCTCTTTCTTTTCTAAACCATGTGTGCATGTGCATGTGTGTGTGTGTGTTCCAAAGAGTTTCATTAGGAGTGCTTACGGGAGCATGGGGACAACCTAGCCACGACAATATCACTTGAGAAAGTGTCTCTCTCTTCTTGGAAACCACCAATTGCCTACAGCTCCTTGGGGAGGGGTGGGTATCCTGAGCTCCTCTTCCTCCCATGGCTGAATGGTGATAAGTCCTGTCATATGCCATCTAGGATAGGTAATCACAGCTGCTGTTAGTCCATGAGGACAGTGGGTCTGTCACTCAGAACACAGACTCCCCAACACTCCCACCTTTCCTCCAGCTTTTGCATTTTTTTCCACCCCTTTTGTTACAAAGTCCCATGAGTCTTGGAAGGTGGCTATATAAATGTCCTGTCTATGAATGAGAATTCAGCACTCACTTATTCTTGGCACTTTGACTGGTTATGAATCTCTGAGGTAAAACTGCCGCCCACTGCAGAGAGAAGCTTCTCTGATCACAGCCGAAAGTAGCACTAGTCTATGAGTATAAGCATGGATATTTAGAAAGCAGATTTATGGACACATTTTTTTCTTTCCAGCAAAGTAACAGTAGTAGGCCACACTTGGCCTGTGACCTCTCCATCTGTGAGCTTCTGGCCAGGTTTATAGTACCAAGGGGTACTATAAACTCACTCCTATGGAGCAGGTCTCAATCAGGAAGTGGTTGTTATTCCCCTAACAGATATGCCACTACTGTATCAGAGGGCACACCTTGCCTAGCACTGGTAGTGCAGTCTACAGGGTCCACAGCTGAGGAAGTCTGTTCTCCTCCATCAGCCTGCATAGAACCCGCTGCCACTGTAAAATCTAGCAGGCATGGAGGACCTTCCAGTTCAGTTCCAGCTTGCTATCTTTTTGTGCTGCAGTTAAAGTGTATGGCATTTTTTGAAATCGGGGTCTTACCATCTAGTTCTGGTGGGCAAATAAGAGCATTGACAATAGCCAGTACTGTTTTTAAGGCCTCAGGAGCCTCCCTGACCAACAACTCATAAGGAGGTAGCCCATCCCTGGCCATGGGGTTTAAAGACTCACTGTTAGGTAGTAGGAGTGATACCAGAGGATGTGACACATCCTTAAAAAAAAAACAAAAAAAAAACCCCTGCATTCTTGAAAAGCATCCCAGGAAGCAGGCTCAGTTCCTACATTGTAGCTTTCTCTTCACATGCATTGAGCTTTGGAAGGAGGGAGCCAGATAAGAAGAGATAGCGCCAAGAGTAGGACCAGAATTGCATCCCACAGAATGAACTTGGAGTCCTGACCTCCAGACCTTCTGCCATGACCGTGGGCTTTAAACCACTCTACCACCTCTTGTAGGTCAAATGACTGCGGCGCGTAGCCTAGCTCTTTCTTGGCCTTCTCTAAGCTGAAGTAATGTGTGACGCCAGTTTTATACACCTCGGTGCGGGTGAGGAAGGGTTGGAAGTTGTAGAGCCTACCCATGACGAAGTGGGTCATCTCTACAAGGAAAGCAAAGCAGTAGATGAGGGCGAGTGGCAGGCGGAGGGATGGGAATTTGTAGCCTAGGCCCTCAACCAGCGGCCGGAGGAACTCAAAGTTATTCACGGGTCTACCATCCGAAATGAAGTAGGGCTGTCCGGAGGCAACGTGGCCCTTCTCGGCTTTCAGAGCCTCGGAGGCCAGAATGTGAGCTTTGGCTAAGTTATCCACATGGACAAACTCAACCAGGCTCTCGGGGTCCCCGTACACAAACCTGAACAGGCCCCTCTCAATGTAACTCACTATCCTGGGAAAGTGCCTTTGCTCCCCCGCCCCATAGATGCCAGCTGGCCTCAGCGCGCAGGTTCTGAGGACACCGTTGCCTTGCTTGAAGGGCAAGCCATTGGCTTCCAGAACCTTCTTCTCCGCGATGGATTTGGTTCGCGAGTAGTGATCCGGATGCAGGTGAAGAGGCAGGTAAGGCAGAGACTCATCCCCGTTTCTGATGACCTGGCCTCCAAAGACGACGTTGAAGGTGCTGGTGTACACCAACCTGGGCACGCCTCTGTCCAGGCAGGCCCGGAGGACGTTGTCTGTGCCGCCGACGTTGACGGCTTCAATCAGGGCTTTGTTCAGTTGCTCCCTCCCAGACATACCGTAAGAGGCGACGTGGAACACGCACGCAACGTCAGCGCCGCGGAAGGCTGTCTCCACGTCGGCGGGGCAGCGGACGTCTCCACGGATGAATGTGACTCCCTCTGGAAGGTTCTGGGCAGGTGGGCTGACGTCAAGCAGGATCACGTGGGCTCCTTTCCTGTTCAGAGCACAGGCGAGGCTGAGGTGAGAAAGGTCAGAGTTAGACCCGGTTACCCTCTAGCTGTGTCAAGGGCAAGCAAGGGTACGAAATAACTTGTCAGTAACATACGGCTCACGCAAGTCATGCTAACTCATCCTGAGTCACTTACTTTACATCTCCACGGTTTCAGGTCTTATTTGTATTTTGAAAAGACAGGAATCCTCTCAACAACGTGAGTCGTAGCAACATCTTTGCGACAGAACGCCTACTGTGGTTTATATGTGAACCGGTCCCCACGGGCTCAGCCCACCGAGCCCTTGGTCCCCATTGGCTATTTTGGAAGTTGGGGGAAGTGAGCCTCCAGACAGGTAGGTGGGCCTTGAGGTTTGATGGACAGATCCAGTTTCCTGTTGGTTTTCTGCTTTCTGATTTCCGGGTCTGGCAGTGTGAGCAGCTGCTGTCTCACAGTCTTACATTCCTGCTGCCATGTCCCCCACCCCCGTCCCCCTCGCGAGGGACTGCAGCCCTTTAAACTAAGAGTCCTGCTGTACTTTCCTCCCTTCAATGGATTCTTGTTAGGTATATGGTCACAGAGATGAGAAAAGAAAAGAATAGACCTGTGTTTTAGAAAATTATCTTTAGTGATGTGAATAATCACCACGCCCCAATGTACAGGTTTTTTTAAAAAAAATTTTTTCTCGAAGCAGAATAAATCTGTGGTTTTTTTTTTTTTTTTTCAATTTTCAAGTCGGAGCAGAGGACACCAGAATTCACTTTTGTTTTAGCACTATACAAACATGTAAAAGCCCACAAAATAGAAAACTATCCAGTACAATAATTCCATGAGGGTGTTTCGTAGATGAACTGACCGGAAGCCAAAATATCCGCCTCCTCCTGTGATGAGGACGGTTTCCTCTGGGAGCCTTGGGGAGTCCATACCGGACAGCGAAGGGACAACTGGACCTGAAAGAGGATGCCAAAACATTATGACCATGTATAAACATGCTTCATCTTCGTAACGGGTGAGTAAGAGGAAAAAGGTGGCGGGCTTGCCGCTCAGTGGTACCGCCTGTACCCAGCACGCGTGAATCTCTGGTTGCATGGCCAGCACTGAAAACCCCAAACAACCGTATGTGCTAGTGCAGGACACACTTTGGAGATGCGCCGCTCCAGTCACAGCTCTGCTTTAGCCACACCCCTTATTTCTTGGCTTCTAATTCCTTCCAATGTAATAATATAAACATAGATATGGCTTCCTTGCCTACCTGACAAAGTTAAGGTGGAGGTGAAAGAAAGAAAGAAAGAAAGAAAAAAGAAAGAAAGAAAGAAAGAAAGAAAGAAAGAAAGAAAGAGAGAGAGAGAAAGGAAGTAAGTAAGTAAGTAAGTGGAAGTGTGGGGTACTTTCAAAACCACAAAGCACTTTTTGAATATAAGGCATTAGTGTTGATATTGGAAACAGATTGGGACCTCTGGAAAAAATTACTTAAAAACTGGTTGAGAGAAAGGTTTCCTTCTGTGTTCTATCCCAAGATCCCTGTAGAAGCTTCTGGCATGTGCAGTGTGCTTTGTTTGAGACTGTTTTATTAACTCCATACTTAAGAACAGAGAGAAAAATTCCTTTCTGTAGTAAATCATGCCTTCCACCCTTAGGCATTTTTCAAGTGCTTCAAGGGGGGGTGCTCAGGGCACTTGATGGGGGTGGGGCAGTAGTGGGGATAGGTGCAGGTATCGTGCTTTGGTATCCCTCCTCATCTGTTTACTCTCCTGCAGATTCACCTCAAGGCCCCAGGACTACTTTCTCTGAAGAACATGACAAAAAAAAAAAAAAAAAAAAAAAAAAAAAAAAGAGAACTCTTTCACTCTTTCTACAGAGCAGAGAAATAGAGGCTAGTTGGACTTGGCACAGGGACAGCCTTGAGTCCCCTTCTAACTCCATTCAGTAGATAATAGGACACTTGTTGGTTTACCGCAGGGAATCCAAGCGTTCTGATAAAGAGTGGGCTTCTACTAGGGAAGGGGGAGGCTTGGAACGGAGTCCAGGCAGGAGGTGATGAGGGACTACATTGGAGGGATGCTGGTGAGGGCTAAGGGCTGGCATGCCCAGCTAGGACCAAGGGGAGGAGATGGACAGACTTTGAGGCCACAGTGGGTAGCATATAGGAGAAGCTGGAGGAAGATGATGGCTTTGACGGAAGGATGCTGGAAATTGCCCACCTTGTAAAAAAAGCCGAGACTACGGGGATTGGGGAGGTGCTCGGTTGGTAAAGTGCTGGCCTTGCAAGCACAAAGGCCTAGATCTCATGGAAAAAAAAAAAAGCCTTACGGTGTCAGGGCTAGGGAGGTGGAGAGAGCAGTTATGGTGCTCTCTTGTCAGCCAGCCTCACCTAACTGGTGAGCTCCAGATCCTGGTAAGGATCCTGCCTTAAAAAACAATGTGAATGATACCTGAAGAATGACACCCAGGGACAGGCAGGCAGATGTGTGTGGGAGATGCACACACACACATACACAAACACTATGAATAACAAGATGCCAGATAACAGAGTTCAAACTATTTTAAATATCCCCACAGACTATCACTGTAAGGGACCCCAAGCATGGGTGAGGCCTCTGAGCATCTAATTAACTTGTGACAGAACTACTTGGAATTGTTTCTTGCTTTTAAAAGCCACACATTCCAGTTCAAGTAGAAGGCCAGGGGTCAGGAATGTCAAGTCATAAGTGAACACAGAAACTTGGCAGGCCATTGAAGTTACCCCTCATTATCCTCCAGCTAGTTCCAGAGAGAGATGAGGCAAGAACCTGTCCAACTAACCTATGGAAGGCCAAAAGAGAAAGATTAAAAAACCCATAATGTAGCAAAACAAACCACAATGGAAAGAAAGCCCCCCCCCCAAAAAAAAATAAAGCCTAGAAAGACTTGTGAGGTCAGGAGCCACAAAGGAGGCTCTGGGGAGTGACCTCACCCATAAGAACAACAAGCACATTAAAAAATAAAAAAGGCTGGGAGGAAGACCTTTGTTCTTCAAGATCTGAGCTCTGAGTTCAGATCTCCAGCAGCCACAGAAAGGTCAGGCATGGCTGAATGTGTCTGTAAAGTCCAGTAACGGGGGCCAAGAGACAGGCTGATGCTGGTGCTCAGTGGCCAGCCTGTCCAGCTGAAAGAGGGAACCCCAAATTCAGTAAGAATTTTGTCTCGGAAAAGAGGGTGGAGAGTAGTGGATAGTAGCTGTGGTTTCTACATGCACATGCTTGAGCACACACCCAAACGTACACACGCACACACATCAAAAATGGGTGTGCTTATGCCACACACACACACCTCTTATTACACACACACACACACACACACACACACATATATATACACACCTTATTACACACACACACATATATACACACCTTATTACACACACACACACACACACACAGAGGGAGACAGAGAGAGAGAGACACACACACAGAGAGGTGGGGGCATGCCCCAGGAAGCAGTGCCTGTAATGTGTCAATCTCTGCTGCACCTCAGAGGTTGAGCAAGGTGGTGCCCACAGAGCTCAATGCCAAGGAGGAGAAAGACAAACAACCTATAAATTAGGAAACCTTGTGGGGAAAAAAAAAAGGATCATGAGAGACAGAGAATCTTAGCAAAAACAGTCCATAGGACCCCCTCCACCCAGGAAACCTTCTTGTGAGATAAGGAGGGGAAAGAGTGTATAGTATCTCTCCTTCCTCCCGTTTCCAGACACTTAGGACTTCTGTTTTGTTACTTAGTCTCCATCTGACTCCTCCTGGGGTCACACTCTATCTATTATTGCAACTGCTTGGAGGCTCTTCCAAAATGTAGCCTTACTGAGTAATTGCTTCTCTGTTGGGATCCGGGAGGCAGCATCTGACCTGAGCTGTCGTTTTCTCAGAAACAGGTTAAAGTTAAGCACATGATTAAGGAAAAGGAATCTTAATTACAAACAGGAGAAAGAAAGAAGTTTCAAGTCTGCCTGACCTCTTGATAATGCTAAGGCAACACCAGGGTCACAGTTGACGCCTCACAGGGGAGTTAGAGGTAGAAAGTGATGAAATATGACCGGGAGTGTTTTAGATTTACAAAAGACCTAATTAAATCTAAGGATTGGTAATAAAAACCGTAGATTGTGCAAACTGTTCTCCCACTCCGTGGTTCAAAGCCACGATGTGGCTTGGCCCCTGGCCTCACAGCCCAGTGCAGACATGGACGCACTGAGCATTTGGCCAACAGCATCTAAAACAGAAAGAGTTTAAGATGTCCTCATGCTAGATATGGCCTTTTGTAGTGTGACGAGGGAACCCAGGGCCTTGTATGCTAGGCAAATACTCTACCTCTGAGCTAAGGTGCCTTGCATGCTAAACAAACAAAACAAAACAAAACGAACAAACAAACAACCCAACTAAGAACAGCAACTGGACTGGAGATCTAGCCTGTAATCCCAGCTCTCCAGAGGTAGAGGCCGCAGACTCAGGCTAGAGAATCCAAAGCCAGCCTGTTAAACAAAACAAAGAACAACAAAAAATGAACAAACAAAGAAATCCCTGCTTTCATACGGTGAAAAAAAAAATCTACCTGTCATCCTGGCACCTTAGGGAGGTCGAGGCAGGGGGATCACCACCACAGGTTCATTCTGGGCAATAGGGGGACTGTCATCACCTCACGTGGGGCAGGTCACTCACTCACACTCCATTCGCCTACATATCTGTTACACAAAAGGCACTGGCATTTCCTTACAGTGCTGCCCTCCTCTCCCAAAAAGGAATGAAGGGCAGTGCTGTTTTTTACCCCTTGTATTTGTATTTCAAATGGCACCTGTCCTCTCCGCCACTCTCGTGCCTCCTTCCGTCTTGAAGTAAGCATGCCTGCCACTCCACCCTACCACAGCGGTGTCTCCTGCCACTGCAGAAGCCCTTAATGTGCCAGGCACCGGGCTACAACTTGTTTATAAATTACGTCACTGTGCGCACATCACTGCCCTAAAGAGACAGTGCTAACTGGTGGGTCCCGTTTTGCAGATGGATAGACTGAGGTTCAGAGACAGAATGATCAACTCCAAGTCCTCCTAAGCGGTGAGAAGATACAGTGTACCCAGTGAGGACAAGGGACATCTGACTTCATTGCTCATGTCCCAATCACAGCAGCCCCACAGGGCTAGCCAGTCTATGACCCGTAGCAATGGATATGAAGTACACACTGGTCTGGATTGTACCTGATTTCACAACCAGGACATGCTGCAATAGCTCAGGAGAGCAAAGGAGGTGCTGCTCTATCTACTCCCCCAAGGCAGTGGGGTGGGTGACAGCATTAAAGTTCTTGTACCGGTAATCATGAAATTTGGGTCCTGGACCTAGGTCTACCGTCAACTACTTGTGTGACCCTGAATAAACTTCTCACCACGCCTCCTCCTGCCTACAGTGCAAATCACAGTAAGCATGGCTACACTTGTTCGTTACTGGCAAGAGGTTTCAGATGTATACCACCAATGCTTATGGACAATTCTGAGGTAGCAGTATAGACTTATCCAGTTCTCAGAGCTGAGGAAAACAGATCTGATACCTTGTTCACAGGTCATGCAGGCTGAGCTGGGCCAGAGCTTGAAAAAGGTCTGAGTGACTCTTAACCCCTGATCAAAGGGGGTTAAGCTCAATGTATAGGGCCTAATATTGGTGTCGGGACAAGCCCTTCTCACTCTATCATCTCAGTGGCTCCTCCTTAGTATGAATAACACACCTGGTCTAACACACACCCAATATGTATATAATTAATAATAATAATAATACAATTCATTCTATTTGGAACCTCAGTTTGCTGGTGTGACCAGAAAAATCCAAATCATTTGTCGTGAAGACAGGGTTGTCACAAACTCTCCCTCACCAAGCGATGATAAAGAAAGCTTTGAATTGATTCTAGTGAGGTGCCTGTGGGAGGCTCTGCAGGGGGTCCTGTGCTCCCTGTAAAATTACATCAAAAAGCCAAAGAAAAAAAAGGAGAACCGGTGTCTCAGAACTTGGTGACATTCTAGATGGCTCAGCTGAGCCCGTGGTGGGAACAGAGGAGACAGAGAAGATGATGTCCTGACTTCTAGGAGGTGCTAGTCACAACCATATCTCAGAGATGCCACTTGTCACAAGAGCCGTTTGCTACCTTCAGCAACTATTGGTCACCCTCAGCTGTCATTCGACCCCCTCAACCACCGGCTATCACCATCGACCACTACTTTGTCACTCTTAGATCCCACTTGTTCCCCTCAGACTGTCACCTTCACCTTCTCTCACCCTCAGCCGGCTCCTGTCACAAGCCTGGCCTAAGTGTGTCTAGCAGCGCCCTGCCATCCCAGAATAGGGACCCCGAGGGTGACCCGGGTCCACTCACAGAGGCAGACGACAGCGTGGCTCGTAGCTGCAAGACGAGAGAGCCTCTGATGCCCTGCTGGCCCCGCTCTGGAGCAAGAGTTGTCAGACTGGCTCCTGAAGCCACTCCCTGGTCTCTCTAGGAAGCCTGGAGGTCCCCACATCTCTATGATGAGCAAGTGGTTTATCAGTCTTGTGCTGAGGCGGCTCACTCACTCAATCAATCTCCCCCAATTTCCCTGACAGTGTGTTTCAGAGTCTTTCCAGCCGGTCATGTAGACTCCTCATCCGAGCTCCACCTTCTGCTTCCATCTCCCTGTGTACTCCCAAGAATGGGCGCAGAACTGATCAAAGAAGAGGTTTAGCAGTCTGGTTGCTTGGGTGCTCGGGTGGATGGATGAATGGAGAGACAGGAGGACAGGTGAACAGATGGATGTGCAGATGTATGAACACATGTGTGGATGGATAGGTGGGTGAATGGGTGGGTGATGGGTATGTGGGTGGGTGGAAAGATAGGTGGATATGAGAGATAGATGTGCAGGCAACGAAGTACAAGAGGTGCATGGGTAGGTGGATGGGTTGGTGGAGAGGTGGGTGGGTGGATAGATGGTGGGTAGATGGATGAATAAAGGGGTATGTGGGTGCATGGATCGATGGACATCTGGGTGGAGAATGGATGGGTGATAGATGAAGGTCTGTAAGTAACGGGACATCCACTCTCCAAGTATCTTTAAAAACATGACATGTGTATTGCCTGCATATATGAGCACCACATGCACGCTTCGTGTCTGAGGAGGTCAGAAGAGGGTCTCCGATCTCCTAGAACGAAAGTTACAGCAGTTGTGAGCAGCCATGCAGGGGTGGGAACCTGAACCCAGGTCCTCTGCTAGTGTTAAGTGCACTTAACAGGTAGGCCATCTCTCCAGACCCTCCCTGTACCCTTTAAAAAAGTCTGTTTTCTCTGAGCTTTGCTATCCATATGTGCATAGGCTTTGCCATGTCCATGACTTTCTATTTTTCCAGCTCCACACACAATGGCCACTGCCTCTGTAATGAGCCAGGACCGACCTTTTTGAAGAACTTAGAAGCCACGTGGAAAGGGAATTAGCTTTCTCCCCGTCAGGAATACCTTGCGCCCTCTCACTTAGGAGTGTCGGCTTGTGGCAAGCTGCACTGACTGTGTGCATATCCCACAAAGACACGCGCCTTCTACAGGACCCTGGAGCAGAGGGTTTCGTTCTGGTAACTGGAAGGAGAAAGGTTTTGACTTTAAGTGCTTTCCTTGTCAACAGAACTCGGCCTACATTCAGACTCAAAGGGGCTCACATCAATGACGTCACTGATTGCCCAGATTTGCTTAGGAATATGCGTAAAGACACAAGGGCAAACTCAAGCCCCAGGACACAAAAAAATGAATGGAGGCCAGGTGAAGGAAGCGGAGATGCTGGTGGGACCCTGGCTTTCCTGACTGGCTGGTCTTCAGCTGCGATCTGCCTGTAGGCCTCAGGGGAGGGAGATGGGGCTGTACTCAGGGACATCTTTTCTGTGGTTCCGTTGCATATAAAAAAACTTAGAGAAGTAGACAACGGATGCTCAGCCGCTGGGAGCACAGCTATGTACCCTGGAGACCAGCAGGCATGGAAGAGAGGACCCCTGAGAACGCAGTGCAGAAGATTGGTTTCCTGTGAGCGATCCCAGGCTCCTCCAGGGGATGCCCACATTTCTTGTGTGGATAAACATGGAAAGTGCCGTATTAAATGTTAATATTCGTTTGTCCCCGGGGACTCTTAAAATATAAACACTTTCATCTGAAAGGAAAATTACGAACTTTATAATTACCCTCTGAGTTCTCACTGCTTGTTAGGAGGTTTTGTAAAAGCCTGAATGAGAAATCTAAGCTAGAAAAGACTGGAGAAAGAACCTGACCTTAGTGTGAGTTTACATGTCAGCACTCATTTTGTTTTGTTGCTCTTATTAATGCATCTAGATCATGGTGCATTTCAGAAAGATTGCATTTCTGGCAGGCTTCCTTGGAGCTTTGCATAATTTTATATGTTGAAACTTAGGTTCACCCCTTTTATCTCAGCAGATTCTCACAAATCCTCATGTCAATGTTCTAGGATAATAAATTGAAGTGGGCATCCCGGGGAACATGCTAAGCCTAAATAGCCCCCCCCCCTTTTTTAAAGAATTCCAGAAAGGGTTGATCAACTCTATATGTTCCTAGCTTCTATAATATCTCTGAAACTTTACTGGTTTCGTGCAATAAAAGTGTATTCTTCCCCTCCCATCAGTAATCAAATTCAGCCTGCAGGGAAGGAGTGTTCTGTCTGCCTCCTGCTTACTCAAGGACCCAAGCTTTCTTCACTTGCTACTCTGTCCTTCTCAGCACACAGACTCTCGATTTACTGTAGAAGGGGAGGTACAAGCGTGGCTTTCCACAATAATCCTATTTTTAAAAAAATCTCAAAATTCTCCAGTACCTACGCTGCTCTTAGCCCTTTTTTTTTTTTTTTTTTTTTTAGAATTTGTGAGATGAACAGACAAATGTTATCTTTCTGGTTGTCACTGTTCAAAATCTCCAAGAGGGTCAGATGTTCTTTTGACCCAGCTGGGATCAGAAATAACCTCTACTGTATTCTGCTGTGGCAAGGTGGTGCTGGAAGAGGGGCCAGCATGACCAACCGGAGAGGTTTGTGACCCAGCCATGTACACTGGGGGGCGGGGGGCAGTCTCTAAAGAAATCATCGTGAGGACTGGAGAGCTGCTTCTGCAGGTAGAAGCGTGCGATGCACAAGCGTGAGGGCCTGGATTTGAGTCCTGGGAGAGAGCAGGCTTCTAAAGGCTGTCTCTGTGTAGATATCCACGCCTGTTTCATGAATGTGTGCACTGCACCCGCATAACAAGAGAGAGAGAGAGAGAGAGAGAGAGAGAGAGAGAGAGAGAGAGAGAGAGAGAGAGAGGTGTAGGCTTGGTTGACACCCCAAAATCTGACTTCTCTAAAGTCAGAACCAATATTATCATGTGGAAGCTTGTTAGAAATGCTGGGCCTGTGACCAACTCTGAACCTAAAAGAAAAACATGTCCATTCTTAGCAAAATCCCCCAGTAATTTCTAGACATGATTTAAGTTGGAAAGCGCTGTGGCCTAGTAATATAATGGCTCTTGGAGCTGGGTAGTGAGGACTGTGTAATAGTCACACACACACAGGCTTAGTGGGTAAGATAATCTATTCTGCTGATATGAGTGTGAGTCCTCAGTGGCCATGTAAAAGGCTGAGCATGGCTGTGCCTGTTGTAACCCCAGCATTGGGGAGACAGAGATGCATGATGCCAAGAGCTCACCTGCCAGGCTGCCCAGCCAAATGACCAAGCTTCTGGTCCAGCGAGAGAGCCTGTCTCAGGTCAGCAAACACATATCCACATACTCAAATGCATGCTCTATGCATACACACACACACAAATTAAAAAAAAAAACACAACTTTCTTAAAAACAGCAACTCTCCCCCATGCCTCTTGGAAATCAATCAAGTTAAGTGACTTGTTGAGATTCAGAAATCACGAATGACAGGGCTGGGACTGAAAGTCACAGATTCAGGTCCAAGTCCTGGTGCTTGGAGCCCTGTCCTCTCTGCTGCTCTGTCTCTTGGATAAATGTATTCCCTCACACTGACAAGGAAAAAAATTAAAAGAGGGAAACAAATAGACAAAAGTCAAGCAACATTTAAATGGTGGTTAACAATTTCAAGAATTAATTTGCTTTAGGAAAGGAAATAAGCATTTATTACTTACAGCACATTTGATAAAATGATTTTCCCACTACATATTAAAGAACTCTCCGAGTAACTTAATGAATGTTTATATTTCATTTATTCAGCAATTAAGCATCTTCACATTCTTTTATGAGCATTTTTAGCACTTATTAAGAATTATCAAGCATCCTATCTGGGTCAATGGTTTTTCTTTTTCCTTAAAAAAAGGACTTTGCAATATCTTATTATTAGAACTGTTGCCTTTCCAAACACAATTTAAATGATGTGTTTAAATAGCGCTGATTAAAACTTCATGTTAGAAGATTAGCTTAGCTCTCAGCACCCCACTACGGAAATCTCCCTTGCAGTGGATGGCAGTTAATACAGATACTCGCAGAAGGTCAAGGCACGGAGAATGAGTAGCTCTGGGGAGCTTGGCTCTCAACAGGGACATCCACATCAACCCCAGGGCTCAGCAGCATCCTCTAAGGGCAGGGTTGTGAAGACTGAGAGCCAGAGGTTGGGGAGGAGCGCTGGGATGCAGGGTGTTCTGACCATGACTGAAGGACTCACTGCAGCCGTGACTGCCTGCGGGCGATCACAAAAGACCAGGGTCAGCAGCCTTTCAGCACAGGCAGGGAAGGGGCTCATGAGGGCCAACCCGTTCCTGAGGGACTACTGTGGTTAACAGTGGCTGGGGGAAGAGATGTCACTTTTGTCCGCGGTTACTACCTGTCCTCCGGTAAATAATCACCCATTCATGCCAGCAGCCCTACTTAAACCCGGTAGAACACACATGCATGCACACAGGCAGGCACGCGCACAAAGACAGACAGACAGACAGACAGACAGACAGACAGACAGACACACACACACACACACACACACACACACAGAGTAGGAGGAGGCCTTGGTAAGAAGACTTTCCCTGGCAGGAGGAGGCAGATAAGAGAGGATAATCGGTTGAGGAGGACTAAAATTCATTCTATTCATGTATGAAAACATGAACGCATTATGAACCTTTTCGTTACCCCTGGTTTCCCAGACAGGAGACGCCTCAGAACCTACTTCCAGTGATTGGTTGAAATGGTCACATGACCCGTGACTAGCCAATCAGTATCTCCCCCTAGGTAACCCAGGCCACTCAAGCTTTTGAACTTGTCCTGGAGGAGGCTTGTCTGTCGCTTCACCCTTTAGTGCCTTCCGGACTGAGGCGCCCAGACACCAGCGTTGTTTCTTAGTCAGTTCTGAATTGACAGTCATACAAATTCATCCTGTTACTGGCAAGTCAGAGGAAAACATTTTCTGTTCCTCTAACCGGAAACTCAGGAGCTGGATTTAGCAGTCTCTCATCTTGCTAATGTTTGGCTGTCCTCTTTACTGTGGCAATAAAATAAAATAAAAATAAAAAATAATAAAATAAAACAATGTGCTGGCAGCCAAAGCCGGCAGCTTCCTTATTTCCTAGACTCTTAGGAAGGGAAGCTTTCTGTTCAAGTGAAAGTCCCAGGGAAGATTCCGGTTGGACAGCCCTGGGTCATGTGACCGTCTGTTAATCGGCACAGCTGGAAGACATCTTCTGATTAGTTGGAACTGGATTATTATCCCTGTATGTGCCTGCTGTTGCAAACTGACACAAATGTGGGAGCTTCCCTACTTTCTTATAGCTTCAGAGGTATAACGGGAAGTTGTTCTTGCCTGAGTAGCGTTAAGGTGTCGATGTGGCTACCCACGGAGGAGCTGGCGGAGAATTTGCTTTCTCATCTATTCCGGTTTCGAGAGTTGTGTTCTTTAGATTTTACAAATAAAAATTTACATTTAGCGAGTGCACGTGTGTGTGTGTGTGTGTGTGTGTGTGTGTGTGTGTGTCTAGGCGTTTGTTTTCTCCTTTCACCCTCATACAGGCCCTGCTGATAGAATTCAGATCGCCAAGCTTAGTGGCAAGTGCCTGGGCTGCGCTATCTTGTCCACCCTGGCGCTCACTCTTTGTATCTCTTGACTCCTGGCGCTCTCAGCCTCAAATCAGCATAGACGCTGAAATTCTTCTATTATCACAGGACGTGGCCTTCTCTCTCTTCTGAGTTTAATCTCCTTTGTTTGTTCTCTTATTCGTATTTGTGAGTATATTAAGCAGCCATATTGATAACCCTCAATAGTCATTTGCTCAAGATCTATAACTTAAACATGTCTTCAAGGCCCTCTTTGCCACGTTAAATTACATTCCTGGATTTTAGGCACCAGGATATGGATACTATGGGGGGCATTATTCGGTCTAATGCAGACAGAATTTGGTCCATTCAATGTCAAGACAGAAATATATTGCAGAGCATGTCAGGTATTGTACCCAAAAGAAGGTGTTTGGGTTACACATCAAAAGCACTGTCTCAAGTAAGGTAGCCGCTTTGCGCTTTATGCAACATTGTTGGCTATTATCCAAAGTATGTCTTTTTTTTTTTTTTCCTTCCATAGTGATAGTGTTTTATTGCCCTGCATTGCCATTCATAATAAAAAGTATACTTTGCTGTAGGTAAGTGTGCCCATGTGGCTAAGTACTTGCCAGTACAGTATGATTGAAATGACGTGTTCAGTTCTTGCACTAGATGTTAAAAAGAGTTGGTCGCCCACCCCCACCCCCCTTTCCCCTTCGTGAGCTGAAATTCAGTGGTCACTGTGCTGGTTAAGTCTCTCGTTGTCAACCTGGCAAAACCTGGAGTCACTCGGGAAGAGAAAAGCCTCACCTGAGGAACCACCTGGATCAGAAGAGCCTGGGTCCATGTTTGGGAGAGACTGTGAGGAATGAGTCATGTGGAGGATCCAGCTCACTGTGGGTGACACTCTCCCTAGGCAGGCAGGCCTGCGGTACACAAGACAGATGGCTGAGCATGGCCCAGTGAGCAAGCTAGTGAGCAGCCTTCACCAGTGGCTCCTGCCTCCCGCTTCTGTCTTTAGTTCCTGTCCTGCCTTCCCTCAACAATGGACTATGCCCTGGAACTGTAAAGCGCATTTCTCTTCCAGTTGCTTTGGTCAGTACTTTATCAAATCAACAGGAAAGAAACTCGAAACTTGGTTTCAACTCTGTGTGTGTGAAGATAGCAGTAAGACAGAAAACCTGGCTCCTGAACGATCTCATGGAGAAGAGCCACCTCACTAGCTTTGCCAAGCCAGGTAGCCTAACTGTTATATATAATTTGGATTTTTATTGAAATATTTATTAAGAAACAACACAAAGAGCTCTTGCATATGTTTCACTCAGTTTTCCTCAGTCATGGGTCTTTGTGAAACTCTAGAATAGTGTTACAACCAAAATATTAACATTAACATAATCCACAGAGACTAAAAATATATGCATGTGTGTTTGTGTGTAGCTATACAAACATGAGCGTAGGTGCCCAAGGAAGCCAGAAGGGAGTGTGAGCTCCCCTGGGGCTAGAGTCACAGACGGTTATGAGCCTCCTGACGTGCTTGCTGGGAAATGAATTTGACCAGCAAGCACGCTTGACCATGACGTCACCCTCCAGCCCCACAAACCACAGACCTTATCTGGACTTTCTCTTCAGCTTGCGTTCACTCACATGCGTGCTATGTCATAGGCATGACACTTTTACCACAAGCACAGGCTCACTGAGCCAGTATTTTGGAGGTTTTTCTGTTTTACCGGCATTCTGGCCCTTGTGCTGAGACCAGATAGTAAAACAGCGTATGCCAAGAGAGGAGGAAGTGTTGGAGTGGGGAAGATCCTAAAATGTGTTCTTTTCATTGCCCTGCCGAGTATCACTATTAAACAGTAGCCTGTACTGGGCAACCAGCCTTGCCGTGAGAGCTGGGGTGATGCAGCTGGAAGGAAGACAGACCATTGTGTGACAGCGGAATGGTGTTAGGGCATGGGTTCTCCTGTCTACTGCAGCTGCCATGTAGCAACTCAATACAAACGATGCTTGTACCACAGTGAACATCCTCTGAGAGCCACTGGCTCCTGACTGGCTTGTTTGGAAACTCCTTTAGAACACGAAAGAATCTTGGCTCAATGGGAGGGCACATGGTCCCCCCTCCCCCATGCTTGGGAAGGAATGTGAATGGTGTCTGTGATGGGCTCTGGTGTGACTGGATCGTGGCCATATCCCTTCTAAGCCCATGACCATTGTCTGACCACTCATCTTTCCAGACCCAGACCTTGAGGTTAAGAGTCAGTGCAAACGGGCTGTACTTCCGTTGTGAACTCTCCCCAAATGGCTTGGTCTCAGTTAATGGCGCTATTTTGCGAGACTGTGGAAGCACGAGAGGGTGAGGTCTCAGTTCAGTTGTAGGCTGCTGGGGTGGGCCTTTGTGGAGTAGATTCTGTGCCATCTGAGGACATCCCTGCAGACCTGCTCTCCAGTGGTTCCGGAGTCTCCTGGTTTCTCTGAGCACAGATCCCTGAACTGTCATGGGAAAAGTGGCAGGTGAGGAGAAATTCAATGACACCAGTTGGCGTTTTCCCAAAAAGAAGGGAGATAAGCGAAAGCGTGGTGGAAGTAAGGGGCCAAAGATGCAGGTCAGAGTCTGGTTTGTGGAGTGGTGACCAGTCTGTGACAGGAAGCCAGACGAGGCTTTTTTCAGGTAGTACAAGTCATGATGAATCTGAAGGGGAGGCCTTGTTTTTGTGCTGGGACTATCCAGGAGGATGGAGAGAAATGGAATCAGAGGAAGGAGAAGCACAGTCCTGATTCCTGTGTTTTACCCTAATGTACTTTTAACCCTCTTTAGGTTACTATACCAATGGCCGTAGACTGACAAACACAAACCTGAACAGTAAACAGTGAAAGCCCCAGGTCAGAGAGCTAACACAGATACCTGGCTTACAGAAACCATCTGTTTTCTGGGTTTCCCAGGGAGGGACCAGCGCTAGCAAGCTTGCTAGATTTTTCTTAAAAGGACACTATTGTTGTTGATGACTGAGTCACCCAGAGGCCCCGCCTTTAACAGCATCCTTTGGGTGAGGATTTCGGCGTATGGTTCCGGAGGCAGCATAAGTATTCAGACCACAGCCTCTTCCTCGGAAGAAAGCCTGCTTGCTTCCAGATGCTCTTCAGAGCAACACCTGCCAACACTTTCCTGACAGAGTCGGAGAGGCCCCTTCCACCTTTACAAATATTTTCTCCCATGGGCCATATGTTTGGAGACGGTGGTTTTCAAATAGACTGCGACCAGCTGAAGGCTGTCACAACTGGTTGCACTTACGTAGAGCAGTTCACTTGCCGTAGTAAGCATGTTGTGTATGTATGCATGCCAGTGTGGCGTTCGCATACGTGTGTATGCAGGCGCACACAACCTATGTACATGTGCACAGGGGCCATAGGAGGACTTCAAGCGCTCTGCTCCATGATCCTCCCCCCTCCCCCTTATTCCTTTGAGACAGCGTCTTACACCAAGCTGGGAATTATGCTGGCAGCCAGGGATTCTCCTGGCTACTCCTCCCACCCCTCAGGCAGATTGTGTGACCCACCTTGTCTTTTTACGAGGGCATTAAGGACCTTAGCTCAGGTCTTCATGCCTGAAAAGCAAGCACTCTTAACCACGAGACAGCTGTCTAACCCCTGACTCCCCAATTGAAACTTCTAAACATAGAAGAAATAAACTAAGATCAGAAGCATGGACTTTGTAGTCAATGCTGAGGAGACCTGGGTCCTGGCTGAAATGAGACAGTGGCTGCCTCCCCACAGACCCCCCCATCCATTTAAATTTAGATGTATAGAGTCAGGTATAGTGGCACAGGCCCCCAATCCCAGCGCTTGAAAGGCTGAGGCAGGAGGATTGTTGTGAGTTCGAGTCCAGATCCTGTCAAAACAAAACAAAACAAAACAAAACAAAACAAAACAAAAGATTATTTGTGTAAAACATTCACAGGAATGTTCGTAGCAGCTCCAAACTGGAAATATCGGAATGTTTAGTGACTGACAAATGAATACATGAGTGTGTTATGTCCATTTTATAGGATACATTCCAGACACAAAGGCAACAAAATACCGCTGCATGCTACAGCACGGATGGACCGTAAAAACATGACAGTCGTGTCCTCATTAGCCAGATTAAGAGACACAAAAAAACTACTGACTGCATGATTTCACTTGTACGGTTTGCCAGAACAGACAAATCCACTGGGATAGAAAGCACATGGGTGGTGTCTTGGAGCTTGCGGGGGTGGGTGGGGGATGGGGAGATAGGTAGCAACTGCTGGTGAGTACAGCATTTCTTCCTGAGGTAATGAAATGGAATTATGGTTACACAACTTTGTGAATTCAATCACTGAATTGAACACGCTGAATGAATAGATTGGGTAATATGGGTAATATGCGAATTATATGTCAATAAGCCCGTCATAAAAAAAATCTTATGCCAGTCTCGTTCTAAGTTCAAGGGTGATTGAGTGGAAGAGGACAGGATGGCCTCTCACCTTGACACACCCACACAAGTATGTCAAGGGTGTCAAAATCGGCATGGGAAAGAGGGTAGGAGCCAGTAAGCTTACTTGTCTTGCTCCACTGTCTTGATGCCCTGGCTCTGCCCCTAAATCTCTCCTCTTACCTCCTTCCTTCTCAGAACAAGGAGAAGACAGTGGAGAAGGAAGTGGGGTGAGCTTTCGATAATAAGCGGCTTCTGATTGGCTACCCTGAAAACCAAGAGTTGACTTTTTGTACTTCCACTACCAAATTACTTCATTTTCATTCCTCTGCTGGCCGAAGGAATCATCTTAACATCAGGATTATTTTAGGCAGCATAGTTACCCACCCATCAGTATTTAGCACTTATTTCCCCAAACCCACAGGATAGCTAAGGGTTCTTTCTCCCTTGGCAACCGTGGTGATGAAACTCAGTGTCAACAGGTAGTGCACCAAGAGGAGGCCATGCTCCTTTGGTTTCTGTATCCCTGTGTGAGGAGTGTTTGTTCAGGTGGCATTTCTTGGGAAACCACATAGGTACTACTCAGTTGTTCTGGAGGTACCTCTGTGCCCATGCCCAGCTAATTGGCAGCTTGGGCATGGATGTTTCATTAGGTTCTCAGCTACGTCAGACACACTGAGACTCCCACGTATTGAGACTCCCATCTTAAGGAAGGTTCCTTTGTCTCAGTCCCGCTTCCCTCTTGAATTCTTTTTCCTCTAATCCATACTCCTACTCGCTCTCCACTGTCATCAAGTTTTCTCTCTCTCTTCCTTGGAGTTACCACCTCCTTTCGCCTCCTTCTCCATGTCCCTTTTTTGGTTCTTTGCTACTTCCTGGTGGGTTAAAACCCAAGACTCAAATGTCAGTCTTTTCTTCTCCGTTATCAGCCCCTTAAAGACAGACACCTTCGATTGTCTTGTGGCCCCTAGGCTGATGACTCCCAAACGTACATAAGCCTAACACTGCAAATATTTATAGGCTCGGTCCAGTTTATCCCCGTATCCAGAAGTGGATTCCGTATGTCCACCCCCACCTGGTGTTGGCCACATCTCTACACTCTAACTCTCAGATTATTTAGTCTTGTTTTGTCGTTTCTTGGGCCCCTTTGAAAAAGATTTATTTGTTTTCACTAATTAGTATGTAGGTGTGTCTGTGTGAATGTATGCCATGTGTGTGCAGGGGCCCTCAGAGGGAGGCCAGAAGAGGGCTTTAGATCTTCTGGAGATGGAGTTACGGGTTGTGAGCTGCCATGTGGGTGTTGGGAACTGAACTCCTGTCCTCTGGAAGAGCAGCAAGCACTCCTAAGCGCAGAGCCACCTCTCCATCCCTCACACTCTCTTTTAATTATTTGTATTTGGGTGTGGGGACATACGCCGTGAAATGCATGTGACAGCCAGAAGACAACTTGTAGGGCCAGCTCTGTTGGGCTTGGCAGCAAGTGTCTTCTCTTATGAAGTCATTGCACAGGCCCACATTCTCTATAATTTCTCAAGTTTCATGATGGCGTCCTAAGTAGGGGGATACTTCAGAGCCTCAGCAAGTTAGGCTTTGTGTCTAGTGCCAGTCTAGATTCATTTTAAGCTTTATTTAGTGTGTCTGTCTGTGCGTTCATGCATGTGCGTGCACATGTGTATGTGTGTGTATGCATCTATATGCTTGTAAGTGTGGAGACTAGAGAATGATAGTGGTCATCCTCTTCATTCACTGTTTATGTTCTTGAGACAGAGTCTCTCAATGAACCTGAATGAGCCCTTTCAGCCAGCCTGTCTAGCTAACAGCCCCCTGGATCTCTTCTCTCCACCATGCAAGAAATGGGGTTCCACCACTGGACTGCAATGCCTGATTTTTACGTGAGTGTTGGGATCTGAACTTAGGTCTTCATGTTTTCACAGCAAACACTTTATCCTTAGAGGTATAATCCCCACTTGGGCAAAGATTCTATAAACTGTCCTGGAGTTGGTACAAGTGTCCCACCCATTTACTGTCTCTTTGCTGCTGGTGAATTGAAGAAAGTGTTAAGTTATAACTTATAATAAGTTAGAACTTACAGCTTATAACATAACAACTAAATAACTGGAGTTTATAGCCACAGAAGGTTATATGGGGAAAGAATTTGAACCTGTTGTATATACCGGGAACTCTAGATAGTGAAAGTTTGTGTTGAGGTCTTCTATAAAGTGAGAGTGATTTATAACTCACACTATCAGAGGCTCTCATAGCTTCAGGTACGCAGGAATAAAACATTATTGAATGGATACAGACCAAGCTCAACCAAGGAATGTGACTTGCCTCAACATAGGAGGTAGTTAAAATGGGAGTGCTGGCATGTCTCTCTACCCATGGATGAGGACAGCACTCAGTCCTTACTGGAGAAGCGTCTTTGGGCAGTGGGTGACGATTAAGAGACTCACAACTCAAAGTCAAGTGCAGAGAGTGGGTGTCTCTCTTTCCAAAGAGTAAGCAATATGTACATATATACATTTATATATACATATACATATACATATACGTGGAGTATTTGTTAGTTACCTATGAGTTCACATAGTCAGCATGCGTTTAGTGAGTGTTCACTGTGTTCCAGGACGTGCTCTTGCTGTCAATTTCCTCACGTCTTGTGACCAACATAGATGGTGTCTTCAAGTTCTGGTGGGTAACCAAGAGCAATGGCAAAACCCTGTATTGTGTTTTCTTTTTTTTGGGGGGGGGAGATAGGGGGTATCTCCAGAATGCCCTGATCAACAACTTGAGGGGAGGTTTCCCACCCCTGGCACTGGGCTTTTTATTTGCTGATAAAATACCCTAAGCAAACTGCAACTTAGGAGTGAAAGGGCTTCTTTTGGTTCAGAGTTTCAGGACACTGTCCATCACAGCAGGGAAGTCGCAGAGGTGGGAGACTGAAGCAGGTGGTCTATAGCCACAGCCAAGAACAGAGAGAAGCACATGCAATTTTAGTACTCAGCCCAATCCAAGGGGATGGGGGCAGGGTCTTCACCTGCCAATTCACACAATCGAGACAGACCCGAAAGGCATGCTCTCAGACTAAGCTGATCTTGGTAGTCCTCACTGAGACTCTCTTCCTGGGTGACTGTGTTGTGTCCAGTTGATAGGCGAAGCTGACCATCACAGGACTATGAGGAGGTGATGGTGAAACTGAGGAGTTGTGGGGAATGGCTGCAATCCAGGCAGGTGGTGGCTTCGGCCAGGCGAGCTGCTGTGGATATGAGTGGAAACTGTCAGGCAGCTGCTACCAATACTTGGTGAAGGACCAGGTGTGCGCCGAGTCACAGAGCAGAGTAGGGAGAGTCCAGAGCCTCCACGCTGTGCTGTTAGAAGGAGGCAGCTGCCCTTGCTGAGATGGGGAAGGCTGGGGGTGAAATAAGCTCAGAGTGTGAAATTAAGAAGGGGGAGGTAGAGTGAGTTGTGAAATGGTAACTTCGGAGTAGAGGGAGGAGTAATGGGATGGTAGGGAGGAAAGAAGAGAAGAAGCTTAAGTTGAGAGAGCTGAGAGAGGCCCTAGGATGCCGCCTGTGTGGTGGCTGAGACGCCACAGAGGTGATGGGAGGGACAAAGGGCCTTGTGGGAGGGTGGAGCTGTCTTTTCTGCTACCTGGGCTAGGGTGATTTTGTGGGTGTCCAGGGATATTGTATTGCTACAAACCAGGCAGCCTCAACATTCGGAATGCAATCCTCTGACAATCTGAAATCAACTGGATGGCCACGGCCCCTCTGAATGTTCTAAAAGAAGCTACTGCCCAGCATTTCCGTGCTTCTGCTGCTTCCAGAAATCAGACTGTGGCGTTGTGTCTAGCCTCAGCCTCGACCTTCTCTGTGTCTGTCTCTATCTTCTCTTCAGATTATTTGTTATTATTAATTACTTTATGTGCATGAGTGTTTTGCCTGCATGTACATATGTGTGCTGTACACATTTGTACCCACAAAGGTCAGAAATCAGTTCAGAAATCAGGAACCCTGAAGCTAGAGTTAGAGGTGCTTATGAGCCACCATGTGTGTGTTGGGAACCGAACCACAGTCCTCTGCAAGAGCAATGAGTGTTCTCAACTACTGAGCCACCTCCTTTGTTCCTGTTTAGACGCTTATGAAGGAACACATCATTGGGGCATTTGGACCCCTAATTATATCTGTGCGGTCCTCTTTATCTATAAAGCTGTATCCATGGCTCCTGGCCTAGCGGATGGGCATAGCTTTTACATTCCCGTTATAACCGCTTCTCAATAACCTCTTTCATGAGTCTCATTCTGACTCCCAAACACAGAGGCAGGAGGGACAGCAGGATGCTTGGCTTTGCATGCACAAATTCCGTTTTGCGAGCGGTCGAGGGAGATTGAATTTAAGTTGAACTCAGGGAGTAGAGAAGGCAATGACACATAGAGCTGTAAAAGGGTACAGGCATCTTGGGACTTGAACCAGACAGTCCTGGCATTGGGAATTTGAGCCAATCTTGGATCCCAACGCAGAGGAGTTTCCAGCCAGTAACCTGAGTTATAAAGATGTAAAATATGACCACACCACAGATTCCACTTTGTGACACTAATTCCTTGCTTTAAAGATATTGTAACTATTTTTCAAGTCATTAAATATTCTACAATAATGTGATTTTTAATGGCCGCCTATCAGTCCATCAAATGAAAGTATACTGTTGTTTATATAACGAATCCTTTATGGTAATCCACTGGGGATGTTTTTACATTATACATATGATAAATATTGCTGAAATGAACAACTTTTGTGATAAATCATCATGCACATCTTTGATTATTTTCAAATGGGCTCATTTTAAATAACCACGAACCATGAATTGATGTTTTGCAATAGCAGTTCTGCTCACTGTTTTTCTCATGAACAAAGACTTCTCCTTCAGGCAGAAAAAAAAATGGATGAAAAGTTCTGGGAACATCTGTCTTATAGTCTGATACAGTTTCGGTATTCTGCTGTACTCCCAAATTTTGAAACGTCTTATCTCTAATCATTTCACACCAGCTTTCATTTCCCTTCTAGAGACACAGGCATGAGTACCTGCCTCCTGTTGGCCTGGAACCATGGCTACCAGAGAAAAGCAGGATTAGAGTTTTGTTTTTCTCATTGCAGCAGTATTTCTTCAGTGTTCGCAGTTCAAGGAAGATGGAAGGAAAGCAGGGAGAAGGACAGGGCAGGAGCTTTTGTTGAGACAGAAAGGACTCCTCAGATAAAGGATGCCTTTGAAAACCATGGCATCCTTTTACTCAGACTATCTTAGTGAGAAAGATAAGGCATGTGTTCATGTTGGTTACTTTTTTATCTCTGTGGGGGAAAAACATCGGACAAAAGCAACTGAAGGGAGGAAGGGAGGAAAAAAAGGAAGGAAGAGCCAAACAACTGAAGGAAGGGAAGAAGAAAGGAAGGAAAAAAAAGGAAGGGAGGCCGGAGGGGTCATCATTGTGGCTCTCAGGAGGGGTCATTGTGGCTCACTGTTTGAGGATAAAGTCTGTCATGATTGTGAAGCCATGATTATGATCGCATCACACCCACAGCCGGTGGTAAGGAGAGATGAATGCTGGTGTTCATCTCTCTCCCTCCTTTCCATTCTCGTGAGATGATGTCGCCTACCTTCAGGGTGGGTCTTTCCTTCTCAGTGCATCCTTCCCAGAAACACCTTCATAGATACATCCAGATGTGTTTCCATGGTGATTCCAAAACAAAAACCAAAAAACAGTCCAGTTGTTGGTGAAGATGAGCCATCCTGATATTGTCTCAATTATTGCTGAGTAGGCTGGGGCTCATAGCAAGGAGGCCACATTGCTGATTAAGTAGCAGAAATGAAAGCTTAGCGGACATGAACCCAGGATATGCCGGCGAAGGCCACCATATCTCTGCATTTTTGAACACTGGTAATATTTCAGACTACAGCATAAGGAGTTTTGTATGTATGCTGGCATTCAGTTTTGTCAAGTTAGGTTGGACTGGCTGCACTCACAAATGTGTATTTCTACCACACTCAATGCACATGTTATACACACACATACACACACACACACACACACACACACACACACACACACACACACACAGAATTTCATGTCAAAACAATGAGAAAAGCTATAAGCTCTGAAGACATTATTGTAAGAAAGTCATTTCTGTCTCATAGAAACCCAGGACAGTGCCTTCATCAGTGGTCTTCATCTCCCCAGGAACTGGTAAAAAGTAGAATCTGTGTCCACAACTTCTTGGAGAAGCCACAGTCTCTGTGCAGTGGCCACTGCCCTTTGACATCTCCACCTGACAAACGGTTGCTCTGGCCTGGTGTCCAACACAGAAGGTTCTGTGAATCTACTTCCCCGCTCCCAACATAGGAAGGAGCTGGCAAGATGTCCGTCCCAGCTTCCCTACTCTTTCCTGGGTAGAATTCTAATTCTTTCCCCATGTTCTTGGAAAGAGAGACAGTGGATATAAAATTCAAGAAGCGCTAAGACTGAGAAGAGAGAGAGACATCTGAACACGTAGGCAGAACAACTTTTTTTTTTTTTTTTGGTGGATGCTTCAGTCTTCATTCACTCACAGGCGGTGAAGTGGAGAACCCTTGTTGGTCTCTAAATGGCTAAATCAGAATGTAATCGATAGTCTTCATGCTGGCTCTATACTAATACCCCTGATTGGCTCGTAACATTGGAGTAGCATGGCCAATGTAGGCAAGTGTGTGCTTTGCTCTCTCACACACTTGAACAAGGAGAGACAGTGATTGCGCAACCTTCAGCCTACAACGGAACATTGCCTTTTTTTTTTTTTTTTTTTTTTTGTGGATTAACAGAGGCGTTTAGCTCACAGAGGCAGAGTCCACGTGTGGTCCCTACCAAAACAAAGTCAGCAGTCACTGTCTAGGTGAAGAAAAGTTAAGTCAGGGTGATTTTGCATCTGATCCGACTCACCAGGAAGGATGAGGTTTCTGAAGTTTGAGGCTATATCCCCTGGAACCCTACTCTCTCCTCTGTACTAAATGTTTGACCAGCAATGAGCATACATGACCAAGGAAGGAGACGCTATTCATATTATCTCCAGCTAACAGTCTGGGGTCTAAGGCCACGCTGAACGTCTGGACTGGAACACACACTAACCTTCCAAAGCCTTCTTTGGCCTGAAAGCCATGAGGAGGAATTCTTGCAGATGGACTAAATGGTGATTCATGGCCTTTACATATGCGCCATGTACACCAACATCTACACACATGCAGACGGATACAGACAGAACCCCCCACCCCCATTATACAGCATGTATTTCTACACCAAAACACATGGATGCCTACTCACCTATGTAGGCATGCACACACACATTTCTATACATCTACACGTGTGTACACATGCACACACAAAGACATGCTCACTATCTGCAGTCTCTTCATTCTCAACACAAACACCTATAGACTCACGCCCATACTTACACACAAGCATACATACATACATACATACACATATATATGGGTGGGTGCACACCCACCATGTAAGTGTGGGTGTGAATATACCTACTCTCCTGTTCTATACATGTACATACTGGCACACAAGTAATACCATTTCACACATGCACATGTGCTAACATATGTATTTATTTCTCAAACAGACATGTGCACATGCACAAACATGCATGTCCCCATAAATGACATCAGACATGTACATACACATAAACACCTACACACACACACACGTAAGCATAAGGTTATTGTGTAATGCAAATATGGATTTCACCAATCTTGTTGCAATCCTTGTTCTAAGAATATCCTTTTGTTTTGTTTTGTTTTTTTTTAAATTCTCTTTTTTCAACCTTATTTATTTTTTATACTAATTACAGTTTATTTACTTTGTATCACAGCTATAGCCCCCTCTCTCATTCCCTCCCAACCTACCCTCCCTCCCTCATCTCTCTCCATGCCCCTCTCCAAGTCCATTGATAGGGGAGGTCCTCCTCCCTTCCCTTTGACCCTTAGCCTATCAGGTCTCATCAGGACTGGCAGCATTTTCTTCCTCTGTGGCCTGGTAAGGTACTCTCCTGTTGGGCGGGGTGTGTATGTGTGATCAAAGAGCCAGCCACTGAGTTCATGTCAGAGATAGTTCCTGTTTCCCTTACTAGGAAACCCACTGAGCTACCATGGGCTACATCTGAGCAAGGGTTCTAGATTGTCTCCATGCATGGTCCTTGGTTGGAATATCAGTCTCAGAAAAGACCTCTGGGCCCAGATTTCTTGGCTCTGTTGTTCTCCTTGTGGAGCTCCTGTCCCCTCCAGGTCTTTCTATGTGCCCCTTCTTTCATCATATTCCCTGTACTCTGCCCAAAGTTTGGCTATGAGTCCCAGCATCTGCTTTGATACCCTGCGGGGTAGAGTCTTTCAGAGGCCCTCTGTGGTAGGCTACTGTCCTGCTCCCTGCTTTCTCTCTCTTCCAATGTCTATGCCATTTGCCTTTCTGAGTGAGGATTGATCATGTTGCTCAGCGTCCTCCTTCTTGCTTAGCTTCTTTAGGTGTACAGAGTTTAGTATGTTTATCCTATATTATACGTCTAATATCCACTTATAAGTGAGTATATATCATGTGTCTTTCTGCTCTGGGATACCTCACTCAGGATGATCTTTTCTAGTTCCCACTATTTGCCTGCAAATTTCATGATTTCCTTGTTTTAAATTGCTGGGTAGTATTCCATTGTTTAAATGTACCACAATTTCTGTATCCATTCCTCCGTTGAGGGACATGCAAATCAAAATTACCCTGGGATTTCACCCATCAGAATGGCTAAGATAAAAAACTCGAGTGACAACACATGTAGGAGAGGATGTGGAGAAAGGAGAACCCTTCTCCATTGCTGGTGGGAATATAAATTTGTACAACCACTTTGGAAACCAATCTGGCGCTTTCTCAGACAATTAGGAATAGCGCTTCCTCAATACGCAGCTATACCACTCCTAGACATATATCCAAAATATGCTCAAGAACACAACAAGGACATTTGCTCAACCAAGTTTGTAGCAGCCTTAGTCCTAATATCCAGAACCTGGAAACAGCCCAGATGTCCCTCAATGGAGACTATCCTGTTGTATTGTTGTGTAAACACTGTTCCCCAGTTGTGCCCTGATATGCCAGTAAAGCAGCTTATAGCCAGTTGCTGAGCAGGGGCGGGGATAGGACTGGACTTCCTGTCAGCCAGGGGAGGAGGAGTTAGAAGAGGAAGTAGAGGATTCAGTGTGAGGATTCAGCCACCAACAGATGTTCAGGAGGGACCAGGAAAGAAAGCTCACAAGGACAGCTACAAAGTGCAAGTAATTCTGAGATGTACACAGGGAGGAAACCAGTTTGGCTTAGAGGGTTAAGAATAGAGCAATAACTGCTCCGTTCCTGTGCTGTGAAGCTTATTATTAAACAAATATAATAGAGTCTCACTTGTTTGTGTGATAGCTGGGTTAAGAGAGAAATTGAGGAACAAACATAGTTTTATAAAAAATAAACACACACCTCTCCCACACACGTTATGCACCAATACTCATTGTCTTTATGAGTATGGTTATGGGTTGTCACTTCTGGGTTCTTCACTTCACTCGAATGTGAGTTCAGATTCAAGCAGGCGTTATCTGATTGTGTATCCTAGAGTCCTTGGGTTCTGCTGTGGAGACTTGGGACTGCCTCCGTAGCAAAGGAAAACCGAGTATTTTGGTGTCCACATTTCTCACTTCAGCTTCAACCCAGATTCCTAGGCTTTTCTCACCCCATCCCCCACTGAGCGACAGCATCCATGACTTTAAAAGTCAAGAACAAGCCCCAAGTGATAGGATGCACAGGAACAAGCTGTCCTAGGGGTGCAGTGGGCTTCTTTTCCTGTTCTGATGGTCCCTTCTCACATCTGTTTGCAACAAGTGCCTAACCCCCACAGCATCTTCGTCTCTCCGGGGTCTGATAACAACTGATCATCAGGTAATTTCATTATTCAGCTGCAGTCCAGTTACTTGGTTGAAGTCCAGGAAAAATCATTACCTCAAATCACAGCAAAGGTCTCTAGGAAGAATACACAGAAAGAGCTTGAAAAACTAGAAACTGACAATTTAAATGGTCACTGGCTTTAAGGAAAGAATTAACCCCCTTTTATCACAAATGAATCCAGATTTGGATTGAATCCACAAACATCCTTGACACTGTGAATACCACCATAGGTTGGCCATTCTGAGAGAGGTTTCTGAACCCTGGGAGCCCCACTCTCTCAACTCCTGTCCCTTTTCAAAGAGGAAGAGAAACAAAACAAACAGACAACTGGACACCACGAACTGCAGGTGACTCTGGTCCATGCATAGGTCCTTTGAGAGAGTGTGGGTGACCTCAGAGAAGGAAGCCACAACCTGGGGGGGGGGGTGGCTCAGCAGGTAAAGTGCATCCTGCAGGAGCAGGAGGGCCTGTGCTTGGATTCCCAGAATGCACCTAAAACCACACGGGTATTGCACAACCTTCAGCCTGAAGTGGGCCCTTAGCAAACCACGGATGGAAAAGTCAGTTGCTTCAAAGCTGATGAGCTGGTGTAAAAAGCTAGGCGTGGTTGGTGTGTGTTTATAGTGCTAGCCTTCAGGGCATGTGTAGGGGAGACAGGTGGACCTCTGAAGCTCACTGGCCAACCAGCGTATCAAATCTTCGTGTTTGCTGAGAGACCTTGTCTCAAAAAGTAAAGGTGGAGAGTAGGAGAGGAAGACCCTTGACATTAACCTCTTATCTTCACCTATGCATGCATGTACTAGAGTGCACGTGTGTGAATCACACACACACATGCATGCACATGGAGAGAAAGGCTAAGGGAGTGAAGGAGAGAGGGAAGGGGGAAGGAGAAATGAAAGGGGGAAGGGAGAAAGAAAGAGAGGAGAGGGAGAGGGAGAGGGAGAGGCGGAGGTCACCAGAAATTAACACAATGAGCCAGTAAGCAGATAAGTCCCGTTAGCCTGAGTCTGTGTTCTGACAGACACTGGAAACCAGAATGGGTAAACATAACCACTCTGCAAGTCAGCCAGGGATTTGACACACTCGCCTGGCCAAGCCAAGCCATATTATATGATTAACAGCAGATTGCAAAAAGCTTCCCATGTCAAGGCCAGGCTTGTTTGGTAATTGCTTATATGTTTTTCTCCCTGACTGGACTGTAAGTTCCCTGAGAACAGATAACATGTTTCTTTTATTTTCCTTGCATTCTCCATTGAGTACTTGGGGCTGGAGAGAGTGGCAGAGAGCCTAGCACAAGGCCCAGGGTGTAATTTCTATAACCCAAAGGCCTGGAATATGTGCATCATCAGGGAATGTTGGCTTAATGCGTGTCCCACTTAAATACTTAGAAAAGCCTACAGGAGGGGTTGAGGGTGTAGATTGGTGGCAGAACACACGTCTAGCAAGCCCAGGGCTCCTGGTTCCATCTCAGGTATCATAAGAAATGAAAGCAAACACAGCCTTGGGGAGGTATGGATCTTCGAGTTCCTCCCAAAACATGGTGCAGAACGGGAGAGCAAGGACTAATCTTAGTAACATATAATTTCAAAGGTTTCATTTTAATACAAGCACAATACTTTACAAGAACAAGAACTGAATTTCACCACAAAAGCATCAAAATGTTGAAAAAGGACAGTTGCCAACTGGGAATTCTATACCCAGTGAAAATATCCTTCAAAGGAGAAGGTGAATTGACATTTTCCACAAAATAAAAACTGTGCAATTTCATCCCTAACCCCAAACCTTAAGGAAACACAAAAAGAAAATAATTTCAGCAGTAAGCTTTAAGAGACAAACAAGGAAACGGAAAGGCAACAAGAGCTAATACTTTAACAGGAAAATCTAATGATTGTTGACTGTGTAAGAAGAAATATAACAAAGCTGAACAGATTTGACAGAATTTACAACACAGTGGCATGTTAGTGTGGTCCAGTGGTAGTGTGCCTGCCTAGAATCCCCCAGTGAGGGTCTAGGGGTGTGGCTCAGTGGAAGGGCATTTCCAGAGCATGAGTAAGGCTCTAGACTCCAATCCTAGTGCAGAGCAGCAAGGATGAGTCTATTTTCTCTGACTGTTGTGTCTTCGTCTAATCTTCCTCATCATGGATATATATAAAAAGAAGGAAGAATTTTTATGTGTGGTGCTGAGGGTGGAGAGAGGGAGTCCTTGGTACCTGCTGGGCTGGTGTCTGCTGCTGCTCAGCACTCACATGGCTTCTGATCGTTCAAAGGTCCTGGCTTATCTGGGAAGCATACCAGGTTATGATGAACTTTGACAAGGTTCTTCACAATCATTAAAAGAAGTACAAATAACTCAGAAATGTCAACATAATGAGAGGAGGGAGTGGAGCATAGAGCAATAAAAAACTCATTTAAGAGAAGGCAAGAAAAGTCATATTGGATGTTCAAATAGCCAGATAATGCATTTAAATTAAATACACTGATATTTGCATCAAGTGTAAATGAATTTGCAGTGTGTGTGTGTGTTTCTGTGCACATGTGTGTGGGTGCTTGCAAAAAAAGGGGGGGGGGTGTTAGATCCCCTGGAGCTGGAGTTAAGGTGGTTGTGAGCTTCCCAATGTGGGTGTTGGGAATTGAACTTGGAACCTCTACAAGAGCAGCAAGGGCTCTTAACCACTAAGCCATTTATTTAGCCCTGAAATTGAATTTTGCGAAATGATTTTCTCTGTCTCTGTCTTCCTCTTGTTGAGAGAGAGAGAAAGAGTCACCGTGGATGCATAATTAGCTACTTATAGTTTGGATAACTTCCTATGATAAAAAAATAAACATGATATGAAAATACCTGTAACATCTGGAATTTCATTTCGTTTTCCATGGGCAGTGGTGGGTGTGGTGTATGTGAGTGTCCATGTTTCTGTGTGTGTGTGTGTGTCTGTGTGTGTCTGCATGAACATTTATGGGTGCACAAGCATGTATGTGTACATGAGTATGGAGGCCAGTCACCCTCTTGCATTATTTTTTATGGCAATGTCTCTCACCGAACCCAGAGCTCATTAATTTGGCTGGGCTGACTGAGCAGTGAGCTGACTCTGCCTCCCACTGCCCCCACCCCTGCCCCAGTGCTGGACTTACAAACACATGCCATCATGCCTGGGTTTCTATGTTGGTTCTGGAGATCGGGACTCAGGTCCTCATGCTCATGAGGCATATGCATCACTGTTGGGTCATCCATTTCTTTTTATCCCTCACTGTGTAAAGTAATTACACAAAACATAAGATTTGCACAATTAGAGTTGAGTATACAAAATGTTCATTATCCCCTAGGTGTTCAAAAGTGCATGTTTTCGGCAATACTGCCCCCAATCTCTGAGATTGTGTGATGTCCTGTACCAGCCTATGTTGACCTTCGGGTCAGGCTCACACTAGTACATGAGCTCTCTGTGCTCAGAGAATCATAATGCGCCATTCTCTATATCAAAACCTTACCCAGCACCTGCAACACCATCCTTTCAATGGAGTTGGGATTCTTGGGCATGAGGCTTATTGAGGAACTCAACACCAGGTCAAACATATTCTAGGCTAAGGAATGCTTGGGAGGATGAAGGGGTCCTCTGCTTGGAACAGCTTCTGTGCTCAGGCATCTGGAAGATGTCTGCTTGTGGCTCCCAGTGGGAGAGAAAAACAAGAGCCCAGATCCAGTGTATCTGAGAGACCTCTGTCATGCCCAGCGCCACCCAAACCTGGAAGGTGTCCTCAGGAGCCATGATAGGGCTTGTTCTTGGAGGTGTCCTGGCAGTAATGAAGATGGCCACTTGGTGGGGATGTTTCAGAGGCAATCTCTACTCTAGAAGGAGAGTCACTTCTGCTCACCGCCATCTAGACTCAAGAGTCATGGATACGAACCAAGCGGACACTTGCGGGCACTTAGCGTGTGGGAACACGCTTCTGGGTGTGTCAATAAAGGTGTTTCAGAGAGGTTTGACTGAGGTGGGAAGGCCCATGCTGAATGTGGCAGTATCATTCCTGGGCTGGTGTCCCAGACGGAATAAAGAGGAGAAAGTGAGCTGAGCACCAGCATTCATCTAGCTCTGCCTCCTGACTGTGGATGCCACGTGACCAGCTGCCTCTCCATCCTGCTGCTGTGCCTTCCCATGGTAACAGTCTCTCTGGCCCTCACACCCTGTGCCCAAATAGAGCGTGCCCTCCTTAGGTTGTTTCATGTCAGTTGTTTTGTCACAAGAATGATAAAAGTAACCGCTATAGTAAGTTACCCTCTTCCGAAAGACTTCTCTACCTGCCGAAGGTTACAGCATACTGACCCTGGGACTTCATTAACAAGAATGACTTGATGCCACCTTCCCTTTTCCTTGGGATTCTGGACAGGTGTAGGACACTAGCCTTGCAAGGATAGCCTTGAAGGCAGTTCCAGGTCAAAATGATTGGGAAAAACTAGAAGACAGGATGTCACAGGCAAGAAGTCCTTGCTATGAGGCAAATGTTGCCAAGTTGGCTTACAGCCTTCCTTTCTACCTCACTGTTAGGGTTAGGGCCTGGGGGAACATTAAAAGAAAAATACCGACCAATCAATACTCGTAGCACACCAATGTGGCTTGTCCTTGGCCTCAGGAATCATACCCTAGTGCAGTGGCTTCTCAACCTCCCCAAGGCTGCCACCCTTTAATAATGTTATGACCCCCAACCATCACGTTATTTTTGTTGCTACTTCATAACTGTAATTTAGCTACTGTTATGGGTTGTCATGCAAATATCCGTGTTTTCCAATGGTCGTAGGTGACCCCTGTGAAAGGGTTGTTCCATCTCCAACAGGTTGAGAACCACTGTTTTACTGAAAGAAACAGAAACAAACAAACAAACAGACAGACAAACAGACCAGCATTTCTCAGAATAAACAAAGAAATCCAGAATTGGGAATTCTGAGCTAAGTGCAACCGAGGGAGTGAATTCGGATGGGGTGTGAGCAGGTGACCCTCAAGCTGAGGTCACGGGAAGGGCGCCAAGGGAGGAGAGAGGTGACAAATTGAGTATAGAAACAAGGGAGCGAGAAGGGGCTAGTAAGGATTTCGCCGCTGCCCAGCAGAAAGTGCTGAGAAGTGGTAGGTGCCCAAAACAACAGGAAAAGTGGCTTCTCTTTACGGCTGCACATCAGTGCCTGCCATGGTCCTCAGAAAAGATCCAAAGCTAGTCCTGTACGTCCATGTGGGAAACCATTGATAACAGAATCCTCCTGGTCCTAGGAAAGGGGACCCTGCGCATCAAATGTCTGTCTGCACAACCAACAGCAGGATGGGATGGATGGGGTCTGTGGAAAAAAGGAAATGATTAGGGCTAGTCAGGAATTCCACAGCCTCACTGCTCTAAGCTTCCTGGTCTAGAGCCAGCAGTTGCCCTCTACCTCAGGAGTCCATGAGGCTGGGAATGGAGATAACTTGCCACCATTTCACGAGGCTCTCCCATATGTGCTCTGTTGACTCTCCTCCTGGTCCCATCCCACAGTGTAATTCACTAGTTCCTGCCTCTTAGTCTGCCCCCTGTGGGTCTTGAACTAGCTTGTGTCCAGGAATGTCCTAGTTCACTCTCCCTTTACAGCTGCACTGGCACTGGACAGAGTCTCCTAATTTGCATCTGAGCCAGAAGCTGATTTCCATGACTCCCCATCCGGGGCCCCACCAGTCTTCTTACAGGCCATGTTGCTAGGTTTGGCCCTGAGCAAACCCTGTCTCCTTCTACAGCCATAGTGCCAGACTCCACCCACCACTCCTGCCCCTTTGTGTACCTTAGCTCTAGAACCCGTTCTGGGGCAAGTTCATATTCTGTGGGGCACTGTGTTCTACCACATCTCCTGCCCTTTGTTCTCTTTCTATGTAAAGGTGCAGTTCTGTAGCCTTTCGGAGGCCCTGTCTGGGCTTCCTGGTGGGGCACACATTATTCCACAGGTGAAGGGTGTGGAGGAAATGGAAGTTCCTCAGGCAAGATTACAGCATCCTTAACAACTGTCATCACTGGCATTGGTTTTAAATAATAGTCATCTGAACTGAAAGGGAAAGCTCCTCTCTCTCCAGTTTACCCCGTGTCTGGCCTTTACCAGAAGACTGTGTTCCTCCTAGGCAGATGCCAGCAAGTGCTGGGCCCATCAAACCCAATGGGAGTTCCCCTTGGCTATCAGTATTGTGACTGATGGTCCGTGGGAGTGTGTGCACGCATGCTCATGTGTGCACACGTGTGCACTTGGTATATCGTACCTGGATACATCTGTGTAGGAAATGAAGTGTCTCCCAGTCCTTACAGGATGGCTTCTGAGCCGGTGAGTCACAGGTGTGTCGATTTCAATTCCCTTGGGTAAGTGCGGCCTCTCCCAGCCTGAATTTTCTTGTTTACCAACTGAGTCTAGCACAGGATTGTGTAAGTTGCAAGCCAGGGAGAAGGAGGGAGGGACCATCACATGACAGGCTGCTTTTCTGCGTTTTACTAATGTGGGCAGTCCGTGATGCTTGGGTGTCAGCCTGTTTGACTTGTCAGACTCTCAGACTGCTTCATTTCCTCTCCTAAGCTCTCTACCCTCAGATTGCCCTCTTGTTAATTGCCCTCTTGCTACGTGAATAGAAACTTGGTAAGGACCTCGTATTTGTAGACTGAGTCCTACCGCCCAGATCAGAGACTCCAACAGAGTAGGATGAATTGGTACTGGGCATAACACCAGCCACAAAAAGTACTGACAACTGTCCTCACTTCTTTTGTCATTGCTAGGGATTCTCCCGGCACAAATTCCCTCTGGCCACAGGCACCTCCCATCTGCTTAAGGAGTCTCTTCCTTTTGGTCTATTGAGCCCTTGGCCTGTCTCAGATGGCAGTAATCCTCCATGGGCCAGATCAGGGATGCTTTCTTCTTAGAGTCTGCCTTCCACGCTTCATTGATTACCTGGATAATACAGGGACACACACACACACAGGGATAGAGACACAGGCATGGACATGGGTGTGGACACATCCACTGAGACACTCCAGTCATTCCAACGACTCAGCAAACACAGAGAGGGCACATCCAAAGGAGATCATCTTCTTGTGATTCCAATCTGTCAGTCATTACCTGTGCATTCATCCGTCAGGTGGGGATGCATCGTTAAAAGCCTCAAACGTGTGTGTTTGCTTGTGAGTGCGCATGTGTGTGTGTGTAGTGCATTAGGGAAATGAGCAGGTATTAATATCACAGTGCATAGTTTAAACTACCTCCTGGGAGTAATCTCCGCTATCACCACCTTTAGCTCGATCAAAGGGTGCGGGGGTTGTTGGCCCCCCTCCCCTCTGGCCTCTCCCTTCATATAAGCCGGGCTGCCTCCAGCTAGCTTTTGTACACACACCACTCACTGTCCCAGAGCGAGTGAAGGCCAGTGAAGAATGAGCCCGTTTTCCTCTGAGTCAGCATGGCTCTGCTTGGCTGCCACTTCAGTGCTGGGGGGCATGCTTCTCTGTAGATCCAAGAGCCCAGGGCAGTGGAGGAGACAGATGCTGTGCCTCGCTGGCCTCTGGGGAGGCGCTTGCCTGCTCAGCCTGTCCCTCCTCTGCAGCCTGCTCCTCTTATCGCTGGGCTGCTTCCTGCTGTATGTGAGTTCATCTGACCAAGAACTGTTACCCGTGGATCAAAAGGCCGTGTTGGTGACAGGTGAGTGGCCCACGCTGCTGTGATTGTCGAGTGGAGCAGGACCTGATATCTTAGCCCTGGCAGGGTGTTGTCAGTTTTGGCTTGAATGTGAAATACTGAAGAGTGAATGACATATAGCACGTACCCAAGCGGTTCTCACAGCATTTTCCGCTGTCCTTTCATTTGGAAGTGCTTTGGGAGGAGCTGGTGGTGGTAAAACAGAGGGTGACAACTGGGCCAGGAGCACCTGCCTATACAATGAGTTTGTTAATTTCCCAGGAATGAATATTAATAAGTAAAATGATGTTGTTTCATGTACCAGGACACACCTGGCAGACTTCTTCAGGCTTAGGTGGGATTCTGTTCTGAGGTGAATGTTGATCTAGGTCCTAGGCCGGTCACCCCCCTATGTGTGTGAGGAAGGTGGCTGGGTAGCTTCAGCACAATACTGTGTCTGGGGACTTTGCTGCACTTGGCGCTTTTGCCGTCTGCCGGGCTGCTAACAGGAATCATGAACCTTGTGTCCTGTTTGAACCTTTTCTCCACATGTCATTACTGTATTAGTGCTTCTTAATTAGATCAAGTTGGCAGTGTGCGCCCACATCTAGTTGCTCATTAGCTGAGCTGCCAGCCTCTTGCTTCCTTTGTGTGCGGTGTTATTCCACGGGCAAGTGTGAGGCCAAATTAGGTTCCCCTGAGTTGTAAAACGGGTTTGTTTGGTGAAGCTGGGGCTTAGATAGAGCTGTAATTGGAATTCTCCGAAGTTATCCTAACTCGGAAAGGCCTGGAAAGAAGAGGAGGGGCCATCAGCAGAGTGATCTTGTGAAGAGGCGGTCACCCCTTCATGGGAAAAGCATCGCCTCCGGCTGTGGCCCCGTGTTGTGGTCCCGAGCAAAATCACAGGTGATGATTCCCTGAGAAACAGACTCTAAAGTTTTCATCTCCTATCTCCACCTTTTACCTTAAACCCAGTAATAAAATTCTTTCTTGACGTGAGCATGGCGTGGTTCTCGCTGGGGTCTGGAAGTGTGGAGTTTAAAAGCAAACAGTGGAGTCAATAGGTGGGGTATTTACCTGTGTGGATGCCTGGTGCTATCTTAAACACTGCATTTGGGGACCTGGGGTTCTCTTGAATCCTCAGAGGGCCAATGGCTGGGAAGAAGGCAGTGTCTACAGGAGCAAGCACCCCAAAATACTGGAATCATTCCAGGTCAAACGCAGCTGCTGCAGTCCCCAGCTTAATGAAAGAAGACAGAATCATTAAGTACCATGGAGATGTCTCTCTCTCTGTCTCTGTCTGTCTGTCTGTCTGTCTGCCTGCCTCTTTCTCCCTCCCCACTCTGTTTCTTTCTCTCTCTCTCTGTGAAGATCAGAGGTTGATCCTGAGTGTCTGCCTCAGTCACTCTCCATGTTATCCTTTAACATGGGGTGTCTCACTGAAACTGGAGCTCAGTGATTGGCTAGACTGGCTTGCAAGCAAACCCCAGGGATCCTCTTGTTTTTGGCTCCTCCAGATGACAGCTTTTCTTGTGGGTGCTAGGGATCTGAACTCATGCAGTGATTACAAAGTCTTTACACCCTGAGCTCTCCCCAGTCTCAGCAATGCTGGAAATAAAACACCTATGGTATCTCGCCAGTCCTCGAATCTCCTAGAAGGGCAGACTCCCCGGGAGATCAGTTCAAGGTGTGACTGTTCTTCAGTTGACCTATGAGAAGGGGCAATTTCAGCAGATCCCAAGACAGATGGGAAACTGGGAATCCATCCCACTTGTTCGTCCTATCAACACCACAAGCCCTAAGGGAAATTCTTTGGAATGTGAGAACAGGGCTAGAGATAATTGAGAGGCGTTAAAATGTCAGCCTTGGGCACAGTGAAAGCACAGGGATGGCATTGTTCTGGGAGGGCTCAAGATCTTTGTTAAATGGAAATTTTTAGACCTAGGGTTGGAGTGCAAGGGTAGGGGTACTTGTCTTGCTTGTGCAGAGTTCAGTCCCAAGCACTGCAAACAAACAAAATGAACAAATTAAAACAAAAGAACAAAACCGCCTCAAAATAAAACAAATACAAACAAAAAAACAACAACAAAACACCAAACAACAAACCAACCAACCAAGAACCAACCCTCAAAACAAAATGGACAAAGTAAAAAATAAATTCAGGATACTTGAACTCGTTAAATTAAAAAAAAAAAAGGTTTGTTATTTTTTTAACTATGTGTACACACGGGAGAGATTGTCCGTGTGCTTGAGTGCAGTTGCCCTAAGATCAGAAGGTGGGGGGGTGGGGTGGGGGTCGCCTGATTCCCTGGATGTGGAGTTTCAGATGGTTGTGACCTGCTGTGGGCTGTGCGAACTGAACTCTAGTCCTCTCAAAGAGCAGTAAGCGAGCTGAAGCTGTCTCTCCAGCCTTATATTTTTAAAATTACATGTGGGAGCGCAGCTGTGTCAGTGTGCACGCAGGTGTCTGTGTGTGCGTGCGTGGACCACAGTGCACATGTTGAGATTAGTGAACAGCTTCCGGAGTCAGTTCTCTCCTTCTGCCATGTAGGTCCAGGGGCTTGAACTCAAGTTTTCAAGCTTGTTGGCAGGTCCCTTTACTTGATGAAGCATCTCACTGACCCAGAACAAGCTACAGCAAGCACACACACACACACACACACACACACACACACACCCAGAAACCTCCCTGGGTTTGAAAACTACTGTTTCATGAAGCCTTCAATTTTAGTGGCTATAGACTAAGCGAAGTGTAAGAAAAGCGACAGTGTGAAAAGTGACAGGTGTTATCCCTCTATTTGAAAATGCTCTTCAGGAAATGATGGCAGGGAGTGGTGGCTGCAAAGATGGCGCAGTGGTTTTAGAACAAGAGTTCCTGCGGAGGACCTGCGTTTAACCCCAGCATCCATGTGGAATGGTTTGCAACTGCCTATAACTCGGTCTTCAGAGGATGTGATGCCCTCGTCTGACCTCCACAGGCACCTGAACTCACAGGTGCTGGCCGACACACCTACACGTAATTAAAAATTATAAAAATAAAATTTAAAAGGAAATGACCTGGGGGTACAAGCCGGTGCTTGAGTGCCAGTGTTCGAATCCAGAGGCCTTACGCTTAATCTCCAACTGTGCAAACCAACCAAAGCAAAGTGTGTAAAGAGCAGACAGAAAACCAAACAATGGTTTTAGCACAATCTCACCTAAGATAGATACATTTCCAAAGCGGCCCAAATCCACAAGCGTAGCCATATACAGCCATGAAAGGCGACAGCTGCAAGAGGAACACTCAGCCATGTGGAAAGCTGCTGAGGCTGCCAGAAAACACAGGTAGGCCGAGTGTCTGGGTCACCTTACACCCTCGTCAGATCAAGATGGTGGCTGTCAGGAAAACTGTGGTGAAAGACTGGGGGAAAATGTATTCAAGTAAATGAAAGAAGGAGAGAAGCCACGGAGGAGTTTTTAAATGGTTGGAGCAGAGTACACAGTTACTTTTGTGTGTGTGTGTGTGTGTGTGTGATGTCATTGTATTTTTCATGCCATAAAAATATTTAAAAGAGTCAAGACATGGAGGTGGAGGCCTGTAATCTCAGCATGGGGGTTCAAGGTCATCCTTGGATACATCATAAATAGGAGGTCAGTTAGGTACGACTCAAATAAACAAACGAAGACTTAAAAGAAGCTGGATCTTGTGGTGCAGGTTTATAATCCCAACTATTTGGCCTGTGGAGGCAGGGGGATTTAGTAAAACCTTATCTCAAAATAATAATAATAATAATAATAATAATAATAATAATAATAACAATAACAATAACAATAACAATAAAAGAGCTGGGAATGTAGCTGAGGTCCTAGCTTCAACTCCCAGTGCTACAGAAGGAAAAGAAAAGATAAACATGGACTCTTTAAAGAAAGATAACATTACAAGGATCTGGTCACTTTAGTTTTTATTCAATTATGGTCCTAGGTAATGGATGATTACAAACTCGACTTTGAAAGAGTATCCTCCCCTCTCTGAGTCCTTCATATCATTTCCTTATGATTGTTCAAAGCTACTTTACCTCTGAAGCAATCTAATTATATTAAACATTCAAAGAATGTTTGAACGTGTCTGTCTCCAAGGTATCCTGAAACGATAATGGTCATCTGAGTTTTTAAATGACTGTAAAATTAGTTAAGAGCAGACCAGTGTGACTGAAAAAAAAATCTCAAGCACAAAAGGATGGAAAAACATTTGAAGCCGTAAGCTCATGGCTTGGGTCCAGCATCTGTCTCACTTGAGGCTGGGTGGGATTCTTAGAGGAAGACCCCTAAGCAAGGTTTAGAAAGGTTGCCAAGGAGCAAGGTAGACAGGGAAGGGGTGAGGCCAAGAGAAGTCCTCTGAGGGTCACTGCAGCTTGGTCACCCTGGACAGATGTGAGTCACGGCTCCGAGCTGCCCAGACTGGATATCAGGAAGCTGTAGGCCTTGATATCACACCTGTCAATCATTAGACAAGTCTCGTGCTGCTCTCTGTCACTTATCTTCGGAGCACTTTTGGCTCCAGTGATCAACGGTGGCAACTCTAACGCCCTGGGGGCAAGCTCTCAGACTTGGGGTGGTAGATGCTGGCTGCTGGGAGAAGTGTGCTGTGAGCTCACATACACACACAAAAGAGCTCCAGGAAAGTTTGTCATAAGAATGTTTTGAATCATGTGTCTTTGGGCTTCTGTTATCAGCTTTTGATCTTCTGCTTTCCCAACTGTAGACTGGAAATATTACTTAGACACACACACTATACTCTCCCAGGTGAAGGTACTGGGGTCACACAGAGTGACAGAACTGTGTGCTGGGCTGGTGAGAAGCCAGCCCAGAGTGGTGAGGAAAAACAAAAAGAAGGAAACACCAAAGCAAAAGGAAAAGATGACATGTGGACAGAGAGAAGGACCAGTCTTTTATCTATTCAGTGTGTGTGTGTGTGTGTGTGTGCGTGCACATGCATATGCGAGTGTTTTCACATGTAGTACAGGTGCATGAGTATGGAGGTCAGAGGTCAGCTTTGGGTGTCATTCCTCAGGAGCTGTCTACCTTTTATTTATTTTTTAATTATTTATTTATTTTTTGCTGTCTACCTTTTTAAAAGTTCTAATTTAAGTGTGTGTGTGCATGTATGTGTGTGTCTATGTGTGTGTGTGTGTGTGCTACGTCTGTGTGCATACCATGTGTGTTCAGGTTTCTGGCAGAGGGCAGAAGATAGCGTCAGAGTCCCTGGAACTGCAGCTATAAACCGTTGTGAGCCGACTGACCTGGGAACTAAGCTGGAATCCTCTGGAAGAGCAGCCGGTGCTCTTAACTCCTGTGCCCTCTCCTCTGTCCTTCAACAACTATTTACTGCAAGTGTGGCTTGGGCCATCTATTTTCCAGGACCAACAGGGCCGAAGGTTTAGAAGGGCACGTAATCAGTCCTCCTAACTCTTGACCTTGGACCTACTTGGGCTGGGGATCCCCACCCCCCTGCTCCCCCCCCCCACTCTTCGTGTGAGGCTGTCTCCTTGACCCTGAGATCCTTTGGGTGTGGTGGCGGAAGCACAGCTAACTTTCATTTCTGCCTTCCTGCTCTCACCAGCTGGATTTTCTTGACCACCTTGACTGTTCCCTGTTGATGCTTTAAAAATCCCATGAACAGACATGGCTGTAGCTGATTGGCTACGACATAAGCATAGGGGGTTCCTCCAGGGGAGTACCCATGGTGATTAGCAGCCCACCTTGGGCAGGCCTTGTGTGTGTGTGTGTATGTGTGTGTGTGTGTGTGTGCAGGGGAGGGAAGTCAGGGAAGGACTGACAAAGGCAGAGTGTCCTTAAAAATCCAAGGGAGCTTGTAGAGTATTCTAAACAGCTTAGGTAGGTCACCTCATGTGTCTAGCTGGCTCTCCATAAAGCTTGTTTTATTAGATACCTTCAAACTGAAAATTTCAAAACTTGATACAATACCAGATGGATCCAGGAGAGGAAGTAGATTTGTTTTAAGCAAAGGTCTTTATTTTATGCTCCAAAGGAAGGGTCCAAGGCTTAGTGACACCTTCTAGGAGTGACTGAGTAGTCCTGTAGAGGTTCTAAAAGTTGAAAACTCTTTGTGTCACCTTGGGCTTTGGGCTCTTTTGAATTTAAAATAGATTATTGAAAGGTAAGACACTGACTAAAGGGAAGGTAACAGTCTACAATCAGAGTTTCCTAAGTCCTTTTGTGGGTTTGTGGTGCTGGGAATTGAACCCAGAGCTTCCTGCTGGAAAAGAACTCTACTCCCGAGCCACACCCCTAAACCTGAATGATGATTTTACTAGGCACCATAGCTGAGTTCTTTGATGGAGGCAGGTAGTAACCTTATGGAACAAAACCTGCCTAACTGCATTGCAAGCTGCCTGAGGGCAAGACCCAGGTCTCTTCTGTTGTGTCCCCCTTCTCAGAGAGGAGCTCATTAGACCCAAGGACAACGACAATGAATGTGAATGAACGGCCACACACCAGTGAAATGACCCCCCCCTACACACACACACACCCTTTCCTGATAGTATTGCCCTGTCGGACCACTTGCTTAGTCTTGAACCACTTGGTTCTTCTTGCTGGGGTCACCTGTACAGAAAGGGCACTATGACACAGCCTAACCCTTGGAGGCCCCATTGTTCTGTGGTGACTTGATTGCTGGCATGTTCCAGACAAGGCTTTGTGTGGGCTTGGTTCTAAGCACGCTCTTACCTACCCAGGTTGTGACATGAATAGATACTCCTTTGCCCCCTACTGGGCTCTGAAGATGCCCTGCATAGTCACTGGGGCTTTTCTGATCATTTGAGTTTGACTTCTGCTCTAGCTCTGCCAACCACGTTCTCCTTCCAGGTGTGGTGGCCTCTGCCTAACAGGACTCTACACTTTTGTGTTTCCCACTGCTCTGGCCCTCGATTCCTCAAGGTTTTTTTTACTTCCTCTGAGGTAACCTTTGCAGCTCTGTCTTTTATCCTCTCTGTCCTTTATCCTGGATTCTCTACCACATGGCAAAGCCTTACCAGGCTGTGTCCTCAGTGTGGTCAAGCCTGGTCAAGCTGCAGCTCTGTGCACTTGATGTTGTGCCTTTGGAAGTCACATGACCTAATTATGCTCCTGTGACCACCCTCTAAACACAAGATCATATATCCTAATAGACACATTTCTTTCAACTACCTACGTCTTTCTATTCCCTACAGTTTCCAAGATCTTCTCCATTCTGTCCCATTTTCTCCGATCCATTCCTTTGAGATATCAATTCATAATTCTCAGCGTATGACCTCTTGGTAGGAGCCATAAGAACAAAACAAGATGAAACTAAACAGGATCAGTGCAAGAGTCCCCACAGGAAGCTGTTGTTTTGTTTGGCTTCTCTTTCTGCTGAGTGAATCTTAAACCAGTGGTGAGAGGCTGAACAGGCAGGTGGATCAAGACATCAGCCTTGTTGATTGAGAGGGGCATTGCTGGACTTCTCTATGGTATGTGGCCTTAATGGCATCCCCAGTGAAAGCAGGGAGGGAAAGTCACAGGGTTTGCTCATCGGGTGGGGCTTAGCCTGGCCAGCTAGGTCACTACCCAGAGAGGAATGCTTCCCCTGTGACTCCCTGTGCTTTTGAGTTTCCTCCTCTGTCGCAATTGTTTTCTCTATTACCTTTTTTGTTCCCTGCTAGAGAGGAAAAGGAATTTTGCATCAGGCAAGTTGCTCGTGTCCGGTTCTTCCTGTCAGCTCACAAGTCAGATACTCTGCTTCACTTCCCAGGGGCAGGAGGGGGAGGAGCCAGAGAGCAACCAACAGTATCACAATGATATATGTCCCCCACATTGCAGAGGCCATAACAATTAGGGAAGACATTCCCCTTTCACTTTAGGTTCAGAAAGCTGATGGAGGATAGCTGGTGTAAGAATAACCCAATGAAGTCTGACTATAAACATAAATGAGAACTCGGGCAGCCGGAGCCCCTCTGCCCCTCCCCACACATCTAAAGCTTGTTAGATCCACAGCATGTTACTTGGGATTACTCACCCACTACTTGTGAGCGCTTAAGCAATCAGGTTCACCTGTCTGAGTTAATATTTCTTGTATTGCCTTCTATGGATTAAGCGGCTGCGAAGATATGTTACCACCTAGTACAGATTAGACAATTTAGAAGATATTAGCAACCCCCACTCCTTTTCTAAGCTTCTGCAGTCCAGTCAAGCCTTTGACCAAGGAGGATAAAGGGCAATAGGAGCTTGGCTAAGTCACTCACTAATGCTGCTTCCATACTGGCTCCGTCATTGTTGTTCTCTTCCTTTATTCTCCTGCATTCTGGTCATTCCGTGGCCATCAAGCTCTCTTTCTGTAGCTAACTTGTTTTTTCAGGTCTTGGGCCAATCTGGGCTTTTTCTTACAAGTCCAGGGTTTAGATCCCTGCCTTTGTGCTGTGACAACCTTTGGTTGTTTTCTTTTTAAGCCCTGGTTCCTTTGAGAGCTCCTGAATGAGCAGAGTTCTGAACAACATCTGACATGGAGGAGAGAATGAATGGGCTGAGAGAGACCTTTGGATTCCATGCACTGAGTACCCACTCACCAGAGAGACTCACTTCAGTCCAGTACAGAGGAAGAAGCCACAGGGTAAAACCAATGCATCCAGTCGGCACTGGATAACATTGAAGTCTTGAGAACGCTAGGGGAAGTGGGGAGGAGCCAGATGGCAAATTCACTCCAGGGAACAAGCTGAAAAGAGGGCATTTGGGGGAGGGGAGAAATTTTGGAGGAGGTGATTTGGAGACTCCCAAAGGAAGGACCTGTGTATGGTGAAAAGGACTGTGGTACCAGGTGAAGCAGGAGCTGTGCGTGTCTCTCCTTTGTTCTTTTCGAATCACAGTGTAAAGCTATGGGTTAGCAAGGCAGTTTGTCTCCAAAACGTGTCTTCACTCACTCACAGTTATAAGCTATTCGGGGAATGAAGTGAGCTAGAGCATCCCAGATGATTGGTGCAGCACCTGGCCATACAATACATGCTCGGAGAATACTGTCATCGGAAGTCAGACAGGACAAACAATGGTAAGGTAGAGAGAGCCAGAGAGCCAGACAGAAATCCAGAGAGGTAGAGAGATACAGAGACACAGAGACCAAAAGAACAAAAACGCCAGCTATTTTCTGGGCTGAGAAGGGTATCCTCTTGTTCTTGGCCATGCTTTCCCTGCCGACGTCAGTTAGAGCATTCCTGGTTCGCTCACTCACCACCTGCATTAGCATTCTCAGAGCTCCTCTTGAGCACTTGTTATGGACTTGGGGAAGTTTGGCTCCCAAGGGAATATTTGGTAACGTGTGGTTAGAATTGAGAAGCATGGAGACATGCCACATCTAGTGGTAGGACTGGACCATTGCCGGAACCTCCTACAGTGGCACAGAGTGGCCCTCACACAAAGCCCAATGCTATCTCGACTTTGAAGTGATTTGACCTACAGTACAAGCCCTGTAGACCGGGGGCCATGGCATGCACATGGATCGTTATATCCCCAGGAGCCAGGAATAAAGCAATCTCAGGATGGGCATCCAAACATAACAAAGCAAGTGGAAACCAACTGACCTTAAAGAATAGGTCAGACTCTGCAACAGATGAGTACTCTTGGCACAGGACACCGGGAAAGAAAGTTCACAAGTTGGGTGTGGTGGCTCATGCCCATAATCCCATTATAGGAGAGGACTGCTTATGGTCTAAGGTCACCCAGAATTAGAGTAGTTCAAGATAGTCTGGGCTGCAGAGTGAAACCCTAGGATGGAGAGAGAAAGGGAGAGAGAGAGAGAGAGAGAGAGAGAGAGAGAGAGAGAGAGAGAGAGAGAATAGTGAATAGAAGATGGAAGGTGGGTTGAAACCATGGGGCTTCTCTAGAGATTGGCACTGCTACAAACAAGAAAGTCTGAGAATGGAAGGAAGGACTGAACTGCAGAACACACAAGGCTCTGAGCAGCTCATTGTTTTGACAGAATTTAGCCAAGAGCTACAGCAAGAGACAGAATTTTAGGCAGTCACAAAACAGGGATCGCTCCTCTGTAATCACATGAAATGAGCCTCTCAGCCCACAGTGGGCCACTGAGTGTACTGTGGTCACCTGGAGACAGTTCAAACCTGCTGGGCATCAACCCTCACCATGTGTCAGACCAGCAGTTCTCAACCTGTGGGTCATGGCCCCTTTGGGGGCCACATACCATATGCCACACGCATCAGATATTTACATTATAATTCGTAACAGTAGCAAAATCACAGTTATCAAGTAGCTACAAAACAATTTTATGGTTGGGTCAGCAGCAGTAGGAAGGTTGAGCACCGCTGTTTTAGACTCACTATGCGGGGGGTGGCGTTCTCTCGTGCTTGGGTACCCATTCCTAGAACTGCACTTTTCCTGATCTGGAAAGATCTTAAAGGTGGGACCTGCTCATTATTGTTGTTTTTTGCAAATCCATGGTAGGGATTCAAGATAACACTAGTCCTGTGTACACAACGTAGGCCTCAAAGCCCTGTTTTCTCCCTAACCCCGTATGCATAGCCAATTTCACTGGGTAGGTCCAGCTAGTCACCCTTGAGACAGGGCATCCTGACTTGATGCCCTCCCTGTCGTGGCCAGCATTAACTGTCAATTTGATACATCTAGAATTACCTGGCAGATGGGCTTTTGGGGGTTCATCTTGGCCGGTCGTCTTGGACTGTATAAAAAGAACTCAGGCTGAGCTCAGGGCACGTTCGTTACTTCCTGTTTCTTGTCCATGGAGGTCATGTGACTGGTGGTTTCGGGCTCTTACTGCCTTGATCTTATTGTGCTAAACTACCCTGGAACTATGAGCCACAATCAGCCCTTCTTCCTCCAGCTCGCTTTTGCTGATGTGTTTTTGCCACAGCCTATTAGTTGGTGTTTCTGTGGAACTGGACTTATGCTTCCGGAAGGTTAGAGTTCATCCTGGTGGGGAGGCATGGTAGCCAGTGGCAGACATGTGGCTGGAGCGAGGAGTGGAGAGAGAGCTCCCACCTCCTCTGTGAGCGTGAAGCAGAGGACAGACTGGAAGCAGATGAGGCTTTAAGCTGTCAAAGCCTGCCGACGGTGACATACTTCCTCCAGCAAGCTCCTAAACCTCTCCAAACAGTACCACTAACTGGGGACCAAACATTCAAACACTGGAGCCTATGGGGGGGGGCATTTTACATTCAAATGACTGCACACATACAGCGACAGGAAAAGAAGCTAAGACGTTCCCTCATGTGGCTTGTGATTAGGGTTTCCTATATTAGGGTTCCCAAGTGGGTGCTGCCACCCAGTTACCTTCAGTCCCTGTTCGTTTATTTCTCCATTGTACCCATTACCCCCAGAATGCATCTGGGACCACCTTCTGCTTTCCACCTTCATTGCTTTTGGTCTACTCAAACCTTCCTAGGATTTCCCCCTCGGTCTTTGGAATCCCATAGTTGCCTCTTTAACACATTCTATGTAGAGTAAAACAGTGTCTACTTAGACACTTAGAAAGTGTCTAAGATCAGAAAGGCTTCCTTATTGCTCAATTCCTCATGCCTTTCATTTGGGTTTGCCATTTCCAAGGGCAACCTCATTGGCTCGAGGCCCTGGCTCTCAAGCCAGTGCATACTGCTCCTTTCCTCATCCTTTAGAGTGCTGGCTTCTTCACCTTCTTATCTTTGTCAGAATGAGGCTTTCTCAATCTTGGCACTATGGCTATTTCGAGCTAGAAAATGCTTCTCCCTTGAGTCTGTGCACAGCACCCTTTAACTGGACTCAGTGGAGACCAGGAGCACCCTCCTCCCCAGCGGAGATGGTCAAAAAAGTTTTCAGACAATCACAATGTCTCCAGATCATTGCTAGTGGAGACCTAATGGCTTAAATGTCACCTTCTCGAACAAGCATCCTTGTCTCTCAGTGTCAAGTCCCTTGCCTTTTCCCTTTCCATATCCGTCCTGTTTGTTTTGGTGAGGAAAGGGTTTATGTGGCTTAAACTTCCAGGTCACAAAGAGCCCATCACTGAGGAGTCAGGGCAGGAATTTAAGGCAGAAATGTGAAGCAAAAACCATGGAGGAATGCTGCTTATTGGCTTTCTCTCTGTCTCTCTAAGGCTTATGCTTGGCTAGTTTCTTCCCAGAGCTCAGGACCACCTGCTTAGGGAATCATGCTGCTCATAGTGGACTGGACACTCATACATCCCCAACAGAGACTTTGTGGGGGAAAGGATTCTAGACTGTGAAGCTGGCAGTTGATGCTAATTATGACACTTCCTGACATGCGGTAGCTACTCTGAACTGGGCACCGACTTAACACGGGCATGCAGAAATGAATGCCCTGGCATGCAGCAACATCTGAGTGGTCAGGAAACTACAGGTGATAATGGATGATCTACTACAGCACAAAGGACGTGTACTTTGGAGTCAGGGAGTTCTAGTTTAACAGCTCTGCCACCTACACCAGGGGCGTGGCCTGGCACAACTTAAATAACAATCTGGAGTCTCCATTCATCTGTAACGTGGAGAGGGGACCTTTGAGAGTGTGTCTAGCTAATTATTCTCCCCCGCTGGCTTCTGAGCCCAGGTAGTTTGGCTGGGCCTTCTCATGCTTTTCATCTTGCCTTGCCAAGGCCTGGGGTAGGCTCACAGTGTACCCTCAGTGCCTGGGACACACAGTGCCAAGTATAAAAAATATGCTTAAGAAATACCCTTGGAGCAACATAATCAGGGATCAAGTTGTATTTGTGACTTAATGGCATCACTGTGGGCAGTTGTCTGTTGAGGAAATTCCCATGGGGCTGATCCCGGGAGAAGTGACCAGCGTAAGTCCTCCTGTGATGAGGGTGGGTCTGGAGAGGACATGTTAGGTTTTGGATTCTTACTGACCCTGGGAATCCAGGGCAGGATCTCTTTGCCCCTCTGTTTTCTTCTTTGGCATCAGCTTTTGCAAACAGTAGAAGATGCTGTCTGCCCACCTCTTAGAGGTAGGCAATTGCATAGGGAGAACAATCCCTGTCCCCAGGACAGTACAAAGGGAACTTCAAGAATCCACAATATAGGTGAGAGATTATAGTAAGAAGAACTGCCAGTGGGTTCCAGCTTGCCATCACCTTTGAGTTCTTGTATCTGTTCAGAAACCCAGCTGAGGAGCTCAGTGCTTCATACATACTTCAATGTATGTCTGTAGGGAACTTCAGTGGGCTCATCCAACTCCCATTGGGCCAGTAAGTGGCAAAGCTAGGGTCTGAATTGAAGTCTTAGCTACCTCTCTAATTTTTATGCTCAAAGTTCATAACCTATCAAAAATCATCCCATTCCCTTAACTTTCGTGGGGTGCGCTGGCCCACCAAGACTCCATGCAGTAGGGAAAGGTAAGGTCTCAATTCATGCCCTAGGGTTGCTTCTGTAATAAACTCCAAATGGGTGTCCTTTATCAAAAGATGATTTCAGAATATTTGTGTATACACAATGAGATAGCTTTGGGGTGGTACTAAGTTCAAATAAGAAAATAATTTATTTTTCATATCTGCTAGAGACACAGCCTGAAGGCAGTTTGTACAATGATGCATTCATTGTGCACCTGTGTCCAGGTTGCCATCTGCCACATAAAGTCAAAAGCGGCATTTTCCACTCGTGACTTTATGTTGGTATTTGAGAACTTTTGGATTTTAGAGTAACTTGGATCTCTGCCTTTGAGACTGGAACTGGCTAGCCTGTACCCCAAATAGCTGGCTTAAGACAACAAGAATTCTTTTGAGAGTCCCAGGGGCAGAACACCTGAAATTAAGTTCTTGGCAGGGCCACATGCCCTCTGAAAGCTGGAGACAGGAAGCCTTTCTTGCCAGTGCCAGTTTGTGCTAGTCCTCACGACCCACCACTTACAACTGCAGCTGCTCAGTTTCTACCTCTGCTTTGCTTTGGGCCATTTTCCCCACAGGACTGGGTGCAAAGTTCCATTCTCTCTGTCTCATCTCTGTCTCTCTCTGTCTCTGTCTCTCTCCTCTCGTTCTCTCTCCTTACTTTCTTTTGTCTTTTGTGGAGACAAGGTCTCGTGTAGACCAAGCTGGCTTTGAATTTTCTGTGTAGCTAAGGATGATCTTGAACTTTTGGCCCTTCTGCTTCTACCCCTCTGAGTAGTAGGGCTGCAGGAGTATGACGCCAAACCATTTGTTTGGCGTTCAGGATAGAAACCAGGGCTCTGTGCACGATACACAAATGGCCTACCGAGACATATCCACAGACACCATTCTTTTTTTTTTTTTTTCTTTTACAGATACTTGACATATTAGAACAAGGACCCACTCATTTGCAGTACAGCTTCCCTCAGTGATAAACTGTGATCTAGAAGCGTAAGCCAAATTAACCCTTTTTTCTCTCAGCTACATTAGCAACTACCCTGTTCCCACACAAGGTCACATTCTCAAGTATTGAAAGATACAGTTAAACCCACAGCGCCTCCTCCCAGGAATTAACAGGGTTCTGTTACCAGAAGTGTGCATGTGTATGTTTGTGGGTTGAAGGCTAGATTTTGGACAGGTGTGTTGGCTATGGGCATATCCATGCCGTATTCATACATCTGTGTTGTCTTTTCCACCCTGCTGTCTATATCTGAGGTTGGCCTCTGCCAGTTGGAAGCATGTGGAACGTTTGACTCTGGGCTGTGAAGAAGGAGGACCAAGAAACTCGGAGTGCTTATCCCTCCCCTCTATCATCCTATAGCAGCGGGTCTCAACTTGTCAGTTTCAACCCCCAAAAGACCATGGGAAAACACAGATATTTACATTATGATGCATAATGGTAGCAAAATTTCAGTTATGACGCGGCAATGAAAATGGTTTCATGGTTGGGGTCACCACAACATGAGGAACTGTATTAAAGGGTCACAGCGTTAGGAAGGTTGAGAACCACTGCTAAAAGTTTCTTCCCTGGAGGTAACACTGAAGTTTCTCTGGGTTTCTCCTGTTGTCTCTGCAGGAGTTCGAAAAGAGAACCTGACAGCATGTACTTCCTGACTCGTATAATCCCGGGATCTAGCATAGTAGCTGGCATGCGGAGCTCCACAGACATTGGTGAACAGATCACCATAAGCAGGGGTCAGGAGACCCCTAGGTGTCGCCATGACTATTCAGACACCGCCTTTTGATCTGATCCACAGAGAATTTCCTGAGGATGGGCTGTCAAGCATGGGGTTGCTCATCCCTGAGGCTTAAAAGTAAGGCTGAGTCCAGTGTCTGAAGTGGGGATTGCTCTGGCGGCTGGCTATTCAACCAGTTCTTGACCCATTTGGGTGTCGAATGACCCTTCCACAGGGGTCACCTAAGACCATGGGAAAGACAGATATTTACATTACAATCCATGACAGTGGCAAAATTACAGTTATGAGGCAGCAACAAAAATAATTTTATGGTCGGGGGTCACCACATCATGAGGCACTGTATTAAAGGGTCACAGCGTTAGGAAGGTTGAGGACCACTGGAATACAGGTTCCCACTGTACATCAGGCTGGATCCCAGAAGGCTAGATCCTACAGCAAGGTCCTTACTCTCTTTGGGGCCTATATCAGGGGTTATGCAAAAATGCGTAGGGCAACTTGACTCACAATGGCTGGCAGAGGCCGATTTAATGTCAAAACAGCTTCAAAACATCTTTTCCTTCTGTGCCCACATCCTGACCTCACAGAGCTGGTTCATCGAGGGATTGTAGCATCCCTTTGATAATCCTATTATCCAGAAACATCCAGACTTTCAGTGAGACCTGCCCTCAAAACTGCTAAGAGGACACAGGTAGGGGTTGGGGAAAGTTCACACCAAGCTTTTAATGAATAACACACCTGAGGGTCCTGGTGTTTATTTTCTGTTCTTTTGTGAGACCCCCAGCAGCCTCCTTCCCTCCTCTAGTTAATTTTGGGGGGCCCTGTGGAGAAGGTACCCCGACACTCTGATACACCTGGGTTTTGAGACTGATAATATTGCTTGTGAGAGTGAGGGGTCAGGAGAGAACACACATTAAGCTTTTATTTTATTTGTTTGTTTGTTGTTTCGAGACAGGGTTTCTTTATGTGGCCTTGGCTGGCCTGGACTCGCTTTGTAGATCAGGCTGGCCTCAAACTTATGTCGACTCAACTGCCTCTGCCTCCCCGAGCTCAGCGTCTGACATTGACCTCTGGTCTCTATGTGCATATACCCTCATCCAATGTTTACACACAGGAACACGGACAGACAGAGACAGAAAGAGACTGAGACAGATACAGAGAGGAAAGAGAGAGAATGGGGAGAGTACATAGAGAGAAATTGAACGAATTGAAGAATTTAGTTAATTGCAACACTTTCTTCTTATTTGCCTCTTACTCCTTTTGTGGCAGATAGATAGATAAATAAACAAACAAATAAATAAATAAATAAATAAATAAATAAATGTCCCTACAGTATCAGGAGAGAGTCTGGCCATTGCTCTGCATCTTACACTGGAAAATCCCCTTTAGCCACAAAGAAGAGAGTGAGTGGAGGGCAGGAGTCCTCATAACCGACGCACCCAGACACCCCCCAGAAGCTAGCAACCTGTCTCTCTGTTCTCATGGGGCGGCCTGAATTTCCCACAACTCCTGCTGATTCCCTTTTCTACAACCCCTTTCCTTTCCAATCCAATCTGTGTCCTGGGCACTCGTGTATAATCTTGCTTTTAAATTTCTATCATGATGGAGATGAATTGTTTCATGCTAGGTTTCAGCGAGATGTTAGTGATGGGAAATTATATGTGACATATATGGCCACTCTGTACAGCCTTCTAAATCTTTCTATAAACCTAAAGTTGTCCTAAGTAATAAAATCTATTTCAAAAGTCTTAAATTACCTATATATAACGTTTATAATATAAATTTATAGTGTAATATAATATGTGTATGTATGTGTGTGTTGGCATGAACATGCCTGCCCTGGCATGTATGTGGCAGTCAGAAGACAGCTTGGCAGAGCCAGTTCTCTCCCTCCACCATGTGGGTCCCAGGGATAGAATTTAGGTCATCAGGTTTGGTTGCAAGCACCTTTACTGAAGTGAGCCACCTTGCCTGCCCTAAAATCTATGTCTTGAAACAAAGAGCTACCTCATGCTGACAGCCCACGCATGAAACAGCTCATATGACTTTTTGGATGTGTTTAACTGAGTGACCTCCGTTCCTGGTCACCTCACCATTCCCACATTAGCTCTGTGTTGCTTCACAAATGTGCCCGAGGGGCATTGTAGAGTTTCACAGTGACCAGGTGTCAAGATGACTCTGTCCAGCTGATTTACATATAGCACAGACTGATTTCAGACTGAACATAGTGGAAAGAGGTGGGGTGTGTTCCATTTGGGCTTTCTTCTCTTGCTGTTGTTCTTTTGCCTATACGGTGTAACGATAATTTACAAGGCTTTTCCATTTTTTGAATGTTGTAGAGAGATGAGTTAAAATACATAGGAGGATGTGCCTGGGTGTCTGTGGTGTAGAACATTTCCTATAACAGACGTGGACAATCTGGGGACTTTAAGGTCCATGGAGGACCTGGACAGCCACAGGAATAGGACCATTTGTTTTCATTAGACATGAAACTGTAGCTGTTTTCAAGGGGTACTCTCACTAATCTACAGTATGTGTGTGTGTGTGTGTGTGTGTGTGTGTATGTGTGTGTACACGTGGGGGGGTTGTGGCACTGTGCTATGTGACCATCAGAGGACAACTCTCAGGGAGTGGTTCTCTCTTCCCAACATGTGGGTCCCGGGGATGGAACTCCGGCTGCCAGGCTTTGGTGGCACAAGCCTTTATCCATGGAGCCAGCTCATCAGCCAGGAGTTAGCGTCTCTGCAGAGTGTCACAAACAAGAGAAGTGGGTGTCGAGAAGCGCCTCCTAGACCAAGAGCTAGGTCCAGGCTGGGCCTCAGGGAAGTCTCACTAGCATTTTGGTTATTATCTGTCATCTTAGGATCATTTAACCTACATAGTGGGGAACATGAGTGAGTGTGTCAACACAAGGGTGGCAATCACACGGATTGCCCAAGTCTTAAAGTAAAGGGAGGGAAACGTTCTTTCCCCATCGTTTCCCACAGACTTCCAACCGCATAAACAACTCCCAGTAGCTGTCCTTAGTAAAGTGGACACGCATTCCAGCGGCCCCACTTCAAAAGTGCTCATGACAGGACAGGTCACAGAGCAAAGGGCAGAGAAATGTTGGTGATTGGAAACAGTGCTTGCTCTGCTGAGTCATGAGCTTTGTTTGCAGCTGGGGGTGGGGGCGGCGGCCACAGGGAATTTTCAGGCCAGCTAAGGATTGGCCCTTCTGTGATGAATTGGGGCACATCTTTAATAGGCACCTCCCTCCCTCTCTCTCCCTCTCTCTCTCTCTCTCTCTCTCTCTCTCTCTCTCTCTCTCTCTCTCTGTGTATGTGTATGTGTATTTGTATGTACGCATGTGAAATCTTCTGATCCAGAGTTTTTGGAATGTTTGCAAAGTAGACTGTGAATCAGGTGAAAGGTATTCGGAGTGCAGTCTCTTGCTGACACACAGTAGGTCTTCAGCTTCTGTTCTTCCATGCCTCCACTAGATGCAGAGTTTTCTAGCAGAAAGTGTCTTGGGTGTCCCTGAAGCAGCTGCCTGTAGACTCTGCTGGTTGGAGATGACACTGCTAACAAACGGGATCAGAGCTAAGTCTAGGGACAGAGCCAAGTTCCTGAATGTTTCTTGTTTCTTTCTTTCCTCTCTGTCTTTCTGTCTCCCCCTCTCTCTCTCTTTGGTAAGGGTTTCTCACTGGCCTGGAACTAGGCTAGGCCAACTGGCCAGCAAGCCCCAAGGATCTGCCTGTCTCCTACTCCCTAGTGCTAAGATAGTAAATGTGCACAGAACACCAGGTTTTTTGTTTGTCGAGACAGAATCTTACTCTGAAGTGTAGGCTGACCTGTAACTCACGATTTAGCCCACACTGGCCACAAACCTCCCAAGTGCTGAGATTAGCAATGGGAACCGCCATGCCTGGCTTTGACCCCCGGGTCTTCTATGTGGGTCCTGTGGGTGGAATTCACCTCCTCATACCTGCACATTTACCAACCATACTCTGCCTCACTGTGACAGTCTGACAGTCAAGCTATAAACTGTTGTTCCAGAAGCTGGATAAAGCAAATGAAAGCTCAGCCTGGGATATTATACATATCACATATGTTATATATGTTAGAATGTTAATATGTTATGTTTTATATATGTTAGAATAACATATATATGTTGGGATAGATATAATATAATAATATTATATATTCTAATATATAGGGGACTTATATAGGTAACACAGCAGGTGCCTGGCATAGGTGGGATTCAAACCCAAGCATCTGGGCTCCAGAAACCAGGCTTCCACCATTTTTCTTGGTGTACTGGGCTCTAGTGCTGGGGATGGGACTCAGGATATCACAAATTCAGGGAAGATATGCTCCAGCACTGAACTCCAGGTCACATGGTAATCGTGAGATTTTTTTTTTCTAGCAATTAGGGTTCCAAAGATGACATGGAACTATGTACAACTGTTTTGTACAATGCTAATATAGAAAGTAGTTGCCAATTCACACTGCTCTCTACCACAAGAACACATAGTCAGGGTGAACCAGGAGAGGAAAAAATTATGCTGGAAGAATTCTGACATACCTCTCATTGTGCTTGCTGTTACTACTCACGAGGGCGTATTACTTAGTGTCTTCATGGTGTTGGCCCATTCACAGGCTTTCACATTCTTTTCTTTGGAAGCAGTTCCTAAGGAACCCTAAAAGCTTACATCTCAACCCGCACTCCCATATCCAGAAGGTGCAAGCATTTCATTCAAGAATCCTGGCCCCAAGAACTCCCAAACCACGTACCATGTAGCCTTTGGCTAAACTAAACACTTGGTTCAACTCTGCATGGTAGGTATGTGCCTATTTACGGGCCCATACAGTGCCCACATGTGGCAGTAGCATAAATACAGTTTGAAACTGGATAAATTCTTCTGTCCATCTTAAAAAATTACTACTTGAGAATTTCCTAGGTTCATGTTATATTTACATAATTTTCATCCTGCCCAACTCCTACTGTGTGTCTTCCTTTCTCAAACTCACGACTAGGTAAAGTTATTCTTCTTTAATTATTATTGTTATGTTCCTGTGTGTATGTATTTATGTAAAGTCTCAGAAATTAAATTTAAAAAAGCACACACACACACAAAAGCTAAAGGAGCACAGTCAGGGAAGAATGTAATGAGTCAGATACTGAAAGAAATTACATACGCAAAGAAGCAGCAGGCGTGGGCTGCTACAGAACTGAGCTCACACCATTTTCACTTATGCAAGGTTTCATTAGCTGGTTTTATTTTGTTTTGTTCTGGTATCCAAAACAGCTAAGGGATAGAATTTAGGGTGAAGAGCAATGTGATCTTGGGTAAGCAGTAGGATGGACACTGTTCTGTTCGGCCATTTTATCATTTTACAAGCTACAGTTTAACCTGTGGTATAAATGTATACACCTGAAAGGACAAAATCTTAGCACGGGGTAGGGCAGGTGGGGACAAAGCCCCATGCTTTAGATAAGAAGTTATCCTGGGGACTGGAGCCATGGCTCAGAGATTAAGAATGCTGACTGCCCTTCCAAAGGTCCTGAGTTCAACGGGGGCTCACAACTGTCTATAATGAGATGTGGTGCCCTCTTCTGGCATGCAGGTGCACATGCAGACACAACCTTGTATATGTATATGCATATGTATATGTATATGTAATCAATAAATAAATCTTAAAAAAAAGAAGTTATCGGTAATTATAGACAACCAAAGAGGGAGAGTCAGTTTTGTTTAAGGGTGTGGTTCAAGGTAGGTCAGCAGTGCTACAGGGGGCAGCACCACACCCTACAGTACTTAATGGGTTAAAAAAAAAAAAGAAAAGAAAAGAACAGGAAGTGGGGTGGGCAGGGAAGGGAGAGTAGATCCAGAAGGAATACGAAACGAGTGACTATCATCAAAATCATACAAAATTCTCAAAGACCTAATAAAAACTGTTACTTGGGCATTTTGTGTTGGACAGATAGTTAGGGGGCTTATCCCTGGGAGGGAGGGGGGAGCTTGGAAGGTGTTGGAGGGAAGGACTTGAGAGGGGCTGGAGGGAAAAAGGGAAGGGATGAAGTGATGCAATTGTATTTTAATTAACATCTATTCTAAAAGTCATTTAAAAAGTAAGTCAGAGCTGGAAGCAGTGTTACTTGGCAACATTCTTTAATTTGCAAACTATAAAAAGAAAACCTTGGACTGTGTGAATGAGCTAAGTGTGTTTGTCACAGAACAAAGATAGGGCAAAAACTCTTTTCATCATCTTGACTACAAACGACACCATGTCAAGGTGTGCTGACAGAAGGTAAGACAAACAAGCAACACTCGACAGTTATTTCAAATTGAAAGATGGAGATTACATGATCTGTGAGTGTGTGCCGCTGTGTCTATGTGTGTGAAGTGTCTGTGTGTGGTGTGTGAGCGTGCATGTATGTGAGTGTGAGTGTGTGTCTGTGTGTATGTCTGTGTGAGTTTATGTATGTGTGTATGTGTGTGTGGTGTGTATGTGCATGCTTGAGAAAGTGTGATCATGTGTGTGTGTCCGTCTGTGTGTGTATGTGTGTGTGTGTGTGTGAGTGTGTGTATTTATCTGTGTGTGTGGTATGTATTTGTGTGTTTGTGTGTGTTGGCACTTCTGACTCTTACAAGCTTTGTGAAGAACAATGAGATGATGAGGAAGCACATAGTGCCTTTCTGAGGCATTTATTTTACACCAACTATAACTTAGTTTATAATTAACACATTATTTCGGGAGATCATCTGTTGTCATAAACAAGAAACATACAGGCTACAGTTTTATTTCAATTGCACCAAATGAAGCTAGCAATAAAATATTTTCATTACTATAATATTTTTATGACTTCATTGAGGATTTCATACATGCACACAGTGTATTTTGATCACGCAGGAAATTTAACTGTAACAGTTATGGTAAAACAACGGAGAACTGAAAAGCCTAAGGAGGAAAACACCCAAAGATTCAGAAATCACATTTGGGACAAGTTCATTTTAGGTTTTGATTGACAGTTTTTGCTTGTAAAGATTTACACAAAAGCTTTTGCCTTTTTTCCCCTTTCTCTTTCTTTTTTTCCTTCCTTTTTCCCCCTTCCTTTCTTTCCCTGTCCTGGACATCGAATCTACAGCCTTGGGCTTGCTAGGCAACTGGTGTACCACTGGGCAATATCCTCAGCTTCCCTCTCTCCCTCCTTCCCTCCCTCTGTCCCTCCCTCCATTTCTCCCTCCTTCCCTCCCTTTCTCCCTTCTTCCCTTCCTTTTTTTCCTTTATCCTCCCTCTCTTTCCTCCTTCCTTCCTCCTTACCTTCTTCCCTCCCTCCTCCTTCCCTCCCTCTCTCCCTCCTTCCCTCCCTCCCTCCCTTCCTTCTTCCTTCCATTTTTAGACAGACTGGCATTGAGCCGGTTCTGTAGTTCTTACACTTTCAGTCTTCCTGCCCTTCTCCACAGTAGCTAGGGTAACAGGTCTGTGGCACCGCTTAAAGATTCTTGATAATTTACATGCTTATACCAGGCACATCAACTGTTCCCCCGCCCCCTGTGTTTCCCTCTCTTCTTTCTTTTCTTTCTTCCTTTAAGGTGGGGTCCTCTGAAGTCGCATTGGCTGGCCTGGAATTTGCTGAGATCCTCTGGCTTCTGTCCCCTGAGTGCCAGGATTACAGCTGTGCATCCGCATGCCTAGCTTTTCAGGGTTTTTCATGATAATTTTTACATTTGAGGACTGTACTTACTCTACTCATGCCCAAACAGGACTCTAGCACTCAGTGTTTGTTCTGAGGTGATGGATATCTAAGCCACTTGTGACAGAAGGATTGCAAAGAATATCACAGAGACCTCAGCATTTCCCGGCCTCGGCTGAGGTGTCCACTTGATTCCACATGATCTGCTGAGCTGTTGATCCCTCATTATGAGTCAGGCATGGTCAGCAATGGTGATAATGATCCCATTCTTCACAGTAGCCAAGTTATGGAAACAATCTAGGTGTCCAACAACAGAGAAGTGGGCAAGGAAGATATGGTATATACACACAATGGAAGCTTTTTCAGCCACAAAGAATGGCATTATTTCATTAGCAGGAAAATGGATACGTCTAGAGGTGCTCAGACTGAGCGAATTAAATCACAGATTGGGGCTGGGGCGATGGCAGAGCAGTAACGTGCTTGCTGCCCAGCACAAGGACCTAAGTTTGATCCCCAGCACGCATGTGCAAAAGCTGCAGCAGTCAGCCCTGGGGAGGCGAAGACAGGCAGATCCGTGGGGCTTACTGGCCAGCCAGTCTGTCCAACTTGGTGAGCTCTAGGTTCGGAGAGAGGGTGTCTCTGAAAACAAACAAGGAGGAGAGTGATGGCAAAAGACACCAGTCAGTGACCTCTGGCCTCTATGTGAGTGTGCACATACTCTCTCTCTCTTTTTCTTTCTCTCTCTCTCTCTCTCATACACACACACACATACACACACACACACACACAGAGAGAGAGAGAGAGAGAGAGAGAGGGAGAGTGAGAGTGAGAGAGAGAATCACATACTTTCTCTCATTTGTACATCCTAGGATTTGTAAGATCATATATGCACAGACGACATGAAAGTAAATATGGAATTACCTAGGAAACCAATGGGACTCATGAAATCCTAGAAGGGCAAGAAGAGAGAGGGTACCTGGGAATAAGAGGGTATGGTCAAAGACCATCATATACTTATGTGAAAATGGCTCTGTGTCTGCGTAATGCCGCGCCTTAAAGATGGAGCTGGTTTCCGCCTTCCACCTTCCTGATGGTGAGTGCTCTCTGTCACAAACAACTCCACATTTGGCTAAGGCTGAGGATCTGGCTTGCTTCCATGTATGTGGACCTATCTGCATTGTCCACGTGGCATGCTGGGGTTGGCTACACAGAGGCTATTTAAGCTGTGGGCTGGCTTTCCCCAGAGTCCGATGATTGTTCAAGGTTCCTGAATAAACTGCATTGAAAAAAAAAAAGAGAGTAATCAAAGATTGAGAAGGGCTTTCAGAAAATCTGTTTGGCTTCAGATCAAGCCACAGTGTCCAGGTTATCTTCATCAATAAATAAAACTGAGATGTTGATCTTTATTGAAAAAAAAAAAAAAAAAAAAGAAAATGGCTCTGTGTAATCCAGTTTAATAAAAAAAAAAAAAAAAAAAAAAAAAGAGAAAGGCCCCCTCCTTGCCATTCAGGCACACAAATCCCAAAGCCTCCTAAATGCCCATTCATTCCACATAGCCTGCGCTTAGACCTCTGCTGTGATGCATATGAGAATTTCATTCCCCAAGTTTTACATCTGAAGCCCTGTCTGCATCTAGACTACCTCTGCTGTCCCTAGCTGAGAGCGTGAACCTTCCTTGCCTCACTTTTCCCCTGTGGAACCTGGTGATACAAAGGTTATCTGCTCCCCCGTCTGGGGTGTCTGTCAGCCATAAGCACTGACACCAGGTGATCGTGCTGGAATCTCGCTTAGAAAAGACTGTTCTGAGAAGCAATCTCATTGGACACGGCTCTGAGGAAACCTTTGACCTTTCTGGCTTGGCTTGGCTCTAGGCTCCAGGCCTCAGGAGCACACAGAGGTTATCTTATCTCCACAACTCAGCCTTCTGCTCTCCTAAGGTCTGCTGACCTCTGCAGGACCTCTGGGCCATCGTTCTCCACTACCATTAGGGTCAGCACAGCAGGGCCAGAGCGTGCTGGCCACAGCCATCTATGACATGCTAGGACTTCCGTGTGGCGCTGGGCCCCTGACTGCTGGGGTGAGTCCAGGAGAGGGAGCTGACTAGCACCTTACTTTCCCCATAAGGAGGTGGAGGCTCCAAATGATCTGGTACTCTTTCCATGAAGCTCACTTGTGGACGACAGAGCCAGGCAATGATCCTTACCCATGATGCTCAGGGGCCTGGCACTAGAGGTGAAGTCTCCATCGACCAACGTATCACATAAAGACTTGAAGACCCAAAAGAGGGCATGGTGTTATTTTCATTTCATTTTTGAATTAAAAATGCTTTTGCAATTTATTTGTTCTTCAGATGGTTTATATTATTTGTGTTTTTAAACCCTTTCCTACCTTTCTGAGATTGTAATATGTCTTAGGGTTTCTGCCGCTGCAATGAAACACCATGGCCATAATAAAGCAAGCTGGGGAGGAAAGGGTTCATTTGGCTCACACTTCCATATTGCTCTTCATCACCAAAGGACAAGAGCTCAAACAGGGCAGGAACCTGGATGCAGGAACTGATGGATGACGGGTCATGGAGGGGTACTGCTTACTGTCTTGCTCTCCATGGCTTGCTCAGCCTGCTTTCTTAAAGAACTCAGGACCACCAGCCCAGGGATGGCACTGCCCATCTTGGGCTCTGCCCTCCCCCATTGATCACTAACTGAGACAATGCCTTACAGCTGAATCTCATGGAGGCATTTTATCAACTGAGCCTCCTTCCTCCCTGATGACTTGACACAGAAAACCAGCCAGTACATAACATAATAACAACAACATTTTCCCTTTTCTTTTCCTCCTCCCTCCGCATCTTCCCATGTACCCCACCCCTGCTCTCTTTCAAGTTTATGGGCTATTTTGCTTTAAGTGATGAATATATATGACTTTAAATCCATAATTACAGCCTTCTCAGTCTGTAAATGTCATTTGCATGTATCTGCTTTCAGGGTTGAACATTTGGTACTGGGTAACCATTTGGAGTGCTCTTCCCCGGGGATGGGATGGTTATTTCTCTTGCTCTCAGTGTTCCTTAGTTCTTTGTGATTGCTGGATTTTGTTTTTAAGACAGAGCCTTTCTTTGTAACTCAAGCTATCCTGAAACTCATTATCTAGCCAGACTGGCCTGGAACTCATAGCAATCCTCCTGTCTCAGCTTTGGTCATAGACTTAATGCCACCATGTCCAACTTTTTTGTTGTTCTTTTGTTTTTGTGTTCAGAGATAGGGTTTCTGTGTAGCCTTGGCTGTTTTGGAACCTGCTTTGTAGATCAGGCTGGCCTTGAACTCACAGAGATCTGCCTGCCTCTGCCTTCTAAGTGCTGGGATTAAAGGCATACAGGCTCATCCCAACCACATCCTGGATCAGTCCAACTTATTTTTAATACAGATTTCCAGAGCTTGGACTCAGCACTGTGCAAGCATTTCACGGACCGTAGCCTATTTGGCTTCTCTGTTAAGCCTGGCAGCTTCCACTGAGAGTCCACACACACAGGCAGGGGGAAGGGCAGATGAGCACCTGGTCTCAGTGCCACACTCCCTCACCGCAGAGCATGGTGGGCTCTTACAAACTGTGGCCAAATTATTTCACTGGCCAGTTGGGCCAGTGAGATGGCTCAGTGAGTAGAGGTGCCTGTGGTGTAAGCCAGATAACCTGAGTTCAAACCCAGGAACCTATGTAAAGGTAGAAGGGAGGACTAACTTGACAAAATGGTCCCTTGACCTCCACATGCACACACACTATGACACACATGACCACAGATATATTCTAACACACACACAGAGAAATAATAAAAAAAATGCAGAGGCCAATCCAAAGGTGCTTTTTAATTAGGAGAGGGTTATTGCAAGGACACTCAGATCAGGCAGGGACAATAGCAGGAGGGAGTTCATTCTTTTAAGCATGGGCCATGAGGGGTGACCTAATGGCTTAGAGGGAGGGTACACCAAGACCCAAGGAAAGGGCAGAGCCCTTACCAAAGTTGGGTATATTTGGCTGTAGTTTATCAGTGGGACAAGTAGGTCAACCAATCAATAATGAGGCAAAGAGGGGATTTGGAAGCTCTGGGTCTGACTCTATCCTGGATGAGCAAAGGAACAATTCACGAGTTTCCTCTGACTCCTCTGGGGAGGGTGATTCCTTGTTTTATGGAGAGGGCCCCTGGGTTGTCATAGTTGGCTTTCTTTACACCGACAAAAGAAACTTGGGGCAGAAAGGGTTTACTTGGTTTACACTTCCAGGTCATAGTTCATCATAAAGGGAAGCCAGGGCAAGAATTCAACACAGGAACCTGGAGCATGAACTGAAGCAGAGGCCATGGGGGAATGAAGCTTATTGGCTTGCTCCCTACAGCTTGCTCAGCCTACTTTTCTGTACAACCCAGGACCCTCTGGGCAGGGGTGATACTTCCCACCGTGTTCTGAACCCACCCCCTTATCATTCATTAATGAAGAAAATGCCCTGAAGATATGTCCATGGACCAGTCTGATGGAGGAAACTTCCCAGTTGAGATTTACTCTTCCTAGCTGCCACTTTGCCAGGCAGGCACTCTACCACCAAGCTGTCTACCACGCCCGCTTCCCAATATTTTATTTTGAGACAGCATCTCATTAAGTTATCCAGGCAGGCTCTGTGTGGGCAATGCTCCTGTATCAGCCTTCCAAGAAACTATAGTAACAGGCCTGTGACACTGTGACCAGCTGCAGGGAAGACCAGAGCAGTGAGTTGCTTCCAAGAACAGAAGAGGTGAGGACTTCTTTGCCCTGCTTACTTTCCAGGGTCCTAGGCCTTATGCAGGCTTTACCTTTCTCAGCTCGTAACTTACCCCTCGTCAGTGCCAAGCTCTCCCTGAGACCTTTCCTGGACCAGGTAGATCCTGAGCTTCTGGAACAAAGCACGGCCAATGAAGATGCCTACCCTGAGAAAGTGTGGTCAACCCGTCACACCCCTTTACCTGGCACCCTGGCTTCTGTCACCTAGCAACTGTTGTCACAGTTTATCCATGCTGTTAGCTTGTATCCATTCCATTTATGTTCATTAGTACTATTCCTTTGTATGTATAGACCACCTCTGTTTACCCATGCCTCCAGGGGGTAGGCATTTGGTCAGTTTCCTTTTATTGGCTACCATGAACAACGAAGCTATGGGCATTCATGTGCATCCTACGCTTTCGTTTTACTTGGGTCTATATCTGGGAGTTGGTTTGTCCATCATACCTGTAATCTCTTGGGAGGCTGAGGCAGAAGGATTGTCAAGAATTTGAGACCAACCATCCTGGCTAGCCTGAGCTACAGTGTGAGGCCCTGTCTAAAAATAAATGAATAAATAAATAATTTTTTTTCACCTGTCTCTGCTGTCCAGGGAACAACAAGTACTCTGGGTAGGTGAGGGCTTGTGTTGCACAGAGCTGGATTAGGCCCAACTCTCTGCATGGCAGGATGGTACTCTTTCTGGAGAGAGAGCCTACTGGTGGCCCAACATCAATGCAAGCCCTTGAGGGAAACCAAGGCCTTTAAGATCCACAGCTCCAAAATAGCCACTGTGCTAATGGTAGCAGAAGCATAAAGTCCTTCAAAATTTTGTCCTACAAAACAGGATCCCGCCTCCCAACACCTGTTCTCACCCTCAGCCCATGGATGCCCTGGCTGCTAGCCTGGCTCTCCGCGTGACCTGCTTTTAAGGAAGCTAGTTCTTCTCAGGGTAATTCGTATCCTCCTTTGTGCAACACAAATGTGGAGGCAATCTGGCATGGATGCCATAACCCCAAACTACTGACAAGAGGGAACCCTCAAAGCTTTCAGGAAGATTACACGGCTCAACTAGAGAAAAATGATTCTTACAGTCTCAACAGAGAAACATGCTAACTGCTAGGTATTGCCCACGATGAGGGCCAGAGGCTGATTTTATTAACCATGATGTCTTCAACTTGAAAATTCCAGATCTTTGTGTCTCGCACTTGTGGGAACAAGGCAACGTCTTTTCGAGGGTCCAGAATATTTTTCCAACTAAGTGGTGTAAACTCTCCTGTGAAATTCTGAGAGAGGTGATGCTTTACACATCGATGTGAGCATCAGAGAGGAGTGTGCTTCAGGCTTCCTGCAGTTTCCTCTGCTGTCTCTCGGGCAGCGTTTGCAGACACCAGGCCTACCGCCTTCCCCCTTTGTCCCCTTCCCCACACTTGCAGAGCCAGCTGATCCTCATGCCAACCAGCAAAGCTTTTAGACAAAGAAATCGCACAAGTGGAACAAGTAACTCCTTGTAGTGAAGGTGGAAAACAGAACAAGACTGGCATGGTGACTCATTCCCATAATCTCAGCATCTGGGAGGCTGAGGCAGGGGGATTTCCATGAGCTCAAGGTCAACCTGGGCTATAGAGGGAGTTCAAGGCCAGCTTGTGCTACAGTTTGAGACCCTGTATCATATATATGTGTGTGTGTGTATATGTGCATATGTATAAAAATAGCATATGTATAAAAATAAAAATTTTGTGTATATATATATATATATATGTTTTACATCTCCATCTATTTCCTAACAGCCAACCAAAGAAACTTCCCAGGCTCCTTCTCTTCACAGAGGAGAACACCGTAAACACCGCATGGTAACAATACCTTCATGAAGCCATCTCTTCTATTGCATCAATTTGATCTCACCTTGTGTTTTCTTGACTCTCACAGGTTCTGATTCTGGTTTCGGTCATGCTCTGGCCAAGAACCTGGACAAGCTGGGTTTCACAGTGTTTGCTGGAGTGTTGGATGAAGCGGGCCCAGGAGCAGAGGAACTGAGAAAAACCTGCTCTGAGCGCCTCTCGGTGCTCCAGATGGATGTCACCAAGCCAGAGCAGATAAAAGATACTCTCAGCAAAGTCACAGAGAAGATAAAAGACAAAGGTACTAACTTCCTGATTCTGCCTCACCCTGGTCGCCATTGCCATATCTTGTCACAGCCTCCAATGACCATGGCTGCTGACCGTACAAGAGGACACTTATATTGAGCCCCTGCAATGTGCCAGAGCCTGAAAGACACAAAGATGTTAGGAATGACGCAGATAAAGTCGGTGTGTGTGTTGGCATGCGGGCATGCGTGCATGGGTGCGTGCTGTGTGCGCATAGGCCAGAAGACAACCTTGGCTGTTGTTTCAAATGTACCACCCATCTTGCCCTTTGAAACTGGGTCTTTCGTTACCCCTGACCTTACCGGTTAGGCAAAGTTGGCTGGCTAGCGGACCCCAGGGATCCACCTGTCTCTGCCCACCCAGGACTGGGATTACCAGTGTGTGCCACTATGACAGGACCTGACAGACTGAATTCAGGTCTTCCTGCTTGCTAGGCGAGCACTTTACTGATGGAGCAAGCATCTCACCTCCCTTGCAGTGCACTCTAGTGCCTCCCATTTCTTCTTGTGCAGTCTCTCATCTCTCCTCTATCCCCTGCTCTTTGCTTTCTTCCCGCGATAGCAACATGCATTGGTCTTTCCCAGCTTAACAAACAGCCACAGGACCGTGTGCCTCCTTCAGGCCCTACCCTTCTCTCCTTCAGTTGTGACCAGGTCTCTGAGATGAAGCCTCCATCTGTCTTCACGTCTTCATGCCTGATTGCATGAATGTAGGCTGTCACCGCAAGGCTAACACTATCATCTTGGAGAGCAAAGACCTCTTTTCTGTACTGTTCCAAGGGGACGCTCCCCTGCTCACATTTGGAGCTCCCAGCCTCTCCTTTGCTCCTCAGCTCCTGGTTATTACCTCTACTTCCTGGATGGGTCTCTTCCTCCATCTCCCCATCAAATCTGAATCTTCCCAGTTGGCTCCATATGCAGCTTTCCAGGCCTCACTTCTGGGTCATAGCACTTTATTTACCCTTAGGCCAATAACTCTCTGTCCCCTGCACATTGGAGGAGGGTTTAAAAAGACCCCATGCTTGAGCCCAGCATTGGGGTTCAAACCCTGTGGAATCCAATGTGAGATGAAAGTGAGAGCCCCCCTCATTGAGCAGCTGGTTCAGACATTTGAGATGGTGACATCATGGGCTTAAACATATGTGAGCGATTCCCTTCTGAACTCCCAGGCCCATGCCTGGGGGTTGGTCACAATTGGTTGCATCCATCCCAAAGTTTAATTATTGCAGCTTACTTAAGGAGAGCCTCTGAGGCAGCAGCAGCAGCGTGTGTGTGTGTGTGTGTGTGTGTGTGTGTGTGTGTGTGTGTGTGCGCGCGCGCACACACGTACTTGTGCATGCATATACAGGCCAGAGATCGATGTCAGGTGTCATTCTCTCAATCTCTGTCTTGTGTTTTTGATATAGAGCTTGTTGTTTTGGCCAGTGTGGTTGACCATCAAGGCGCTGGGATCCCTTTATCTCACCCCCAACACACGCCCTTAGTGCTGGCATTACAGCACAGCTTTTGTGGGGGCTGGAGATCTAAATGCAGGTCCTTATGCTTACGCACTAAGCAGCTTACCCAACACGCTATCGCCCAGCCTCATCACCAGTTTTTATTCTTTAAAGCTCCCTAGGTGATGTTAATGTTTGGTCAGGGATGAAAAACTAATTTATGCTAATACCTTCCAAAGCTATGCAGCCCACCTGCCCCTTCTTCCTCCTATCTGGACCTAAACACACAAAGTTGTCTTCCAAACATTTCCGCTCATATCCCAGAGGTTCAGGCTTACCGTGTTCAGAGCTGACCTTGTTATCTTTTCCACCAAAGTCAGCCTGAAAGGCAACTTGTTTGCCTGAATACCCAATCATTTGAGCCAGTGGCCCGGTGGCCCCTGAGACCTCCAACTTAATCTCTCTGTCCTACTGGCCTGGAGTACTGTCAGTTCTCCCTCCTAGATATCTGTCACTCTTCCTCTCTCCAAGATCTCCAAAGAGCTGTGGTTTGCTACAGGTCTTTACGACCTCCTGTCTGGCATCCCAATGAGTAGCTAGACAGCAGTGGGAAATGCTATTCTTTTCTGGAATGTTTCTCCTGTGTGGATACCTCGATGGCCTCCTTGCTGCCTGTCCAGGTACCCCAATAGCCTTACTTCCTCTGTGGGTTTTCCAAGGTCCCCCTGCTCCCTGTCTGGGAATCCCAATGGCTTTCTGCTACCTGTACTTCTCTATTACTTTCCAATGGCATACAATCCTCATAATACAATCCTCATAATACAATCCTCATAATACAATCCTCATAATACAATCCTCATAATACAATCCTCATAACACAGTCCTCATAATACAGTCCTCATAATACAATCCTCATAATACAATCCTCATAATACAATCCTCATAATACAATCCTCATTATACAGTCCTCATAATACAGTCCTCATAATACAGTCCTCGTATAGTGTCACTTGTTCTCTAGAGTCTCTGATACGTGAAGTCTCTGGGACAAGTTACTCTGTGGCCATGATTTGCTTTGCACATGGCTCATTGTCTGACGCTGTGCCTCTCCTTCTGCGCATGCATGATCCAAACACCTTGACAAAGACTGAAGCTCCATGGGATAATGGTCTGTCAAACCATTTCTCTGTGGTACCTGATGGTCCACATGGTACACCCTGGAGTGTTCCAGAACAGAATGGCATGTTCCACTGCTGCAATCCAGCTTCTACCTCCTTGACTCCCTGTCTCATCTCCCTCTTCCTATGACTATTGTCTTTGCCAACAAAGTCTTTGTAACAGATGCTCCATATTCCCATGGGGGACGGCTCACCCATGCCATTACTTCCTAACTTTCCCGGTGAGCCTTCTAGACTTGTCGTTATCCCTTGCTTACTACTGAATCACCTCACCATTGTAAACACCTGCTCCTCTCCCACTCCTTGCCAAGACTCTTGAGACTAAGACCCACGAGCATGTCATGGCTCACTCGGATGCAAGTGACTCGGCCTGGCACAAATTTACTAACGTAAAGAAGGATCATGCTTGCTTATAGGACTATTGGTGCCAGACACAGCTGGATCCAGCCACTAAGCAATGCCTTGGGGACTTGCTTTCTGCTTTTGAGTTCTATTTTCACCAGTGCTAGTCTTTACCAGCTTGAGACTGTATGTGGAAGCCTTGGGCACTCCAGGTTCTGCCTCCCTCACAGCTGACATCCCCAATGAACGGGAAGTGATGGCACCAGCCATGTTTTGTAGCTGAGGATCATTATAGAAAGAAATTAGAAGAGTTTGGAACAAGGCAAGAGATACTCAGTAAAGGCCTCTGTGCCCCCCCCAATTCAACATTTAGAATAGTAAGTACTTACTCATAAATGCAGTGGTCCTCAACCAACCTTCTTAATGCTGTGACTCTTTGATACAGCTTCTCATGTTGTTCTGACCCCCATCCATAAAAATTATTTTTGTTACTACTTCCTAACTGTAATTTTGCTACTGTTATGAATATTTTTTAAATTTTTTATGTGTGTTGGTGTGAGGATGTCAGATTATCTGGAAGTTTGAAATTATAGACAGTTGTAGCTGTCATGTGAGTGCTGGGAACTGAACCCAGGGTCTTCTGAAAGAGCAGCCAATACTCTTAACTGTTGGGCCATTGCTCCAGCCCCCTCTTATGGATCTTAATGTAACCATCTATTGTGCAGGATATCTGATATGTGGCCCCTGTGGAAGGGTCATTTGATCCTCAAAGGGGTCATGACCTATATGTTGAGAACCACAGCAAAAATGAGAGAAGAAGAAAGGAATAAAAGATCATTAGTTACTGGGGAATTATTTTTCAACAACTACAGCATAGTGCCATCATTTTATTTTTTTTCAGTCTTTATTATTTATTATGATTTCCATTTGAATGACAGTCAGAAGGCAGGCTTCAAGTTTAAGGTGCAGATTATGTGAAACATAGAGAGACCGAAACAATGCCTACCTGATACAATGGGATTGATGCACAAAATTGGATGGGGTTGCAGCACTGAGAAAGAGATGTAGATATGGGCACCCACTTCTAACCAAGAAGCTATCTCCAATTGATAGCCAGTGGCAAAGGAAAAGTTAGTTTTCTCCAAAGGAGTGCACTGGGTGTGTTAATCATACTCCAGGTCAGGCCCCATACCCACAAAGAGTTGGCCAAGATTCAAAAAATAAAACAAACAAACAAACAAACAAAAAACATCTGTGTGGTTTGTTTTGTTTTTTAGATTTTTAAAAAAATTTTCTTTGGGCATTTTTTTTTACATTTTTTTATTTTTTATTTTTATTATTAGTTACATTTTATTAACTTTGTATCTCATTTTCTTCTTTAAAAAATATTTTGTATGTGTGTGCCTGTGTGTGTGCATGTGTATGCATGAGAGAAAGAGAGAGAGACTGAGACAGAGAGAGAGAGAGAGAGAGAGAGACAGACAGACAGACAGAAAGACAGACAGAAGAAGGCATCAGATTTTTTGGAGCTGTAGTTACAGGCAGTCGTGAGCTTCCTGACCTGGCTTGTTGGAATCAAATTCTAGTTTTCTGCCAAGAGTAAGGTCTCTTAACCCCTGACTCATTTCTCCAGCCCTCAAGTCAGATAGGAAGTTTTCCTAGCTTGATCTTTGACCAACCAATAGATCTCACTTGTCACTCCTAAGTCTCTCTTAGTAACGTCTTAGAGAAGGAGACATTGAATGCAGAATCCTTTTGTGAGATCCAGCAGCGCAGCATTGACCATCTGTAGTGATGGAATAATGAGTTCTAGACACAGAAATTCTGTGGTGGTATCCAGGCACGAAGGGATGTGGGAGCTCAATTTTCATGGCATGGGCTCCTGTTATTTTATAGTTAATATCCTGAAAGGCATATGTACTCTGAGCCAGGAGGAGTGGTCCACCTACCTGCTCAGTCCAGGTTTCTCCAACTTCAGTCTTCTTAAAGAGAAACTGGAGCACAGAATCACCAAAAAAAGAACCATCTAGACCCTCTAGATAAAGCAGCAGGTTTTCTGGAGGACAGCTGATGATGTTGTTTTCCTGCACAGACTACTGTTGATTTCGTGTTAATATACTGATCATTGCTAACTGATATTAGTTTGTACCAAGGTGTAACTGAGGCCCACAGTGTAATTGGCTTATTGGCCAGTTTAGAATTCTCTGGAAGGTTAACAAGCATCAGGTCATGGGTGGACGTTAGCAGTAAGTTCTACTGATGGCACAATAGTCCACAGTCACCTATTACATATTTTGTTAAGATCTAGAAGGTGGGACCTCCAAACCCAAAGAGCTAATAAAACTTTTCATCGTGTTTTGCCACCTGCTCTGCTTGGCTCATTGGCCCATGAATTAAGAATGGTCTTTATGGTTTTCAGAATATTTTTGGACATGAAAATTACATGCCAGTCGAATGTCAAGGTCTGTAAGTAGCAGTGCACATGAGCACAACCTCTCCTTTTTGCTTTCCCCTGGCCTATAGTGGCTATGAAAGAGACCTCCTCTGCACTCACTCCCACCCGTTCTCTCTGTGTGACGGTCTTCATCCCAGCTAAATGGTCACAGCCTTAGGTGCCTGCCTGTGATCACAACTCTGGCTTACAAGAAACATCATTTTATTTTCTGTGACACAACTTGGTCTTGGCTTAGAACCATCGTTCAGTGGTGTGACAAAAGAGATGCCAGGATTTGGAGCCTGCCCTCATTTCTCGGGGGCATTGTTTAAATTCTTGGGGATGGAAGATCTGGTCTTGAGGGTCAGAGCTTCATGTTGATCCTCCCTGACAGGTACAGAGCTGGGTCGTGTTCTTATGTGTGGCTTGGCTGCTATCACCTTGCCTCTGCCACCAGAAGCCACTGTTGGGGACGTGCTCCACTCCCTCCCATACCACCCTGCTGACTTTTGAGTATGCGTCAGGATTGTGGAAGGTTAACCACAGCAGTTGCAAAGGTTAGCAACTTACTGATGGACAGTTTCTGACCCTGCAGACCTGAGTCAGGTTACAAACAATGCCCCCAAATGACTCCTAAGGATGTTCTGCTATACTCACAGACCACTGCCTTAGTCAGAGAAGCTTCCTTCTGCAGCAGATGGGAACAAAGACAGAGATCCATAGCCAGACATTAGGCAAAGAGTGAGAGACCTTGCTATACTCAGCCCAAAGCAGGATGTCTGCATCAAATCCCTCCCCTCAGGGCTCAGGGAACACTGTGGAAGAGGAGCCAGAATGAGGGTAAGAACCGGAGGGGATGGAGGACTCCAAGAAAGAAAACAGGGCCCTCTAAATCAGCATGACCAAAGCACATATGAACGCACTGAGACTGAGGCAGCATGCACAGGGCCCACATGGGTTTGCACCCGGTCCTTTGTGTATATATTATGGCTTCTAGCTTTATGGAATTTCTCAATGTGTGAAAGAGTGGGTCTCTGTCTCTTGTGCCTGCTCTTGGGCTCTTTTCCTTTAGTCTGTTTGTTTTGTCCAACTCCAATGTGGGAGCGAACCACATTTTGATATCTACTGTCCATGCCATGTTGGGGCTCCAGGGTCTGTTCAAGTCTGTCTAAGCTTAGCACCCCTGGCTCCTGTCACGCCTGCTTCCCTCAGGTCTCCCGCTTTTACTCCAGAACCCCACTCTTCAAAACGGAAAGGAATCCTTATGGGATCGTTACTGGGACTCTTGGCCTCTCACCCGAAGAATTGAAAATAAAAGCTCAAACGGATTTTCAGAGAGTCAAAGTAATTTTATTGGGAGCAAAGTGATAGCTCAGGTTACAGAGGAACACGCTTCTAAGACTGACTGCAGGCCGCATGAGTAACAGTACTCTCATGCCCCAGGCTACAGCTTGGCACCTCCTTTTAAGAAGCCTAAAGGAAGGCAGGGTTGGGTACTGAACAGCGTGCTTTGGGTGCTTTTCTATTCTGATTGGCTGGTTAGGTTACGTAACCACTCCAGTACTGCGCATGTCCCTTCCCACAATGCCCTTGACTTTACTCATTAAACACACCCAACTGTACCTAGGCTAAAGATGGTAAATAGAGGTTTCTCCTTAAAAGGTTATTAGAGGATATAGTTTTGCCTTCCTGCACACATACCTTGTACCAGTTCTGGCTGAATCGGCCCTTCTAGTCTTCATACTTGAATATGTTGAGAATGTGCTTGAATAGAAACTAAATATGATTGCTCCGGGGCCGGGGGGAGGGGGGGACGGACTTATACCACTGTTGGGAGATGGGAGTACATGCAGTGCTGTGCAGGTGAAAGGTTTCTGAAGTTGCTTGGTACACTATTTGGAGATGGGTGTGTGTGTGTAACACGTGAAGATGAAGAAACTAGGCTGCCAAGTTTATTGTTATCAGAGGGGAGGCATAAATAACCCAAAAGTAATTGAAAGTTCCAGTTTAAGTCATCGACTGCCTTGCCTGACTCAGAAGTATTGTATTCATTCTTTCCCACCCTTCCTTTAGGCGGTGGTTCCCTATTGTATTCTTGCCAAGGCTTAAACACTGCTCATAATCATGTTTGGATCCCCTCTTCCCCGCCCCACAGGTTGATATAATAATCTGGCAGGTAGTTCGGGCCTTGGGGTTGCTTGAAGAAACAGTATCCTAATGCACCAGGAGGGTTATGCAACACCGCTGGGGCCAGTGGTTCTCCAAGGATGCTCCAGCTCTCCAGCATCAGCCCCCATCTGGACTTAGCTGAGAGGCAGACGCTCAGGTCCCACTTCATGCCCACCTGGAATTTCTGCTGGTGGGGCCAGGAGTATGTCTGAACCAGTTGTTCTGGGATTCTGAGGTTAACCAAGGAGTCACATTGAACCAGGAAGTAGGAGTCACGGTGTTAGGGACATTGTAATTACCCCTGCTGTTGGTACTTTCCTTCTTGTTGCCAGGCTTTTAGCGTAGAGAAGAAGGAAGATGGTAGGTATCTCATCCTGCGGTGTGGGAATGGTTTCTGATGGTCTTTAGAAATACTCCTTTGAGGAGGAAACAGCTTTGAAACTTTAAGACAGTGGTTCTCAACCTTCCTAATGCTGCGGCCCTTTAATACAGTTCTTCTTGTTGTGGTGACCCCCAACCATAACATTATCTGTTCCTAACTCATAGCTCTAATCTTGCTACTCTCAGGGATCATTATGTAAATATCTGATATGCAGGTCTCTGTGGGGGTCGAGACCCACAGGTTGAGAACCACTGCCTGAAGACCGGGCACACTATGCCGGTCTTCTCCTGCTGTGCCAGCTATTCCCATGGACAGTGAGTACCCAGCTTCCCGGCTGTAAGAAACGGGCTACTAGGCAAAGGAAGGCCTGGGCTGGCAGGACATTTCAGGGAGTAAAGGTGCATGCCGCTAAGCCCGATGATCTGAGTTCAGTCAATATCGTCCACAACCTATATGTGCGCGCTACGGCACGTGTGCACCACCACCTCACACACAAAACAAAAACGTTAGAAGGAGAGGATCTCCAAAGCCACTGTTTACTGTTATACACATTTGTTCTCCTCACGGTGCCCCAGCAAGGGGGGAGGGGCGGGGGGTTAAGTCTGTGAGAAGAGACCCGGGTTAGGACGTTTGTGATCTGCCTGAAATCGACATTGCGAAGGGGGTTCCGTGGTTTCAGAACATGATATGTGAAACTCCCCACATGCTCCCGCCTCTCCTGTCCTCACAGCTGTTTCATTTTGTCCCCAGGGCTGTGGGCCGTGGTCAACAACGCTGGCATCATAAACTTCCCGATAGACGGGGAACTCATCCCCATGACCAGCTACAGGAAATGCATGGCTGTGAACTTCTTCGGGACGGTGGAGGTCACCAAGACGTTTCTGCCTCTACTGAGAAAATCTAAGGGGAGGCTGGTGAACATAAGCAGCACGGCAGGTGAGTCAGCCTGGTGGCAGGCGGTCAAGGGGTGACCGTCACGAGGTGTGCACTCTCTGTGGGCTACACAAGAGAGCAGGGCGCACAAAAGCAGGGCTGGGTCACGCAGTGAGTCAGTGTGAGTGTTCACGGTTGACCTTTCTCTCCTTTCAAATCCTCTCATGCGAAAGTCCTACTCTATTCTCTGTTAATTACCATGTTCATCACTGGGGATTGACGGACGTCACGTAGGACAGCACAGCTCAAGGTACGGGCGCCTGGCGCTGAGGGCAGCCTCTCTTCAGCCTTCTCTGAACACAGCACTCTGCTGTTTCCTGTAAGCTGAAACGGCTTGGCTCCGTGCCCACCTTGGGCACCCTGGGTCTACCTGACAGGGTTGACTGTGATGTTGCCCTCACCTTTGTTGGTTGGGTCCCCGGGCAGGATGTATCAACAACCTGGCTGTCTCACTTTCTATAAGCAACAGCCTGTGTGTGGAAAGTACGTCATACCCAGGCGTTCCCCAGGCCGTCCTCAGCTTTGGGAGATCTTCTGGTGTTATTTCTCAGGTTTCTGCAAGGATGAGAAGAAAGTCAAAGGGGTCTGGGCTCTCTGGGCTCTGGACTCCCAGCTCCCTTCTTTTGAGATGGACACCAGTCTTAACTGCTAATATTGGGGTGTGTGTGTGTGTGTGTGTATGCGTGTACATGTGTGCACACATGCCTATGTGTATATACTTGCACACATGTGTGTGCACGTGTATATGGAGCCTGGAGGTATTTTCTACATTATTATTATTATTATTATTATTTGACAGGATCTGTCACCAAATCTGGAGCTTACTAGCGCAGATAGACTGCCCAGCTAGCAAAATCGAAGGCTCTTTTTGCCTCTACCTTCCTAGGACTGAGGGATATGTCATCCCCCCCTTTTTAATTGAGGGGACTGCATTTGGACTCGGGTCCTCATGCTTGTAAACACTTTACCAACTAAGCCACTTTCCCAGCCCCCAACCAACATGCAACACTTTTCCCTTTGTCTTTGTCTTTTATCCTTTCAAACAATTTGGAAACTTACCTCTTGCACTTTCACGGCACCTCCTCCCCACCCCCCGGTACTTCTGGCAGAGCCCCCACACATTTCCTCCCTCATTCACTCAGCGAACTTCTACTGAGGTGATTGCCGAGGATGCTTTTCTCTTTCTTGTCTTTGTTCTTACTTCAGGCAGACCCTTCCTTCCCATGAGTCTAAGTGGTCTCAGAGTGTGTGCTGTAGACCTAGGACCTCGCAGGAAGTAGCATCAATAAATAGGTCAACAAATGCAGTTGGGCCTTGTGGTTCCTGCCTATAATCCTAGCACCAGGGAGGCTGAAGATGGAGAATAATGAGTTTACACTAAACTTAATTGCCTCTGTCATCAGTTTGGGTACCACAAAGGTTAAAATCAAAACAAGAGTTTGGGGAGGTGGCCTCAGTAGTAAGATGATTGTCTTACAGTCATGAAGACCTGAGTTCAATCCTCAGAACCCACATGAAAAAGCCAGGTGTGGTGGCATTACCCTTATAATGCCAGCACTGTGGAGGTGGGACAGGTGGATCCATAGGACTTCCAATCTCTCTCTCTCTCTCTCTCTCTCTCTCTCTCTCTCTCTCTCTCTCTCCCTCTCTCTCTCTCTCTCATTCTCTCTCTCTCTCACACACAAATTGTTCACCTGAGGATTGACATTTGAGACTGTTCTCTGGCCTCCATACACACATGCACCCATGTGTACCTGCAGACACAAGAAAAATCCACACATGTGCATATATGCACACATATACACAAAGCAAAAAGAAAAAGAAATTCAAACTTGTGAATGAATGAAAAATGAAGAATGGATGGGGCAACTTGGAAACTTGTAGCAGGGGCTGAAGAGATGGCTCAGTGGTTAAGAGCCTTCACTGCTCTTATAGAGGACTAGAGCCCAGTTTCCAGCACCCACTTAAGACAGCTCACACCCAGTTGTAACTGTAGTTCCAGGGGATCTGATACTCTCTTCTGGCCTCTGCTGGTATCATGCTCAGGCCCACACCCCCATACACATGTACATAACTTAAACTCTTTCAAAAGCAAGAACTTACACCCCGTAGACTGCCCTTCTCTGTGTCTTCTGCTTGGCTTGTGACACTCTGATGGCCACAAGTTCTTGCAGTTTTCGTAACTTTCCAGAGTGTTAAAGCAAACCACATCATCTTGCTTCTAGCCTCAACCTCCGGTTGCGTGGTTTTGCATCTAGCCTTACCGTTACATTTACTTAGGGTCAGTACCAGGACATTGCATCTGCAATCAACTCTACTTTGGGCCTCCCATGCTGGCTCTCCTTATATCTCTCTTCTCCTCTGGCCTCTCACATTTCCAAGCACGGAACCTGCTTGGCTTTGTTCCTTTCCAAGCCTCCACCAAGTGTTTGAAGTGTTCCTTCTTCAAGCCCAGCTTTATCTCAGAGAAACTCAGGAAGCACATTTGGAGGGCACAAGAGCCACGAAGGACTTGGTTGAAAGGTCATGGGATAGTAACAGGAAATCGGGAGATAGAGGGTAGGGGTGGGGGCTGTTAGAAGACAGAAATTCAGCTTCCTGAAGATCCATCCCCCCTCTGTATTAATTTGCAAAGGCTGCAGAACAGAAGCATGGCCAAGGACTGGGTGGCTTAGACAGAAGGTGTTTCTTTTCTGAAGGCTGGAAGTCCAAGACAAAGGGGTCAGTAGTGTTGGTTTCTGCTGAGGTTTCTCTTGTGGGTTTTCAAGGCCCCTTTGTGATGTACCCTTTTCTACTCTTCCTGTCTGAACTTGTATTCCTGCTGTCTCTTCTTAGGCAGATGCCCATCAAACCGACTTAAGGACCTATTAGAGACCCTAATGGTCTCTGTAAATGCCCATAACACTGAGAGTGAGGGGTTCATTCAGCACACAAGGTTGCAGGAAATGTACACAAAATTCTATCTGTAGTATATTGGTGAGGGACCAAAGAATTCAGCAGAAGTTATAAAGAGGAATTTCTTGGACCATCGTGGAGAATTTTGTGACATAATAAAAAAATAATTTGAAGAAAAGTAAAGAGCTGGTTTAGGGCAAGGGAGATAGCTCTGTCTGTAAAGCCTGTATTTGGATCCTCAGAACCTGTGTGGGGAGCCAGCTGTGGCAGTATGTACCCATAATCTTAGCACTGGGGAGATAGAGACAGGTGGCTCCCTGAAGATCATTTGGTAGTCAGCTTAGATGAATGGGTGAGCTCCAGATTCAAGAAGACCTTGTTTCAAAAAGTAAGGTGGAAAGAAAAATGAGGAAGACATCTAGTGCAACCTCTGGCTTTCACATGCTTTCACATGCACACATACTTGTGTGTAGTGTGTACATATCTCTTCTTACCTTCGCAGGCTTCTGCTTGTACAGGGTGCGCAGAAATTCCCACAGGCACACATATATACAAATAAATAAAAGCCATAATTATTTTATAAAAAGGTAACCCATAATCTACATAACCACAGGCGTCAGCACTCACTGTGCCGTCAACTCCATGCTGCCGTTCTTGGCGATACTGCCACGAGAGTGGTTTTGAAAAGCGTCATTGTGACTGGTTTCCTGTTCTGAAGCAGGGATCTTGGAAGGAGAAAACAGGGAGCTAGTCACTAGTGTCTGCTTTCCAAAGCGATCCTGTTTATCTGGACCTGGCAGACTCTCTGGAGTCTGAAATCCCTGTTACCCTTCCTGGAACGCTCTACAAGCCAGAAAGAGTTGAGCTGGAACGCAGAAAGTCTATTCACATAGTTTGTGACTGTGGGCTAATAGCACCAAGGAGGCTAATGCTGCTGTGAGGAGGAAGCTGGTCTGATGAAGAGAGGGAGAATTCACCCACAGGCATTTCTGAGTTGGTGGTAGTTCATTCTAGCAGCAACAGAGAGCTAGTACACCTGGTTTGACATGGATAGCAGATCGAATGCCTATAGGCCCTTTCACAGATTCCTTACAAGAGCGATGCGTCTATACTTCCTACCAAAATGCTGGGCTGACTTCCCTTTTCAATACCGAACACTAGTGGTTAGTCATGGTTCACTGTGCCTCAAGCTGTCTCAGCAGATGTCTTGATGATATCTTCTGTTAACTCTCCACTAGATGCCTAACACTCTTCTTCCAGTAAGGAACATGTCTAATGGATTGGTTTAGCTCTCTCTGTGGGCAAACCTTTGTTACCTGTGTTTTATGCTACATGCCAGGCCAATCCCAAACATTTTCCTTTTCTCCAAATCTGAAGACCCAGTCCTCCCACTTTTGTGCAACCTGAGCATACATGGAAATATCTTTAAACCCATTAAATCTCCTCACGCTTATTTTAAAGTGTGTGAGTGTGTGTGTGTGTGTGTGTGTGTGTGTGTACATTTGTCATGGTGAATTTGTGGTCAAAAGACAACTTTGGGGAGTCAATTATGTCCTTCTACCAAGTGGGTCCCAGGGATTGAATTCAGGTCCTTGGGCTGGGAAACACGTGTCTTTACCTGCTGGGCCATCTCACCAACCCTCTATTCAGTCTTTACACATTCCTAAATTAATTACTAGTTCTTCAATCATCCCACAAAGTCGAAGCCAACTGCAGAGAGCATATTTTCTTAAACACTTAGTGGAGAGAAGAGGGAGAGGGTAAATCTCATACGCAGATCTTCTTTAATGAAACCCCCTCCCCCCCCGAGATACTTCTCTGCTTTTCAGCCGCTGCCATCCCACCTCTGGTCAGCATCCTTCTTCTGTCTTCTCTAGCTTCTAAATCTTGACTCGTCTCTTCTCTGTCTCCCATGCTCTTCTTTTCAGACACTTACAGCACATTCCTTTCACTGGTTCTTAGCTCTTCAAGCTGATCTGGGAACCTCAATAAGTTCTGCCTTTCTTAGGATGCAGTGGTAAGCCGAGGTGGAGGAAGGATTGATGGTGTACACTGTAGGCCATATTGATTTCCTATCTGGAGCTCTTACAGACTGAAGAAATAGTCAGCTTCTCTAACTGCCCCCCTCCTGTCTTCACTCACCCTTCTCTTCACCATCTCCTTCCCTAACTCCTTCCTTTCCCTTGGGAATCCCCTTCTGCCCTAGGACCTTGATCCATGAATTGTTCTCTAGCAAGTTGTCAAGCATTTCCTCCCTGTCAAAAGCTGGAAGTTAGAAAGTTCAGAATCTGCTCTACTTCTTAGTTGAATGACACCCTGCCATCTCCACATCTCTCTCTAGAGTAAAGGGAATGGGGGGACTGAGCACATACCCACTCAGGGGCACTCTCCTGTAGTAGCATATTTTTTTATCTCAGCCACACACGGTTAGCTCTCCAGCTCTAATCCCAGAAAAGCAGTTGGATAAATATTTAACCAAGTTTTTAGAGAACTGAGAAAGATCTGCAATTGTCCAAGAGTGATCTAAGAGCTTTTCCCAGCCAGTTTTCTTCTTAGGAAACCAAAGCAAATATTTGTATACAGCTACACAGTGTCTCTAAATGAGAACGGTTGAAAACAACCCCTTCTGGAATGACTTGGGCTTCAGGGGTTTCGAGTCAGGGAGGATCTAAATTTTTCTCTTGTTATCAGATGGTGACAAGGGGCAGGGTGCTTACTTATCTTCTATTTTAGTATGAGCCGTCATGTGGAAACTATGAAGAACCTGGGAAGTCTCAAAATTAGGTTGTGTAAGGAAGTCAAGCAGCTCTTCCCCTGACCTGCTGACATTTGGGGCAGGAGGTTATCCTATGCATTGTGGGGAGTTTAGAAACACCCATGTCTTTGATCCCCTAGAAGCTGCCACACCCACCGCCCCTTAGTGACAAAACCTAAGGCTCTGCCACTTGTCTATATGGTGGCCACTTTGTTAAGGGGCAAGATTTTTTTTTCAACATTGTTTTCTCTCAGTAGAATAGGGAGGATTTGCAAACATTGAGGCCTCTGAGTCTTGCATTCCTCCTGAGCCAAGGAGGAATTGGTTGAAACATCACCAAAAGCAAGCAGAGCAGTGTCAATATCTGTGGATCCCTTCCCACAGAACAAAGTACATACAGTGCCCCATCACTGTGTCCACATCAAAACTAAAGAAAAGAACACATGCCGGTGAGGATGTGGAGGGACTGGAATCCTTATCCCCTCCTGGTGGAAATTGAAACTGGGGAAGCTGCTGCGAAAAACCATTAGCCAGTCCCTTAGTAAGTTAAACAGAGAACAGGAGGCCCAGTAATCTATTCCTAGGCGAAAAGAATAGAAAGCAAGGGCTTCAGCAGGAACTGCTACACAGCTGTAAATGGCGGCATTACTCACAAAAGCAAAAGGTGAAAACAACCCAGATATCCATCAATGGGTCACTATGCAAATGTGGCACAGAATAGACATAGAATCTCAACAAGACATTGAGAAAGAGTGAATTATTGATTCATGCTACAGTATGGATGAAGCTTGAAAACATCATAGAGCGTAGCATCATGATTTCTAGACAGAAGACGGACATGGATGGGCCAAGCAGCGTGTGATTCTATTTCTGTGAACTGTCTGCAATGGGGGAATCCATAGAGACAGGAAGCAACATAGGTGGTTGACCGAGGAATAATGGCTTAATGGGTGTCAGCGTTCCTTTCGAGGTGATGAGAATGTTCTAAAAGGCAGAAGTGACTGATGGAAGTGTTGATTGGACTAAACAATTGGAGGCCCAGAGCTGAATGGACTAAATGCTACAGAGTCATATACTTTAAAATATTCATATAGTCAATTTTGTGTTATGTAATCTTATGTTTATGTTACGTGCTTTATTACAATAATAGATTTTCTGGGTCCCAACCCCATATTTCTGACTTAATGGGTCTAGATTGTTCTAGAGTGGGGCCTGAGAATTTATGCCTCTACTTCTGGCTCTTGCTCACTTTTTGGAGAACAAGGTTCTGGACCTTGATCTTGTGGCACCCGCAGATCATCATAGTCTCAGAGACCTTCAAATAGCAAGGAAACCATTACATGCTGTTGGGAGTTTCTGTTGATCATCCTCAGGGGAATCAGCAGGCCTGACTCTCTTGAGCTCATGGGAAGGGTTTGAGCAGACTTTGTCAACTTCAGTCCACCTTAGAAGAATCAGAAGCTAGGTGAGAGACCTCATAATGTTCTCCTGAGATTAGGTCTGGGTGGCCCTAGCTAGGCGAGGTACCGGAGAGTGAATGAGCCATCCTGAACTTCCATCTTTCCTATGTAGCCCCTGGGAAAGGCTGTTGTTTTCTGCCCCCTGCTGTGCTGCTTGGGGAATTCATTTGAGAAGCTTCATCTCTCCCTTAATTTCCATATAATCACACCTTAGCTTCATGCTACAAAAGGGAGTTGGGGGAAGGGACCCTGGGACTGGGGAGATGGCCCAGTAGTTAAGAGCTCCTTTTGCTCTTGCAGAGGACCCAGTTAGGTTCCCAGTGCCCATATTGGTCAGCTCACAACTGCCTGTAACCCCAGTTTCAGTGTGATTGTCTAGCCTCCATGGGCTCATGTATTCATGTGTACATGCTTGCAAACAGACACCCATGCATAATTAAAAAATGGTAAAATCTAATCTTTAAGAAACTTTGGGCAGAGTGCAGGGAATCTTATGAAAGAAGGGGGAAATAATAAGACCTGGAGAGGACAGGAGTTCCACAGGAGAGCAACAAAATTAAAAAAAAAAATCTGGGCACAGGGGTCTTTTCTGAGACTGATACTCCAAACAAGGACCATGCATGGAGATAACCTAGAACCCTTGCTCAGATGTAGCCCATGGCAGCTCAGTGTCCAAGTGGGTTCCTTAGTAAGGGGAACAGGGACTGTCTCTGACATTAACTCAGTGCCTGGCTCTTTGATCACCTCCCTGTGAGGGTGGAGCAGCTTTGCCAGGCCACAGAGGAGGACAATGCAGCCATTCCTGATGAGACCTGATAAAAACAAGGGTCAGAGGGAAGGGGAGGAGGACCTCTCCTATCGGTGGACTTGGAGAGAGGCATGGGGGGAGATGAGGGAGGGAGGTTGGGATTGGGATGGAATGAAGGAGGGAGCTACAGCTGGGATATAAAATGAATAAACTGTAATTAATATAAAAAATAAAAATTTAATAAAAAAAGAGACTTGTGGGCTAGAAGGCTGTTAGGTGAAAAAGTTGGGTAGTACCAATAATAGGAAGCCTTGCAGGGTGCCAACTTTATGCTGGTGCCATGCTAGCCGTTTAAATTCGTGTCAACTGTATAGATGCAGGTACTGTCAGTAGTTCCCTCTGTGTGTGTGTGTGTGTGTGTGTGTGTGTGTGTGTGTGTGTCTGTCTCTCTCTCTCTTTTTGTGTGTGTCATATGTGTTCACATACATGAAGGACAGTCTTGACTACTTTAGGTATTGTTCCTTGGACATTGTCCAGTCTTCCTTCCTTCCTTCCTTCCTTCCTTCCTTCCTTCCTTCCTTCCTTCTTTCTTTCTTTCTTTCTTTCTTTCTTCCTTTCTGGCAAAGTCTCTCATTGGTCTAGAACCCACTAAGTAAGTTAGGTTGACAGACTGTGACAAAATTGGTTCCCTTCCCAACACACATGAGCACATGGTCTTTACATGATTGTTGACATCTGTCATCTAACTGCTTCCTTTTTTTGGTGCAAAAGTCAAAAAAAGAGAAAGTGGGTTAAGGGGCATACTCTTAGTTGTGTAGCAAGTACAGACAGATCATGGGGTTTAACTGTATGTTCCCCTTTTCATCATTTATATGAATGGTGGAGATTGGCCAGCCAGGAGGCATGGTATTAGATAGAGGCTAATATATGGACTCTGGAACTAATACTTCCTGTGTTCGAATCCCAGCTCTATGTCTACTCAGTTTGCTTAAAAAAGAATCTAGTCCCAGGCAGTGTACCCTAGTCATTATACTGTGTATTCCAGCCTTGTGTAAGTGAAGTCTGTTCATGATGGAGGCACAGGAGGGGATGGTAAAAGCTCATCCACCAGCAATGGTGTGTGCTGAGGAAAAGCTATTAATGCTTACTTTTAATTACACAATTATTATTATGGTGGTTATTATTTAACCCGCTATCATATCAGTAAGAGACACAGGCACCTGTTAGATTCCTAATATACCTATAAACTGGAACTAGGCAGAAACTAATGCCCGAGGCTACCTTGTTATCTCCCAGCCTCATATCCCACGCCAGTTGCTTTAATTATTCCTATCTGGGCTACTTCCCATCCAAAACTCTCATAAATACTCGCACATGTTTTCCATCTGGGCTGCTTTTCTCTGTCTCCTGATCCTCTGAGCAAGCTCCTCCTGGCCACATGGTTCTTTATGCTAACCCATGGCAGTCTCTCTTTTTTTCTCCTCTCCTCATTCTCTCCTCCTCTTTTTCTCTCTCCTGTGATCTTCCTTTTCTTGAAGCCCTTGGACAATTTTAATCCCTTTCTCTTGCTCCTCCTCATCTCCTGAGTTAGTCTGCATGGCAGCCATAACATAATACCACAGACGGCCAGCTCAAGCAGCAGAAATTTATTTTCTTTCACTTCTGGAGGCTGAAGTTTGAAGTCAAAATGCCAGTAGGGTCTTGTTCTGGCGAGGGCTGGCTTCCAGGTTGCAGGCACTTCCTCCTCACTGTTTTCTTATATTATGGACACACACACGCACACACATGCACACACACTCAGAGACAGAGCGAGACAAAGAGACAGAGTCAATGACAGACAGAGACAGTTAAGAGAAAAAGACAGAGACTGTGACAGTGACAGAGACAGTCACATACAGACAGATACAGATACATGCACACTCACACAGAGAAACTGAGAGAGAAAGGCAGAGAGGCCGAGGCCAAGAGACAGATAAGTTTCTCTTATTATAGATTAGTTTGCATTTTTGGAAGTTTTACGTAAATACCATAATAAAGAGCACACACTCAATTTTGTTTGGTTCTGTCACTCACTGTAATTACTTTGAGACCTCTCTGTGGCTATGCATACTAAGTTCATGCCTTTTAATGGCTGGGTTGTATTCTACTGTAGCCATTCACCAAGTGAATCTTCTTTGGCTAAGGAAATCATTCTCAATACTAGAGGTCATGTCCTGGTCCTGTTTTCTTTGTGCTCTGAGACTTGGGTATTTTTCATCTCGCCAGAGTACCATTGTTTCCCCACCTAGAACATATCTGGATCAGTTCCTTGGTTCCTTTAACCAACTGGCTAAAAACAGAAGGTTTTTTGTTTTTGTTTTTGTTTTTTTCTTTCTTTCTTTCATGGTGCTAAAGGCCACAAGTCAAAATCAAAGGCTTAGCATGACTGCACCTTTCGAAGTCTCTGGAGGAGAGTTTAAGCTCTCATCTTCCATTTTCTTGTGGCTGCAGATGTCCTGGGCTTCTCCCAGGAGACCCCAAACTTGTGCTTCTGTCTTCATGTGGCTTTCCCTCCTGTGCCCCTAATGTCCCATCCTTTGCTTTCTTAGGGCTCATTCAACTTCATCTACTTATTTGGTTGTTGTTATTATTTGTTTGTGTGTAACCTGTATGTGCAGTGTGTGCGCATGTTTGTATGAGTAGGTGTATCTGTGAGCATGTGCTTGGGAAGGCTACAGCTTGCTGCCAGGGCTCTTCTTAGATCATTCTCTATCTTACTTTTTTTTGAGACAGGGTCTTTCTCTGAACCCGGAGCTCATCAGCTCCCCTAGGCTGACTAGCCAATGAGTCCTAGAGATCTGCCTGTCTCTGCCTGTCCAGTGATGGGGTTACAGACATGCATCATCACACTTGGATTTTTACATGTGTGCTGGTGAACCATCTCCCCAGCTCCTTAAAGGCTTATTCTAGTCTAGAACAACCTTACCTAGTGATTACAGCTTAATCACATCTTCAGAGCCCTTTATTCCAAACAGATAGCTTCACACTTTCTTGTTTCCTTTGAGACCGTGCCTTCTAAAGCTCTTCCTTTGTCTGCAACCTGGCCCAGCTTAAGGCTCAATGTACTAAAGTAAATGTGATATAGGCAGGGCAATGGACATTTGTTCATTCACAGACTAAGTTATTTCTCATGCTCTTTACAGAAATGCCCCATAATTCGCCATGGTATATGTTGCTCCTCATTGCAACTAGTATTGAGTTTATTGTTGGATATTGCCATAATGGGCAGAAGTGTATGTAACCTTATCCAACCTTTCCCCCCACCAAATGATACATTAGGTGGACCTTCAGAATGAAGGCTGATAAAGCTGAAGGCCTTGAGTGAGTAGAGTAGATGCTGTTAACCCAACATCAATCACATTTCATTTAGAAGTAAATACATCCAGACAGTAGGAGTAACCAAGAATATGAACTCACCTGGATTCAGCAGGACCTTGCATACCTTTGCCTGACCTGGTTACTGTTGACATCACTTCCTGGAATGCAGTCAGATACTTTAAATATGTATTGGATGAGTGAATGAAAATATCAAGCCTTATTTTTTTTTCTCCCATTTTTCCCACAGGCAGAATTCCATTTCAAATGATGGCAGCCTACATCTCAACAAAGGCAGCGATAACCATGTTTTCATCAGTCATGAGGATAGAGCTTTCCAAATGGGGAGTCAAAGTTATTACCATACAACCAGGAGGTTTCAAAACAAGTAGGTATCTGAGCTCAAGAACTCTGTGATATTCACCTCAAGAAGGACCCTGGCATTTTCTGTGGTCAGTTAAGACAACTCTCCAGGGTTGACGGAGGTGAATAAAGCCAGGCATCAGCCGTGATGACTCGTTTTATTCAGTAGGAGCTAAGTTCCAACCTGACTGTGTAGATGTGATTCGGATGGTTTAAATAGTTTATTTCTAATTTATCTTTATGTGTGTGAACATGTGTCTGTTTCTGTGTGCACGCACATGTGTGCAAGTGCCTGGGGAGGCCAGAAGAGAATGTTGGGTCCCCTGGAGCTTAAGTTATAGGCAGTTGTGAACCACCTTATGTGAGTATTGGGAACTGAACTCTGGCTTTCTGCAAGAGCAACAGGCACTCTTAACCACAGAGCCATGTCTCCTCCTCTGCCCTGGTTGTTTAAATGGGGCTGAGTGAGTGGAGAGCACAAGGCTTAGCCAAGGCAAAAGTATAAAAGTACAAAGGCTTGATAAGAGTAGAGGTCATGACTTTAGGCCTCTACCCCTCTACAGAAACTGGGAGACAGGTCTGATCCTTCAGGAGGACTCTTCAAAGGAATAAGCTCTGAGGGCCTTGAGCTGCCCTGGATACATAGACACACAACTGAAAAATCTTTTGAGTGAATGCTCCAATCAAGAGAGGCGAGGAGCCTCCATCAGAGGTGTGTTTGCCAGGACAATAGTGAGTTGTCCTGGCCACGATGAACCCTCTCAAGCAGAAACTCATGTCTTTCTAGACTAGTCCTGATACTCCTATTGCTGGCCTAGTGTGTGGTCAGCCTCTTCACGCAGGAGTTTGAAGAGCATTAGCAAATGCTCAGTGGGCAGGCGGGCTTCAGCTAACCTTTGAGAGGCATGTGCCATGTCCCTCTGTGGATGAGTCCCTTCTCAGTTTCCTTCCTGGAAGTAGATGAGAGAGCTCAGAATCTGTAAACAAACAGAGGGCATGCTGAGTGTGAGCCTAGGTCCCCTGATGCCTCCTTTGAACATGGACTTCCTCATGGACCCTTTTTCTCTGCCCAAGATATATTTGCTCTGTGGGAGCACAACTCAGAAACAACCCTGATGGACTCACTGATTTTCCCAAGCCATCTAAAACCCTACTTCCAATATGGCATCCATCAGCTTCTTGCTGGGTTTGTTCATTTAGACTTAGCGATTTGCTCTTAAATAAACTGAGCGGATACACGGGAAACATTAGCATCCCATTTCATCCCTGTAAGGTGGCTTTCTTCCCCAGCTTCTCTGTGTTTTGGAAACAGCATTTCTTCCCTCTCCTTTAGAGAAGAGGGCCACCTCCTTCCTTCATGGGGGTTGTTGTCCTTTCCCATCCCCTCCTTGAACTTCTGAACTCTGGCCAGAGACAGAAGGCTCATCCATTTTTTTTTCCTGGACCATAAAACATCTAATAGGTCATGCTAGTGAGGGTGTGAGAAGAAAGTCTAATAAGGACCACAAACTGGAAGGTATTACTTGCCAAATGCACAAGGTAAAATTTATAAAGAAAAACTGAACCTCTGGCCTGAAGCAGTTGGAAGATGGGAACCTCACCAGGCTATGGAGGAGGCTCAGAAACCATTGGTAACATAAAAATGGATATTAGCCATATATTCTGAGAAGGGGGAATCAATTGAAAATGGAGAGAAGATGACATTTTTTTGGGGGAGGGGCTTCTAGCCAAACTCCTCAGCAAGGAGGAGAATTGAGGGAAGTTGATAGACAATAACAGATTAAAGCCAGACAGGAATAGAAGGCAAATCGGGGTGTTCCAGAATGGGGAGAGCCAGCAGGGAGCTGGTGGGCCAATGAAATGTCAAACTGCATTTTTTAAAATTTCTTCATTGGTGTGTGTGTGTGGAGGTGCATACATGCACGCTATGGTATGTACATGAAGATCATAGGACACTTTGGGGAGTTGGTTCTCTCTTTCCACAATAGATGAAACTCAGGTTGTCAGACTTGGTGGCAAGTCTTTCTGGCCTGAACCGGACTTGACACCTGGCAGCAGGATCAAGGGTTAGGTTAGGCCCATGAGGCAAAAGAAAATTCCAGCCTACCTATGTAAGGCTCCCTTTGAAGAAAAGCTGGTGTTAATTTACACTTTAAGGGGCTAGGGAAGTCTTGCTGCTGACGTTTCTGGGAGCTGCTCTTACAAGGCACCGCCTGCTGTCACACATACCTGGTGGAGTTGATCTGACTGTTTCCCCTAAGAACTGTATCATAGACACAGGGAAAGGTATGACACTCACCGTTTACCAACTTAACACAAGCACTCGTGTACTTAGATCAGCAAAGAAACTAGCACCTGGAAGACCCTTGACAAGCCTTCCCCTTCTCAGTACCCACCTCCTCTCATCTTACAACGGTGATGTGTTGATTTTCTTTGAAGGCCTAAGTCCTGCCAGCTACCTTCAAATAGAAATTTGGCTTTACTAGCTTGGGGGGATTAACATTTGTGTGTCTGTGGTTGCCTGGATTCTTTTGTTCAATGTTGTGATTTTACAAGTCACCTATGTTGGGTGTCACTAAAATTCACTGTACACAAGAAAGTGTGTGTATGTGTGTGTGTGTGTGTGTGTACTGTGCAATGAGCAAATTGGTGAACTCAACATCTCCATTTTCTTAAACTGTAATTGTTCTATTGGGAATCTCTTCTAGCTCTTTATTAAGCAGATCCAGGGCAGGCTCGGTTGACAGTCTCTTGGTGAGGGTGCTGAGGCAAGGTGGGTAATACATCCCTGCGCAGGCTTCTGGCACACACAATGAGGAGGAGTGTGGGCACAGCTCTGGTGCTGTCTTTCAGGCTATTTCCGTTTTGCAGTTGATACTTGACTTGCTCCCTGAAGGCGGGGGAGGGGCAGGGGCTGGGGAACAGAGGGCAGGATAGACAACAATGCCCTGGGTTTATATTTAACTGAGAAAGAAAGGAACTTTCCAAGAAACAGGCACTGAGCTTCTGAAAACAGTCAAGGACATTGATCAGGTATTTTTCTAGTGTCCTACAATAAAAACAGCTAAAGTGTTGCATGCCTAGCACATATTAAACACACCAGCTTCCTGCACTGTTTCACTCAGTTTCCGTTTGTGAAGGAGGCAACAGAATATTTTCATATTGTTCTTGTAGTAATAAAAAAATATCAATGTTCAAGTTAAGGACTTTCCCAGCCACAGAGCTGATACAAAGCAAAGATAGGATTTTGAGTCAGGCTAGATTGACGGGGTATTGCTTCAAAGTACCAGGGATGCATAGGTTATGTGTGCCTAAAGTAATATTGGTGATGTTAGCAAAAGCTGTTGGCTTTATCACCTCCAAGGTAGACTTGGGGGCTCTAGACAGTGTATTCTCAAATGTGGTTAGCCCAGGAATAGGTGAGAGAGAAGAATTTGTGGGTAAAGCCCACTTGATGCCAAGGCTGATGACCTAAGATCAAACCCCAGGGCCCGCATGGGGAAAAAAGAGAACCGATTCTGCAAATTGTCCTCCGGCTTCCACACAAGCATCTTGGCACATAGGCCATCCCTACTCCCTGTACAACACTCAGACAGACAGACAGACAGATGACAGACAGACAGACAGATAGATAGATATTCTCTAGTCTTCAAGATCAGTGATTGCAGAGAGGTGGGAGAAGGGACGTGACATGTAAACAAGTATGTTTTGCAAGGTTCAGTTTCAATAGTTGGGTAATCATTTCTCTACCCGCAGTGCCTTCATAAAAAGAAATAGGCCATGGGATGCTCGCTTGCATTCTCCCAGCATCCCTGGACTTCAGGGGTTCAACACTTCATACAGTAGCAAATGAAGGTGCATCCCACAGCCAGCCAACTAGCAGGACAGTGTGCTTTTGAGGGGTAATCTGGTAGTAGTTACTAAAATTAAAAAAAATGCTCATGTTTTTTAACCAGCTGTCTGCACTTTGGGGACTCCAGCCTGCAAATATAAAGCCTACGTACAGCAGGGTATATGATGTAAGTCTGTGGACTTGAGTGTTGCAGCGGCAAAACCTAGCAAGGGCTGGCTGGTAATGCCATGACGGAAAAGTAGTCAGCTGAGAGCTGTTCAATGGAAACTCTATTGCTGCACTTTAAATCACAGCTAATGTCTATAGTCATTGACTAGGAAAATGCAGAATGCACCTTTCTGTTCCTTCTTGATAAAAGAAAATGCAGGTTTCTCTATGCATAAGTACACAAACAAGGAGGAACTGTAGTGGGGCACACCAAACCATTAGCTACAGCAAAGAAGACTGACTGACCTTAAAGCACTCACATTTGCTTGTTACTTACTTATAACATAAGCAGGCATTGCTGCTGCATTTTAAAGTAATATATTGTATTTAATTTCATATAATAAGCAGGCATTGTCTGCATGTTAAAATATATTTCTACGTAATCATGTCATTTACATAATAAAATTTAAACATGTGTTGAAATTATATTAAGGAAATATTTAATGTTTAAAATTACATACAGAAGGTATTTTAAGCTGCACCCTAAATTTTCAGTACAGAAGAAGGAAATGTTGTATATTTAATAAGTCCCGCATATACGATTATTTATGTGTTTATGCACACAGAATAGATCATACATTGTAGACATTATGTTTTGCACATATAATTACCAAAAGACATGTGCCAGAATGCTTGACACAGCCATATCTGTAAGAGCTGCAAAAAGAAAAACAACACAAAGATCTGTTGTAATATATTGGATCCACAAGTTTTGGCAATATTTACGCAACACAAAGCTATGAAGTAAAGAGAATGGGCATATCACATGTGGATACATCACACACACACACACACACACACACACACACACACAATGTTGAGTCAAAAAGCTGACACCAAAGAATAAGTGTTCAAAACAGGCAAAATGAGCCTGCCCTGTTAGTGAGGACAAGAGGGGACCTTGAGGTGAGCACTGTTCTGTTTGTGGACTGGTTGCTTATGAACTCAGCTATTCAGCTTGTGAAGCAACCATCCATCTTTATCCTATTTTGGTTTAAAAGATTTCTTTTGTCTTATACACATGTGTGTGCCTGTGTGTTTGTGCATGCTTCCGTATATGGAGGTGCCTGGGGAGGTCAGAAGAGGGTGTCAGATGCCCTAAAGATGGAGTTATGGGCAGTTGTGAGTCATCTGGTGTGGATGCTGGGAACCAAGGCAAGGTCATCTGCAAAAGCAGCAAGTACTCTTAACCACTGGGTCATTTCCCCAGCCTCATGTGTAGGTTGGAAGATGACAATCAGTGACATTATCAAGCATGCATTGTGAAAGGAATATACAGAGCTCACCAGTTGGCTTTAGATGCCTCACTGGTGTGGGAATACTTTCTCTCACTCGCAGCATTCCTTAGTTGGCTGTAGTTCTTTGTGTAGGGCTGGGGCCTTATGGGACTTCCTTGTCTACTCTGGCATGTCTAAATGTTCAGCCTTGAAAAAAAAAAAAAAACCAAAACATATGAGTAGCCTTATATAGACTCCGTAAAGAGAGGCTATAAATTAAAAAAAAAAAAACAAAAACAAAAACAAAAAAACAAAAACAAAAACAAAACTTTAGGGAGAGGCATATGGGAGGACTTAGAGGAAGGAAAGGGAAGAGGGAAATGATGCAATTATATGATCATCTCAAAACTGAAAAGAAAATTGGCTTTTAAAAAAGTCGTTCATATGCGCCCATCTTCTCCAGCAGAGCCTGGCTCATGATCCATTACCTGCCTCCTCCGTTCGGCCTGGCCTTCCCAGCTTCTGAGTCTTCCTTTCTTTCTGTGTTCCAGACATCTTTGGCTCACCTGACACTTGGGATAAGATGGAGATGGAGATCCTGGAGCACTTGTCCAAAGAGATGCAGGAGGACTATGGCAGGGACTATGTCCGTGCACACAAGAACCACCTCTTGACTATGAGAGACTTGTCCGGCTCAGATATCACCCCCGTGCTGCGGGATATCGAGCTCGCCATTTCTGCCAAGAACCCCTCTCCCTTTTATGCCCCAGGGAAAATGGCTTACCTGTGGATCTGCTTGGAAGCCTATTTCCCAACCACTGTATGTGACTTTGTTATGCAAAGGTATTTTGGTCCAAAGCACATACCGAGAGCTCTAAGGGATAGCAGGTTTTAAGAATGAGGCCCCAAGGGGGATGAAAGGGAAACCTCTTATTAAACTCATTTTCTACCTCAAATCTTGAAACGTGTTATGTTTCCTGTGACTTGGTGGCAGGAGGACTGGAGAGTGGCAAGGAGCACCACTGGGAGAAACTGCTGAGACCTTCTGCCACCAGACACCTGTCAGAGACAGGCTTTCTTCCAGATGTTGGACGTTCAGGCCTAGACCACTTCACGACAGGGATATAATGACAAACCAAGTCCCTGGAAGTTTCCCCTTTCCCAGCACGTACAAATGTGTTTACACCATGCTGGATTCTGCAAAGCGTGCACTGGCATTATGTCTCAACAAATCAATGATATCTACCCAAATAGAGCATCCCTTCTTGCTCAAAGAGGCCAACAACTACTGCGTTCCTTAGTGAACATCGCCTTTCTGGTACTGGCTAGTTTTGCCATACACTGATGGCTGCTGATCCGGGTGGTGGCTACTTAAGTTGGGGTTCCTGAGGCAGTTTATTTTTCTTTATTTTTTACTTTGAGATGGGTCTCATGCAGCCCATGCTGACCTCAAAATTATTGTGTAGCCACAAAGCTACGGATAGCCTTGAACTCCTGAACTTTCTGCCTGTATCTCCCACATGCAACCAACAGGCCCTTCTTGTGTGTGTGTGTGTGTGTGTGTGTGTGTGTGTGTGTGTGTGTGTAAGAGAGAGAAAGAGAGAGAGAGGAGAAACAAAGAGAGTGTGTATGCATGTGTGTGTCCAGGTGCATGGGGACAGACAAAGAGATCCAGTGTCTTGCTGTATCACTTTCTGCCTTATTCCCTTGAGAAAGGCCTCTCGCTGAACCTGGAGCTTGAGACCGCAGCCAGCTGTTTACGTAGGTTCCAGCACCTGACTGTGTGCACAGTCCTCCTATGTGTGCAGTGAGCCTGTTTACCCACCGAGCTGTTTCTTCAGCCCCTGCCATCAATAAAACAACAGGGGAGTCCTGCTCCCACAATTAGGAATCCCACAAAACCACCATGCTAACAGCGACAGTACGGAAGCAGAGGTCCTGGTGCAGTCCCAGGCAGGCTCCGTGCTCACCACTTCAGTCTCTGTGAGCCCATCTGGACCCTGCTTAGTGGATTCAGTGGGCCATGTTTTCCTGCTGTCCTCCATCCCCTCTAGCTACTAGAGTCCTTCTGCCGCCTCTTCCACTGGGTTCACGGAGCTCCAAGGGAGGGACCCGATGGAGGTCTCTGATTTAGACTCTCTCTCCACAAAGTGTCTGCCTGTGGGTCTCTGCATCCACTCCCATCTGCTGCTGGAGGAAGCCTCTCTGATGATAACTGGATAAGGCACTGATCATGAGCATAGCAGAATATCACTAGAAATCATTTTATTGCTTTTTTTTTAAAGACCAGTCATGTTTGGTTCTACCCTAGTGTTGGCACTTTTTAAATATATATACATACATACATACATATAATTTGGGTTCTTATATCTCTTTCTCCCTTCCTACCACAATTCCTTCCAGCACTCCAAAACCAGGTAGGAGAGAAAGACGGCTAGTGGGGACAGGGGCCAAAGTTCTCTTTAGCTACTTTCTGCTAGTTGGGGTCATTGGGTTCCTTGAGGCAAGTGCAATCTTCACAGTCAGGATATTTCTAACTTCTCATCATATTGCATCAATAGGGACCAGGAGCAGAAGGTGGGGGAGAGGGAACAACAGCAGCCTTCTTCCTCTGAGCACCCTGTCTCTGGCATTTCTCCCTCTCCAGAGTTCCAAGAATTAAACTATCTACAGCTGGCAAAGATCACAGCCCTCTCAGAACCTGCACAGGGCAAATAGTCTGCTGCTATGGACAATCTGGAGCAGCCCCATACCCCACACCTAGGATTAAACCAAAAGCATATTTATGTAACAGAACTGAGTTTTTAAAGACATCAAAACTTGCACTACAACCGTAGGTCTCTGGGGTTTCCTGGCGCTCTGTCCTAGCTATCTAAGTGGTGCTGGGCATTGGAACTTGGTCTGTAATTTTCTTAGGCTTTATGTGGTTTTGGTGTCAGGGTAACTGGAGCCTCATAAAACGAATTGGGCAATGTACCTTCTGCTTCTATTTTGTGGAATAATTTGAGGGGTATTGGCATTAACTCTTCTTTGAAAGTCTGGTAGAATTCTGTGCTGAAACCATCTGGCCCTGGGCTTTTTTTTTTTGAAGATTTTTGATGACTGCTTCTGTTTCACTAGGGTTTTTAGGTCTGTTTAAATTGTTTATCTGATCTTGAATTAACTTTGGTAAGTGGTAACTATTGAGAAAATTATCTATTTCTCTTAGAATTTTTTTTTTTTCAGTTTGGTAGGGTTTCGGTTTTTAAAGTATGTCCTTATGACTCTCTGAATTTTTTTGGTGTCTGTTGTGTCCCCTTTTTGTTTCTGATTTTGTTAATTTGGATATTCTTTTTTCTGTCTTTTACCTAATTTGGATAAAGGTTTGTCTATCTTGTTGATTTTTTTTTCTTGAAGAACTAGCTCTTTGTGTCATTGATTCTCGTATTAGTCTCTGTTTTTATTTTATTGATTTCAAGTCTCAGTTGATTATTCCTTGCCATCTACTTCTCTTGTGAATGATTACTTCTCTTTATTACTTCTTTTAAACAGTTTTCAGGGGTACTGTTAATTGCTAGTATGAGATCTTTCCATCTTTTTAATGTGAGCATGTAGTGCTATGAACTTTGCTCTTAGCATCACTTTCATTGTGTCCCATCAGTTTGGGTATATTGTGCCTTCATTTTTATTGAATTCTAGAAACAATCAAACTGAGATTTGAAATCAATAAAATGGAAACAAAGAGAATGATACAAAGAATCATTAATGACACAAAGCTGTTTTTTTATTTCTGTCTTGACCCATTTTTTTTTTTTTTTCATTCAGTAGTGAGTTGTTCGGTTCCCATGGTTTGTAAACTTTGTGTTGTTGATATCCAGCTTTAACAAGCGGTGGTCAGATAGAATGTAAGGGGTTATTTCAATTTTCTTGTATTTTTTGAGATTTGCTTTGTGTTTGAGTATGTGGTCAATTTTGGAGAAAGTTCCATGAGGTGCTGAGAAGAAAGTATATCCTTTTGTGTTTGGGTAAAATGTTCTGTAAACATGTTAGGTCAATTTGGTTTATCATGCCTGCTAGCTCCAGTATTTCTATTTAGTTTTTGTCTGGATGACCTGCCCACTGGTGAGAATGGGAGATTAAAATCTCCCATTATCAGTGTGTGAGGGTCAACATTTGATTTAAGTTATAGTAGTGTTTCTTTTCCAAAAGTGGGTGCTCTTGAATTTGGGGCATAGATGTTAAGAATTGGAATGTCATCTTGGTAGATTTTTCCTTTAATGAGTATATAGTGTCCTTTCAGCCTCTGAGACTTACTACTGAATAACTCACCCTTTCTAGTTCTTTCTGAACTCTGGCTGGCGGGTTCAACTCAGCTGTTTTGGCTCAAACTCCTCTCCTAGTTGACTAATTCAAACTGGCTTCTCTCATCTTTCTGACAGAATTGCTCTGCTTGGCCTCATAACTTTGGCGATATGTTTTAATCTTCTGGCTCCTTCTCATTCTCTGGCTCATTCTGTCTTCACCTGTGTCTAGCTTGTTCTCTCTTCAACCTGTCTTTGTTAAACTCTCCTGCTAAAATTGCCTCTGAAATCTATAATCTCAATTGCCATGAACTCAATTCCACTGCACTGCCTCTCAACTCACTGACTCAACCAAACTGCTTGAATAGAACTGACTAGAATTCTGAGATCTACATGCTTCTGTCTCCTGAGTGCTGGGATTAAGGTGTGTACCACCATGCCTGGACCTAACCTTTTCTTTACCTGAAACTTGATCTGTGCCAGGCTGGCCTTGAACTCAGAGATCTGCTTGCCTTTGTCTCCTGAGATTAAAGAGGTATCTGCAGTACAGCTAGATCACACAGACCTAGAAGGTTCTTGCATGTGATCTCTTGCCAGAGTAGCCATGTTCTGAATTAAAATCCCTCTACAGGAGTAGAGTGTTTGAGGGAGCCTCAGCAAGGCTCTTAGGGTGACATAGACACAGAACTGAGAGGCACCTCCAGGCTTTCTTCACGGCAGACAGAGTACTGCTTTTCCCAGCTCTGACACTCATTGAGTTTTGTTGTTCAGTGTTTTGGCTCCTGGTTGGCACTACTCCAGATAGGTCACATTGGTGACAGATAAGCAAAGCAGTGTGGTGTGGACACTGTGGAGTTAAACGATGTTGTCAACCGAATGTGTCTTCTGCAAATTCCTATGTTGAAATCCAGACTGTCAAGGTGAAGGTGAGGAGGTGGAGACTTTGGCAGGTGAGGTGGCAGGGGTGGGGGGCAGGTGGAATCCTGGTGCTCTGAGGAGAAGAGAGCCCCCACCACTCTCTGCCTGTTATGGTGACAGAACAGACAAGTATATCAGGAAGCAGGGCCCGGCAACTCAACTTTGGACTTCCCAGGCCCCAGGACTGGGAGAAATAAACTATTGTTTAAGCCAGCCACCCTATGATGATATGCCATAGCAGCTAAAAATGACCAAGACGTACAGACTTGTGTTCTGTCCCTGGGTCTGTGGTTCAAAAGCTAGGTGGCCTGAAGTAGGTTCTAAGGGGACTTTTTTTTTTTTTTTTTTACTATAAACACAGCAATAACAGTGAGTGATAATCTCCTAGAATCCTCCTGAAGATTAAGAGCAAAGGCTTTATTTAGCCAGCACCTGGCATGCAATCCAGGCTTAATGAATGTGGGAGTGATAACAGCTCTTTTCTTCTGTCCTACATCTGAATAAGGAGGGGGTCACTTGGGCGAGCCCTTTCTAGGCTGAGGTGGCATAAAAGGAAGACCACATTGGCCCTGTGTCTCCAGTCAGAACTTCAGGATCTTCCTGACAAAAATAGTAGCAATGTTTCTGATTGACTTAGGCTCCTCTGTTGCAGCAGAACTGGCCATGCTTGGCTAATAGTCCTCTTTTTCTGCTCATTGGCCAATACTTCTCCCACAGTGCTCAGGGGAATTATCATAAATACACAATGAAGCTCACACCTTTGACCCCTGACAAAAATTCCTATTGCCTCATGGTTTTTCTTTATGGATAAACAAGGAAGTTGACACCTCTCCTCCTGATTAAAATCTCTTCTGTCTTTTGTTTGTTCTGAGATTGGTCTTTAACTCAACAGTGATCCTCCTGCCTTAGCCTTCTGAGTTTTGCTTTAAAGGCAGCAATTACTTCTGATTTCCTATGTACTAGAATCTCTCCCTCTGTCTCTCCCTCCCTTCCTTCCCCTTCCTCCCACCCCTGAGTTTATTTTGCAGTTCTAAGGATGAAGCTCAGGGGCTTGCAAGTCCTAGACTAGCATCTTACTACAGAGCAACTTCCTCATCCCTGTGCTAGGAATTCTGCCAAGCAATTCAATTCATTTAACAATCCTGTCTTTGTATCAGTCACATGGAGTCGCTGTTAATCAGCTCCGCGTTTAGATAAGATGTAGGGTGTGGAAAGCTAATTTACTCAGAGCCATACATGCACGATGTAGGAGAGTTGTGATTTTGTGCTATTTAGTCAGCGTCAGATTGTAAAGGTGTGCTACTTAATTTCTCTGCGGAGCTAGCCTCCTGAGGTTGTCATAGTTCTGACTTGGATGAGTTATGAGGTCCAGAGGATGTTACCTGGTTTCTGTAGTGCTCAGCACTTATCTGTTAAGGGTGTGTGGTGTATGCACATACACACACAAGATCATTAATAGTGCTTATCTGGTGGCGCAGTGACACTGTTAAATAACTTAAGGCTATTTAAGTACTTGCAACTTACCTGATGCAGTAGAATATATCATCAAGTAGTGGATACATCAAGCCCCTGACCTAGTAGACACGCTCTAACCACTGGCTATTATCATTCTATACAGCCAGTTTTGGGAGAGATGTAACACATTGCTGAGCTGTGGAGAAGGCTCCGGACTTCTTTGGGCTGCGCTTGGGGTAGGGGTCAGTTTCTTATGATATGTTGGGGTGGGGGGAGTTCCTTGTGGTCACTGGGCTTTCTCTGACTTCGAAAGGAACCATGCTTGCTCTTTCTCATTAGTGGGCAAGCTAATGGTTCAAGCAGTCCACTGATACCACACAGACAGCCTGACCTACAAGGATAGCTCTCTAGCAGATGGGAAGCTTGGGATGAGCTGCAGCTTGCAAGCCTGCATGGGTCCCACACAAAGGCCTTTCTTTTCTCTGGGCTAAAGGCCCGAAAGGGGAAGGCTGTGGCTTCCATGCCCCTGCTTCTTCCTTCAACAGTCTCAAGGACTGCTTTTCAGAAAATGCTAAAACCTTGTACAAACACCCAGCATGAACACATCAATGTGTTCTTGAACTCACTGATGAAAAAGCCAGGGGAATGGTGAAGCGCGCTCAGAGAGGACTGGAGCAATTGACATGCAAAATACAATGCTCTCCAACATAAAGAATGCTAGAATTGGACTGTTCAGGTTCACACAAAGCAACAGAATTCTTGTCCTGGACACAGAACATATCACTTACCATCTTTGGGGCTATATTCTCTGTTACTACTAGAAATCCTTCGTACTCACTGAGCAGAAAACAATTCTCCAAATTAATTCTTCCAAATTAATGCCTCCTTGACAGAGCTGGACCATTTGTAAGTTGTAAAGAGAGTAAAGCCACGGTGCTTTCATGTGTTTTTAGACATTGTCAGAGCATGCTAAGATACCACAAATACTTTTTTTTTTTTTTTTTGCATTTGTCCCATGTTCTGGATAATGGTTTTCATAATGACAATCAAGGTTGGGGTTACTAGGCAACCAGGAAACCCTTCCACAAAGCCAAGATAGGACCCAAACTCTTTCTCATCATCCAAATCCACATGGCTCCTCCTGGCTGATGGGAACCTGTGTAGGAGGTGTAACTAATTTGTCAGCTAGCCCTTGGCAACAGCAGCAGGATAGTTAGGAGCTCCAGGCAACTTCTCCCATGACCCACTCATGACACAGTTCTGGAGATTCGTTCAAGGCTCCCTCCAACTGAGCCAGGAGAAAACCCTGAAGAATCAATGAAGAAACTGAGAGGTCAAAGGAAGTGGCCACCCTTCCATCATAGATGGATGCCACTCACTCTCCCAAGTCTGTGTTTCAAAGGACAAGCTATAAGGACTCAGAGGTCCTTTCCTCATCATGATGGGTTTTAAGCAGAGCAGGTATAGACAGTTTTGTGTTCAGTGGACGAGGAGCTGGGAAAGAGATGGGGATGCCTTCTTAGCCCCGGCAGCTTTCAGCGATCTATAGAGACCGCACAGTCTGTCACACAGTCAATAGATACGCTATAAATTAGAAGCCAGGAGAAGAGACCATCTCTTCCTTCATCCTAAGCCATGTGCTGACACACAGTGTCCTGGGTTTTGTTACAGTGTGGGGGCAGCTGTCAGGAAGTCTCTTTCCCAGAATGCCCCTGGGCACTTGCCACACAACAAATTTCTCAAAGCTGCCCCTTCCCGTGTAAGCAATGCCACCTGCAGGCAAAAGGCTGTGCTGTGCCAGTGCCCTCTGTTGAAATGTTCTTTCGCAGAGTTCTGCAGTGCTCAAGTTGTCAAAATTTCTTGTTTGGAAATTACACTCGACATTTATATTTCCTTGGAAAATTGGGGGAAAGATGGCTCATTAGTGCTTCAAATAATCTAAAAGAACAGTAATTCTGTGCTATCATAGGCCTTTCATTCTTGTTCTCGATGAAATGATGAAAAGGGACATAGCATTCCCCTTTTCAGGACAAATGTGAATAGAGAGTTGAAGAAAATTGTGAGGAGACAGAGGCTGGAGGGGGGCTCTAATGCACAGCATTGTGATGTTATGTGCGGGGGCAGGAGGGAGGAGTGGGAATGTGTGAGGGGATGGGAGCAGGATCGTCTTGACCCATTTCTTCATGGCCAGTGTTTTCTTTTCATAATTGAAGATCTAATATCTGAGATCAGACAACCTCATTTAGTCAGCTCATGAAGCAACAGCACTGAGTGAGAAGCTGTGCGGGTGGGGACCAGAACAAGAGAGACAGGTTGATGCTCGCAGAAGTAAGTACACAGGGCATAAACACACTCGGCCCTCCCTATGTATGGGTTCAGTCAGCTGTGACTGTTGTGAACATGTAAGCTTTTCCTTGACACTATCGCCTGATAGCATGGCATAACTTCCGTGTTCATAGCACGCCTATTGCAGGAAGTATTCTAACTCAGCTAGATGCAATGAGAAGTGCATTGGAGAGTGTGAAAAAAAAAAGAAGAAGAATGAGGTGCTTGAGGATTGCTGCTGTCGGTGGGAGATTGGGAGCAGCATGCCACAGGTGAAGGGGAGACAACAGTAGGCTCTTAAGAATTAATAGCCATCGGACAGTGAAAACTGGAGAATATAAATACGTGAAACAGCTCCAGAATGATGGTAAAGGAATTTTAAAAAAATACACCAAAACACCAATTAAAAGGAAGCTAGTGTGTGGTTTGGGTCCTGCCATCCCCCACAAGCACATGTGTTAAAGGCTTGCTAGTGTGGTGCTGCTGGAAGGGTGGGGGAATCTCCATGAAGCGTGCTCTAACAAACAGAACACACATATCACACCGCCGAGGCTCAGGGAACATCATGGAAGAGGAGGCAGAAAGAGCGTAAGAGCCAGAGGTCGGGAAGGGTCTGAGAGAAGCAATGACTCCTGGGCATGACTGATCCGTTGTTTGTGGATTCACGGCAGCTGAGGCTGACTGCACGAGACTGAACAAGATCAAGCCAGTCAATGTTCCAGCACCGAAGGGGGAGGGGCTCATGAGCTCGAACCCCAAACCTAAGTGTTACTGACCCCTCCAGCCTGCAGAGGGAGGGGGAGCCTGTCTTCTTTAAGGATGCGGCCATGCTGCAGTGGTGGCCTCACACTCCTGCAAGTACGGGCAGCACAAATTGCCCTCAGTGGGTTAGAAAAACAAAGGGACTTAAAGTCGGGAGGGAAAGAGTTCTGGGAGGACAGGTGGGCGAATATGACCCAAATTATATTGCATGTATGTATGACCTTCCCAGAGAACAAAAGAATATTATATTTAAAAAAAATGTTTACTCTAGAGGTAGGTCTCAGGCCAATAAAAATATGCCCTAAAGGTGTGTGTGTGTAAACTGTAGAAAGCACAGCCCCAACCTCTCTCTCTTACTTCCCAGTCATGAAGCTGGTTGTTTTGTCCTGTCAGGCACCTCACCGTATATTGCTTATCACAGGTCCAAAGCAATAAAGCCAACTGGTTGTTGACCATAAGCTCCCAAACCATGAACCCGAGCAAAAACTTTTCCTTTTTGTAAGTTGATTGTCTTACGTATTTGTCACAGTTGTGGAAAGGGTGGCTAACACAGTTGGTTTGGCTGTGCTGGCACCAGGCAGACTCAGCTCTAAGGCTGGAGACAGTTCATCATTTCTCTATCCAGTTCACATATTCTGTATCCCACACAACCTGATCAGAATGTAAATGTGTTTGCTGTGCAACTCCTGGCTACTCTTCCATCTTGATCTTGGCAGTCCACACATGCCAGGACAGGACCCACTCTCTCCTTTGCCCCTTTGGCCCTGAAACAGGAAGGAACCAAGTTTTGATTCCCTGAAGCTTTTTTGTTTCTTCTTTTACCTCTCACCCAGCTCCTTCTACCATACAAGCATTTGTTTTGAGACAGAGTCTTGCTATGTAGCCTAGGCTGGCCTTGAACTTACTATCCTCAGCTTCCTGAGTGCTAGGATTTCAGCGTGAGCCATCACACTCAGGTCTACAAGTTTCTGTCTGTCTCTCCTTTGTTTTGTCCTGCCTAGGGATTGTTTTATTTTAGATTGTGTTAGGATACATAGGTATGTGAGTGCAGATACCTACAGTGCCCAGAAGAGGGCATCAGATTCCCTTGGATCTTGAGGTTCAAGCCATGCAGAGCAGCCAGGCACCAAAGGGATCTTCTGCAAGAGCAGCGCATGTTCTTAGTTGCTGAGCTACTGCTTCATTTCCCAACAAGTTTTTCTTGAACCTATACCTGTGTGAGCTGAGAATAGGAACTCTATGAGCCAGTAACCAGTGGCTCCTCATTTTAGCTGTTTCAGACCTTCAAGATGATGGGAAGAACAGCCCTCTGATAGATGTTCCACCCACCAACCCGGCCATCGCTGGTGCTTCTGAAATGCACGGGAAACCGTTTGCACTGGCCAGGATGTGTAAGAGAGCTAATAGGTCTTCCCCAAATCACTGGGACCTTTCAGGATGCCTGGGAGGCTCTGACTCAGACATCCTCTGTGCCTCGACAGATCAAAGATGACTACATCCTCCATCTGAGGAAGCAAGATTCCATTCAGCCCCTGTAAGGTCACAGCCCCCAGCTAGGATTTCAGCACCAGGTCTGCAGGCTCTGGACCACAAGGTGGAGCCAGGGTTCTTGGCTGAGGGGACAAGCAGCGGGATCAGGCCCACAAGGCAATTGGTTTTGAAGTACCAGAGCACAGACATCATGTACACACCCGTGAGAAAGCGAGGGTAGGGCGGTCCTGGATAAAGCTGAAGAATGGCTGGAACTTCCGGAATGGAGACCGTGGCTGATCCAGCAGTATTTCACCGGGCATCTCCTGGCGGGCATCCTTGAACAGCAGCTCAGTCTTTTCTTTCCTACCAAGAGACACATGTACAGTAAAGTGACTGCCCTGGCCCTCTAGGTCTCTGGGGTTGTGTTTGTCTCAGGGCTTACTAAATCCATCCAAATCCAGAGTCCCTTCCTGTCCTCCCCAGGCCAACTTCCAGTTTAGTTCCAGGCCTCTCTACTTCCTATTAGAAATTAGTAAAAGGGCACCTGTTTGAGGGGCACAGTGCCAAGAATACGTGGCTTGGTAAAGAGTTTAGACTGCATTTCAGACTCTTCTTAAAGAGAGATTGAATGTGGGGTGGGGCTGGGGTATAAAGCAAGGGAGATGAGGGGGCCTGGCAGCCTAACAGGGTATGTGTGTGTGTGACCAGAAGAGGGGGTTGGATCCCCTAGGGCTGAGTTACAGGCAGTTGTGAGTCACCAGATGAGGTGCAGGGAACTGAACTCTGGTCTTCAGCAACAGCAGTGAACACTCAACGGCTGAGCCCTCTCTCCCACTCATCCATCCACATGGTGTCCTTCAAAGGTGAAGGGCAAGCAACAGTACAGAATGCTAAAGGGCTGGAGTGAGCTGGCTGTAAAATGTTGGCCACAGGAGTAAACACATGAAGGACAGCTCTAGCCCGTTCGCCTTCAGGGCAATGAACATGTGAATACCCAGACACAATCATTTCCTGAAACCGCTTTGGCTAAAATAAATGAAGCAGATGATCCAAGTGTTGCTGAGGACACAGAGCAAACTGAATGGTCAGACCTTGGTGATGGCTTGCTAGGATGTCTGCGTGTCTACGGAGCACCACTGGCTGAGCGGATGAAAGAGCAGAAATATGTTTGCTTGGGTTTGGAGGCTGGAAGACCAAAGTGAAGGAGTCAGCGGAAATGTTTTCTTCTATGACCTTTCTTGTTCGCTTAAAAATATTATTACACATATGCATCGTGTGTGTACGAGCAGGAATGTGTGTGCCATGGAACATATAGAGAGGTCAGAGGATAGCTTTCAGCTGTCTGTTTTCTCTTTCCACCATGCAGGTCCCAGGGTTCAAACCCAGGTGGCCAGGCTTGCCAGCAAGCTCCTTTACCCACTGAACCATCCTGCTTGTTTTGTTTTTTGTTTTTGTTTCTGGTGGCTGACTCCAAGACCTCGCATGGCTAGGCAGATGCTCTATCCCTGAGCCACCTCCCCAGCTCATCTCACTGGTAGAAAGTGCTTTCACATGGCTATTTTCTACCTCTGTCCCCATGTGACCTTTTCTCTGTGTTCCAATGTCCTCTTTTAAAGTAAGGCCATTCATGTTGGATTGGTGCCCACCTTATTAACCTTAATGACCTCTTTAAAGACATTGCCATAAAAAGCAGTCACAGTCTAAGGAGCTGCTGGCTGGGCTTCCACCTATGGGGCACAATGAGCTCAGAGCCACCACCTTGAGAAACTAGCAGAAGTGTCTACTAACGCTAAAAAAAGGACCATGTTTTAAACAGTGGTTCCACTTTAAGGTGTATGCTCAAGAAAAATGCACCCCTATGGATGCCTAGGGTGGTTTTTGATGGTCACAGTGACATGGACGTAACTTTACTCTGAAAACTCAAATGCCTGACAGGAGAGTGAGCAGGGAAGTACACAAGGAGCAGAATACTCTACAATAAGGCAAAGGGACCAACAGCAACCCTGCGGTGCAGAACACGTGTGAATTTCACAAAGTCAACTTTGGATGAAAGGAGCCAGATTTCAAGAGGTGAAATGCTGTAGGGGAGGTGGGGAGCAGGCATGGGAAACAGCTATATGAAGACCAACCAAAGGAGAAAAGGGAAAGAGAGGAGAACCACATGTCAGACTACCTAGCTTGATGCATCGTGTGGCTGAAATTGCAGAGTGGAACTTGGACTATAAGGAGGCAAGGTTCATATTGCTTGAGTTGGAGTCAGGAAACCCAAGAGTGATGTTTTCCTTGAGGTTTGAATGCCAGGCCTTGCCTATAGCATGCATGTGCTCTCTACTGAGCTGTGTCCTCAGCCCAGCCAGGAGAGGACAGACTCAAGAAACCCCAAAAGGAGGAAACAGACTGTCCAGCCTCAGCTTCAGCTGTTGGTATAGAATCATCCCTCACTATCTGTGAGGGATTTGTCCCACAACCTCCACGGATAATGAACTGTTAATGCCTGCAAAATGCTGTGTAACAAACCACCTTACAGTTTAGCAGCTGCAGGCTTAAATTGTTGTGACAATTTAAGTCACCAAGCCATTTCAGATGGGGAGAGGAAAGTTTATTATATCAGCTGGATACACTTGTGGTCACTCCCTAATGCCATCAGCCTGGACCTCAGGCTCGGTGGTTGGGAGAGTGGAAGCGAGCAGGAATAACAAGTACAGAGGCCTGGATATGGCAGTAGGTGTCTGGGCAGGGTTAAAATTCAGTTACCCCATCTCCCCAGTGCCTCCAGTTTCTGGAGGATTTCCACCACATTCTCTCCTCTTTTTTTGTCATGATCCCTTATAACCCTTTTCAAGGAATCCTCAGATACTGGTTGAGGACCTGGCATCTGTTTCTGTTCTGTTTTGTGATGGCTAAAGTTAAGTTTAAATTAACGAGCTTAAGTGATCGATATAACAAAATTGCCTTCAACCTGTAAGCTATACATACCCAAGGACAGATAACTTCCTGGAATGCTGGGGGCTGTTGTTCATGCAAAATAACAAGCCGTGTGTTTTCACTTCTGTAAACAAGCTTGGTTGCCCCAACAGCACAGGTAGGCACAAGTACGTAGGGAAAAAGTATGCCAGGATGTATGCTTGCCCCTGATTGAACAAAGGCTAGAAGTATGTAGCCTTGTGGGTTTGCCTTTAACAGCCTCTGATTAATGTAATTTGTACCATACTCTGCGAATCCCAGGTATGGACCTGGCCAGTGTCCATCGTCCTGGCCAGCATTTAATAGTTTGCTTCAAATTCGGCTCATAAGTTGTGGTAGTGGTCTTCTCACCTGGTGGCATTAACAGTTTCTGATTAAGTGAATTAGGTTTATACAACAAACAGTAGAGTCAGAAGAATCATACTCAAAGGTCATGATAGGGGGCCCATCCAGGGACTCAGGAGTTCCAGGTATCACCCCAGAAAGAACCTTTGGCCTTGTCTCTGGTCTTGCTTTGTTCTAAATATTGTCTAGCGTTTTCTCTACTGCTGTTTGATTTATGTAGAAACAACATTCTTCTCCTAGGAAGACACACATGCCACCCCTTTTCAGCTGTCATTAGGTCTAGGCTTCTGTGGTTTTTGTAAGACCATGGATGCCAAGGATTCTGGTTTTGTGGGGTGAGGATAAGGTCTCCCTCATGACAGTGGGAGCCTGGTAGTTGAGGGCAGGTTCAGCTTAGCACCTTTCCTTCAAACTATAGAATGCACCAGTCCTGGCTCATTTCGGGGAGTCCAAGCTGAAGGAACAGTGGCTACATGGAGGCTACAAACCAGCATGTCGCATCACTGTAGGTCAGCGTTGCCTGCCACATGGGCCAGCCCAAATCTCAGGATGAGAGAGAATGTTCCTCTCAGGACAAGGGTATGGATACATGGAGGCTAAAGAAGAGCATGGTGAATGTCATCTACCACGAGTGGTTCCAGGGGCCTGTGAAGAAAGAACATTTGTGCTCACAGAAATGTTGAGAAGGAATCAAATGTAACTATTTTTCATAGAGACTTAAAAAATGGAATAATGTTTTTTACACATTAGATATATACATCTTAAGCCAACATCATGTTAGATGTATAGCTATTAAGCAGACCAAAGAGCTTTGTGTGTGTGTGACAGTCTCACATACCCTGGGCTAGCCTCAAACTCACTGCATAGCTGAGAATGGCTTTGAATTTATGATCTTCCCGTTTTTACCTCCCAAATACCAAATGCTGGGACTATAGGAATATATTACCACACCCAGCCAATATTTAAAAAAATAAACCTTAAGTGTTCACATTTAGTTTTTAATATGAGCACTTGGGAACTGAAGGAAGGAAGATCAGTGATTCTAGATCATTCTGAGCTACACACTGAGTTTGGAGCCAGCCTTGACTACACGAGAGCATGTCTCAAATGATAACAACAACAAATGTCCCAAGCCAGCAATATAAGAAAACTAATAATTTTGAGTTTAGATTTTTCTGTAGCCAGGAATGGTGGCACACATGTCTAATCTCTGCCTTTGAAGACAGGGGCATGAGAAATACAAGTTCAAGACCAGCCTGGGCCACACAGAGAGATCTTGTCTCAAAACGGCATTAGCTAAAATAAAAACTAGCCTCTGGAATCAGCAGAGACTTTAGAACCACTCACCTTCTCCACAATGTTCCTTCCACGTGATTTTCTTTCTCGATTCAAATTATTTTTTAAAATTACGATCACAGCAGTGTTTATAATTAATGCATATTTAGACTTTCCAGTTTCTAATCAATGTGTATTTAGCTTTTCCAGCTAATATTGGCTAGTTTCTGGGCTCACTGAGGTTTGTGTGTGCGTGACAACAGTCTGTTCTTCTGCGTCCACTTTTCAGTGTCTCTCACAGACAGGGCATGTGCAGTTAGTTCTTGGGCTCTGTTATGTGAAAAACAAATTTCACCCTAGGGTTCTACATCCAAGGGACTGTCATCACAAGTGACTCTACTTTTAAGCTGGGCATGTTGGCAAGTGTGTGTAAGCCCAGGAGGCTGAGGCAGAGGAGATCATGAGCTTGAGGCCAGCCTGATCTACATAGTGAAAATGTATCTAAACACTGTCTCTACCACCACCCAGAAAAAAAACACAACAGCAACAAACCAACCAACCAACAGAGCAATCAGCCAACAGAAACACCAATTTCATTTCTAAAATTCAACTTCAAGGTACAGTTGCTGAGGGACCCATCTCTTCTGGGCCCCATCAGAAGCACTTGATTTTTGCTTTAATTGTAGCCTAGCCCTCCAGCTGGCCAAAGGCCCATTTTGTCTGTGGCTTTCAAATTTGGCCACATGTAACTTTGGGATAACTTTGCACATGCCCAGTTCTCCACTGTGAGCAGACAAGGTCAGACTGAGGAATAGTCCCACTCAGGGAGAACACTGAGCAAGTGCCGGGCCCTGACATAGGAGAGCTTTGGAGAGAAGCAGTATGTGCAGGGAGGGAGGCTGTGGATGTGAGTACAAGGGCAGGGCAAGGCAATCGGGAGAGCATGCCAACATCCTAGAAATCCATAAAAACATCTTCAACAAAGAAGGGGCACAGCAGACCCCCAGAATCATAAAGTGACTTGGAATTTGCTGCTGGCTTCCTTATTCTCTTTGCTTCTCAGGCATTTTAGAGTTCCTTATCTTACTTTCATATACGTACACCTGTTTCTTCAGCCTCCAGGCATTTACATTTTGAAAATGCTTCCTACAAGACAAATAAGAGTTTCCATCATTAGCCTGCAGACAATAAGAAAGCACGCCAGAGCACTGGCCTTAACCCTGTGTTATAAATTACGCGGCTCACAGCAAGCAAAAACAGAACTTGCATTAGGTTTGGCCAACTTTTGTCAAATCAAAACACACCAGCTAATTATTCAAGGAACACATTTGCAAGCAAAAGAGACAAAAGTAGAGACGTAGAGTCGAGCTGAGTCTTAAGAGAAACATCAGCCAGTCACAAGGCAGAGCCCTGACCTTGATCTTGAGTGCCCTTAAGCTGTGAAATGAGGGCATTTAGGAGATAATCCTGCACTGATTGGATATTGTATGATATGAAGAAATCAGTAATTACTTTAGTTGTGATTACTGAAAATACTATTTTAAGAGCTCTCATCTTTTAGACATAGACACTAAAACACATGCATGACATATGGGGTTTGATTACAAATGATGCAAGTGGGAGAGGTGAGTAGGTAACCCAGGTAATGAAATAGCTGTGAGCGGATAATTTTTTGAATTAAAAAATGGGTATGTGAAAATATATATTAGGGTATCTGTTCTTTGTAGAGTTGAGATGAGCCGCCATAAAAATCTTTGAAAGAAATTTAAAGCACCTTTAAAGGAGATATGAATTTAATCAATACGAATGCTCAGATAAAATATAAAGGATGCTGCTTCTTTCCAATGATTCTTTATCTTGCTTTTAAAATTAATTTTTAATGTTAGCATGCAAAGTAATGAGTTTCATCTTGACATTTTCATATATGTTATTGCCAGTGACTCGTTTCTTGATTTCATGTATTCACTCTCTACTGATAAACCCTGATTTATCCAACCATTCACCCAGCTGACCACCGTCCATCTGCCATTTGTCTGTTCATCCACCATATATCCACCTACCCATTTGATCTTCATCCATCCATCCATCCATCCATCCATCCATCCATCCGTTTACCCAACATAGACTACCCATCCATTTCTACCTTCACCACCACCCAGCCATGTATGTATTCCACCATTCACCCATTATCCCTCCAATAATCCATCTCTCTGATCATCTATCCATCTATCTCTCACCCATCCAGTCACCAATCCATTTGATTACCTATCCCCTTTCCACTCAACCTACCCACCCAGGCATGCTTTTATCTAATTATTTATCTATACCACCCTGTCTCTCCATAAATTAACAATAAAAATCATTACAATAGTTGGCCCAGATTTGCTATGTCAATTCGCATTAGCACTAAAGAAGGCATGGAGATGAGGATCTGAATACTGGCAGCTTATTTGGGGGTTGATGGAAAGAGATGGAGAGGAGCAAGAAGGAAAAGTGGTCAAGAAGTTGCCTCAGTAAGCAGGACAGCATGAACTGCAGCAGCAGTCTAATGAAAGAAAGCATGCTCGGCATGTACACCTCAGAACTATCCCAACTGGTGGTCATGGCTCTTTTGGCACTAGCTTACAGTGAGTGGCTAGTTGGATGCTGTTTTGAGAGGCTGTTTCCGGTACTTCCTGGATGCTGTGTCCAGGCCAAATAGTCCTTCACCACTCCAGGAAAAGCCATTTCCTATAATCCAGTTGATCAGATATTTAAATGAGGCACAACAGTCTTTAAAAAGGTGTATCTACATTGCACGCAAATTACATCCCGCTACTGACTTAACAGAGCAATAGTTCTCGTGGTTAGTTGAAAATAATGGAGGTCCTATGTGGAGAAGATTTGGCCCTAGCATTCAAGGGTCCTTCAACTTGAAGCCAGTCTCTTCCTTTGCCTGTTTTCATGGAGTTCAGTGAAGACACACCTTTTCGTTTATCCTCCTTCCCTATCCTCTTCAACTTGAAGCCAGTCTCTTCCTTTGCCTGTTCTCATGGAGTTCAGTGAAGACACACCTTTTCATTTATCCTCCTCCCCTATCCTCTCCTCTCTTTATTGTTCTGCTGTGTCACAGTCTCTACCTATAGCCCAGGATGGCCTTGAGTTTTCTCTTCTCTTTCACAGAGTGAAAGTCTTGCCTATAATTCCAGAACTAGAAAGACAGACGGAGGAGATGAGTTCAAGGCCACGTTGGCTCTACAGTGAGTACAAGGTTAATGTAGGCTACAAAAAGTATGTCCTCTCTATCAAAGAAATGAAAAGTGAACTAGCTTATATTCAATTTTTTATTCTAAGAGTTGACTTAGTATAAATTAGAATTCTTGAAATAAGCCAGTACTAACACTTTAAGTATTAAAACCAATAATCTTCCAAGATACATAATTCATATTTAAGAGCAAGCTTTTCCTAGTTTCATAATTACTACTTCCGATCACTTGAATCTATTTAGCAGCTTTCTGAGTTTATGCACTATCTTTATTGATGAGGAAAGGTCAGCTCACAGAGACCAGGGATTTCTGTTTTCCTCTACTTCTCTTAGGAACAAACATGACAATTATCAGTTTCTGGCTTCAAAATAATCTTCAGGTGCTATGAGAGTGTTTCAAGTCCCATTCTCTCAGCCTTAACCCTCAGAATGAAACTAGAAGGGCAACCTCATTTTCTTTTCCATTGTTTATTTTTCGGGGGGGATGGCTAGGGGGTTGACGTTTGAGACAAAGTCTCTCTGTGTCTGTTTACATACAGATAGACAGACAGAAAGAAAGACACAGTTACAGGGAGTGAGAGTGAGCAAGCATGGGAGAGAGAGAGACAGAGAGACAGACAGACAGATACGGTGAGGGGGGCAGAGAATGAGGTAGGTGTCTTCCTTAATTGCTTCTCTTTATTTTTTGAGTCTCCAATTGAACCGGGAGCTCGTGATGATGTTGGCAGCCTGGCTGCCACGAAGCCCCAGGAATCCTCCTGTTTCTGCCTCCCCATTGCTAGAATTGCACCTCATTACCATTGAAGCTCTTGATCTAGTTCTTCTTTGGTTCTTCCTGAACAGCCTCAGTCACTGCTGGTGTCTTTGCTAGAGATAACAGGAGTACCCTTTGTGGTGTGCATCTGGCCATTTGGGGAAGGTAAGTTCTGAAAATCCAGTTTTCCCAGAATGCAGGAATGGAAGGCATCATTTGTTGACTGATTCTAAACTCAGCTGCTGCATCACCAACTCTCTGCATATGGATAAATTGGCCTGGGACTAACGTAGCATGATGGGATTGTCTCCCCTTGAAATTCTCACTTGCTATATCTACATAGCTCATTCCATCCTGACCTAGGAGCCTTTTCTTTCTTCCAACTCACAGGAGGTGCCACACACAGTGGCATGTAAGGAACCCAGGACCCAGAGAAATGCAAGGGAAGGCAACAAGGTGTTTGAATAAGATGGCTCTTATTCTGTAGCATGTAGCCAGGCTAGCCTTAAGCTCAGACTCCCCATGTCGCATACTCTTAAGTTCTGGGTTACAGTGTAGCATGTGTTCTTGTACCTGTTTGTAAACCTTTTAATGTTTCATCATTTCTGGCTATTCAAATTCTTCTCCAACACTCACTAACAATGACGTAAAGATGTTTGGAATCCATCTTGTGTAGTGTGGTGGGTCTTGGGACATGTGCTTCCATTTCCTGACAGCTTTAGCAGTGGTTTTCTGGCTGCATGCTGGGCCTTGAGGATGTACGTCAACATTTATCCCAAGACCTAGCATTACTGATGACGCTCCAAGTCTGCATTTTCTGGGTTTGATTTAAATTCTTCTTAAAAAAAAAGAAAAAAAGAAACCGCTACATCTGAAGCTTTAAAAATGAAACAGCTTTTTCTGAAGTTAGACACCCCACTCATAGGCAACCAGAATTGTTTATTTGTCATTTCTAACCTTTTGCCTTGAAATGCCTCTGGCCCAGCCTCGCCAGAAAGAGAGAGCCCTGGCTTCATTTTTGGGAACCAGGCTTGGACCCCTTGTGACTCTGCTTTGCCTTAGAGTTGAATCCAGAGTTGAATGGGGACTCAACCAGACAGGAATAATAAGGCTGAACAATGATAGCTCAGTCACTAAAGAGACTGACCCTGAGACTGAGACCTGTGCTTGATCCCAGACCTCACGTAAAGAGCTGAGTTTGATGGGTACACCTGTAATTACTGACATGGTGGGACAGGAGGCAGGTTCGGGGTCCCTGGAAGTTTCACGGCCAGCTGGTCTGGACTACTTGGTGACAGTCCAGGCTGATGACTGTCTCAAACAAAAGATGCGAAGTGCGCGAGAGATGAGGCCTATAACCTCCATCCCCACGCACATGAGTGGCGTCCCCCAACATAAACTTGTGTGCGCGCGCGCGCGCGTGCACACACACACACACACACACACAGAGAGAGAGAGAGAGAGAGAGAGAGCAAAAGTTAAAAAAATAAAAGAAGGAAATGGCATGTCCTAAAATAATGATGTCATGATTTCCAGGGGGCAATGCTGATAATTACCCATTATTCTTGGACCTTGAATGAGTGAAGATTTTGAGTTTGTGAATAGACACCCTCAGACACAGAGAGAATTACCATAGAAACAGTGAAGGATGCAGAAGCTTTGTGGAGCCCAGCACTTACCAAATGAGTTCATAGAAGGGAGTCAGGAAAACCACTTCTAATAGGTTGAGTAATGGAAGGCATTTCTCATTCTGTTCACTATTGTCTGCTAAATACCCACTTTTCGCAAAGGACTGCTTGAAGAACTCAGGACTGGAGCTGAATAAAGAGTGAGGCTGAACTGCTTTCAAACAAGGTCATATTTCACATAAGGTGGCCTCTGAGAACTTGTGATGACAAGTGGTTATATGCCAAGTGAGCGCTCATTAAATAGTTGCTTTCCCAATTCATTTGGTCGCCGTAGATGCACAGGGAACGTTTAATATGGGATCACTGCGAACATTATATTTGTCAGAATAGTCACTTGGGTCTAAAACTGGTTTGTTACGTGAATGGAACCCATATCATGTGTAGAAAGTCAGTTTATAAAAAGGAAATAATGGAGGATGGAGAGATGGCTCCATGGCTAAAAGCACTTGCAGAGAGAGTGCTTGTGGAGAAACCCCTTAGTGGCTCCAGTTCTAGGGGATCTGATACCCTCTTTTGGCCTTTGTGTGTGCATACATGTGGCACATAGACATACACTCAGACACACATGCATGCACATAAAATGCATCTTTAAATTACCAGCTATAGAAATACATTGTATTTATAAAAATTAGGGTCTTGTGAGACTTGGCTGTTTTAGACCCATTTCCTAAGAATATTATTTTTCTTTCTCCAAAAGTGTGGCACAAGAGGAGCATGGGCTTTCTTGTCAGCCAGTGATAACACTCTGCCTCAAAAACTTTGTGGGAGCAGCTGAGCCCAATGTCCCTGGGCCTCTGCTTCTTCCTGGGCCAGAGGGAACTAATATTTTTTCCCCTCATCTCATATTCCAGTCAGCTTCAGATCTGGGGGTTTGCTAAGCAAATGCTTAAAGCTTGAAATGTCCCCGGCACTTAATCCCACATCTCTCTTCCTTAGTTGTCACACTGGGCTGCTCTTGGTGTTGGAGAACACTCATGATAGCAAGTGTTCTCCTCCTGGTGGCACCTCAGCTGGTATCATCTGCTCCTTTGTGGTTATTCGTGAGGGCGCTTGGGTAGCCAAGCGTGGCATTGCTTACCTTCCCTTCATGTAGCATGGGGGTTCCGTTTCTATGGATTCAGAATCTGGTCCATGGTTGGAACAAGACTTCTGTGTTAGTCAGGATTTGGAGGGTCAGAACCCTCCAAAATGGATGGACAGGTTGGGTGACATGAGTTGGAGGCTGGGTAGTTCAGTGGTGGGGTCTGCACACTGGAGAGGGTGCATACCAGATAGCTGCTTCATCAATGAGGTGGAATGTGATTGAGGAAGACATTGACCTCCCCCTCCTCTCAATACTCTACTTTGAAGGAGCTCATCACCAAGTGTGAAGTCAGGGCCTAGAAGGTTGTATGAACGTCATGAGTTACCCGGCAAATTATACTTTACATCCTTTGGCCAATAGCAATCAGCATTCTTGGCATAGCCAAAGGTTTACATTATCTGGCATCTCACTGTCAAATTCGTGTGCCTGTGTCCACAGAGGCAATGACAAAACGACTGCATTTTAGTTAGAAGTAAACCTGAGCATTAGAGAGACAGAGGAATCTGAAAGCCCTCATAGTGTGATAAAGATGGGTGTGGACACACACACACACACACCACACACGCCTGAAATCTCAGCATTTAGGAAACTGACTGAGTTGCGTGAAGAATTCAAGGCCAGCATGGGCTACAATCGTGAGTTTTAACCTTGTCAACAGAACCATGAAAAGAAAACACAAGCCTTTGATCCAAGCTGCCACTTGCCCAATATACCACTTCCGATCTACAATAAGCAAGCCAGGCAGCCAATATGCTATGACGCTCATGGTTGCAGGAAGTCAGGCTGCGAGCTTTACTCACAACCTTGGAAGGTAAAAAAAAATACTAGTTTAAAAATTACCAAGTAGGTTTTATTATCACAACCGCATACATACTGTGGTTTATATGCTTTTCCCTACACTGAAGCCTTCCTATGCTCTGACCCTTGATAAGCTGACTTCTCTCATTGGTCACCCATCCCCCCCTCCTATTCTGTTATAGTGTCACATGTATTCTTGCTACTCCTCTACCCCACAGTCTTTCCCCTTCCAGTTTCATGACCCATATACACACCTAATAAAACTGTAATTTCCATGAGGAAAAAAAAAAACAACACGTGATTTATGTCTTTCTGAATCTGACTTATTTTAACATAATTATGTCCAGTTCTACTCATTTTCCTGCAAAGGCAGTGACTTCATTTCTTTAAAGCTGAGTAAAATTTTATCCTGTCTATGTACCACATTTTCTTTATCCATTTGTCTGATGAACACCTAGTTCAATTCCATTTCTTAGCCATGATGAATATGCTGCCATAAACACAAAAACAGCCGCCCCCCCAAGACTAAACCTCTGTTCCCTAAAACCCCCAAATAGCCATGTGAAAAAAATGTTCCACATCCTTAGACATCAGGAAAAATGCTAAGTAAAAACCTGAGATTCCATTTCATGGTAGCTGGAATGGCTATGTGATTCAGAAAACAAGTAACAACAAATGCTGGTGAGGACATGGGAGAAAGAGAACCCTACCAATTCATTGCTAGTAAGAGTGTAAACTCGTGTAGCTACTATAGCAATAGGCATGGGGGTTGCTCATAAACTGAGAACAAAATTTCCATGCGACCTAGCTAAGCCCTAACTTTGCAGCAGTAGGTCGTGTGGGCAAGGCGGGACTTAGCTGCCATGTTCTATATCCTTTGTCCCTGCCATCGGACAAAGTCAAACATGCCCTTTGAATCACTCACAGAGGGTGTCCCCTTGCGACTTCGGCTTCCTCATGCCAAGCAGCTCCAGACAGCGCACACCTGCACCCCGCCTTCCTTTCCATGCTAATGTATTGCCATTCCTTGCCCTGCCTTTGAGGCTCTGCCAAAAATGCTAGTGGTTTGGGGATGGTACAAGTTCGGGCTAAGTAGCTTTCGCTTCATTGCTTGGTTGGTTATTTGCACAGCACTGTGGCTTAAATGGCTTGTTAGGCTTCCAAATTTCTTCCCTTATTAAACAAGTATTTACGCCAGGTGTATCCACACCCATAATCTCAGCATTTAGGAGGCCAAGGCAGGATTGCCAGGTTACAGCAGCAAATACCGGCCTAATATATTACTGCCCATTGACTGGATGGCCAAAACATTGTGTCCATCTTCCTAGTGTTTACCACTGGCCCATGTTTAAATTCAGTCAGTGTTCCTTTCCCACTTTTAAACAAAGTCTCACTATGAAGCCCAAATTGGCCTCGTGTTCGCTTTTTGACCTAGGTTGGCAATGAACCTATGGTCTTGCTTCTGTCTCCTGAGTGCTGGCATTAACAGTCACGCACCACCCTGCTCAATAGCTTTGTTAAGTTGGCATGTCCATGAGAAGCTTCAGAGAGGAATCCACAGAAATAACCAATGCGTGGTGTCTCTACACCATTTGGACTAAGCTTGTGGGAAAGGGTGACAAAAGTGAAGATCTGGGGCTGGGCAGTATACAGGAGTGAAAGGATGGCTATGCTTTCAACCGAATTTTCTGTCTGTTCATGGGTCCATTGTATTCAGTGTCCTCAGCAACGTCCAAGATGGCAGAGGTTTATGTTGGGGACATGGTTTATGTTGCAGTCCCAATTCCCTTTCTCTGGTGATTGAGGTTGATTTCCAGCATTGGCACGTGGAGGCATTCTTGCCCATTTTTTTATGGCTTCCTGTGTAAGGAAGACAGGCCAAACAGGCCCTTCGAAAAGTTGCAGGTCTTCAAGCAATAGGTCAATTTGGCATAATTTGTGCTAGTTCCTTTACTGTCCTTACTTTAACAGGAAATTCGAAACAAAGAATTGGACACTGAAGTACTAAGGGAAAAAAAAAAAAAAGAACAAGGAGGCGTCCTGCCAGAAGCTGCCACTCCCAGGAGAGGGGTGGAAACCTGGGTGTTCAGCAGCTGAGACTCTGACATTGGATGAGATGCTGCTGCTCAGTCAAATCCAGAGCCCTGGTGTTGAATGGGAGCCATGGGCCATGGTACCCAGCAGACATCGTCAGAGTGGGAACTGGATGCCGGCCGTGCTGTAACAAGCCCTTGAAACTGCTGCCAAAAATCAATGGAGCCCACAAGAGGTCTAGAAGCAAGACAGACCATGGCATCTCTACCTTCAGTCCATCCATCTCTTTGAGGCCTAGGCTCCTGCTTGACTCTGCAGAGATGCGTGAAGCAACGCAGTGTCTGTCTACCTGACCCATCTCATTCCTGTTAAAAGCTGAAGGTAAGCCATTATCTTAAACTGGCAAGTCACTTTAGACTTCCAGAGGTACAAAAAGCAACAGTCTGGTCCCCACCCATAACGGATTCTGTTGTCCTTGATGGCAAGGCTGTGCACCCTGGAGCAGAAGTGATCTCAATGCAAACCGGTAAAAGTCTAGTGACTTCCAGAGTCTTTGAGTAGTTCAGGCTTAAAAAGCAAGAATCGGGCAGGACAAGAGGCCTGCATAGTTAGGCTGTCTGAGTCAAGGCGTGTTCTTGTGGATCACTGTCTTGAGTCTGGTTTTACAATGGTTCAAAGTCCTTGTTGTCCTTGTTTCCTTTTACCCCTTTCCTTCTCAATGTGGACACACTGAAATCAATGTCTTTTTTCTGCTTCTTCCCATTTCTTCTCTTTAGTTGGTACACTGGGATGGGTTGCCAGAGCCCTGCCCTGAAGGGATGCCATGGGCTGTTTTGGTGTGAAGGGCACACTAAACTGGTGTAAACAACCATGGGGACAAAGAACAGGAACCAGAGAAGAAGCACGTGAAAGGACTCTGTCGATTTCATCCAGCCTTCCCTTTAAACTCTACTCTTGTATCTCAGAAAGGAGCTGGTTGGCATTGGAGAAATGCTCCAATTTGCTCAGCCCCAAAGGCCAGGTATGACTGGACCCCTGTACCCACGGGATCAGTATCTGTGATCCAACCAACCAAGGTAAAAAATATTCATGATGTGGTGGTCCCTACTTTTAATTCTAGCACTGGGGAGGAAGAGGCAGGCAGATCTTTGTGAGTCTGAAGTCAGCCTAGTTTCCATAGCAAGTTCCTGGCCAGCCAGGTCTA